>NC_134469.1:81713611-81741611 GCF_964194025.1 Convolutriloba macropyga
GTAACTGGGGGGCGTAAAGCACACTGGGGGGGGGGGGGGGGGAAACAGAATAGATCCGGATAATGATAGCAAATAATGTTTATTGTGTTTAGTTTCAAACGAGAACTCAGCTGTTTTTGAAACAGTTGTTCAGTTGTCTCTTATACAACCAAATCACAATTTCCACCCGATGTCTTTTCAAATTGAACAAAAACTTGAACAGATAAAAATGAAAGCAATAGCATATCTGTTAGGTTTGGTGTGTATCTCTATGGAGCGATAAGATGTCGTATGTGACCCGGTATTTTTCAACTGTTGAACATTTTTAGTTGAAAGTTTTTTTTACGTTACTGTTTCCGGTATATTTATGAACTGTTTTTTATGCGCCATGAACCAATGCTTGCTTTTTTTTCTCTAATTATAGTTCCTATGGCCTGGTTAGAAGTCAGACTAATCCTTACAATTTAAATTAACAGTTATAAAGATGTGAGATATCATTGATAGATCATAAATATTCAACAAGTGGAAGAGAAAACAGTTTCCAAATTTCCTATAAGTTCACATTTATCATTTTCTCTTTGTAAATTTGCAATTGTTTTGTAAAATGAACTTCGTGATGTATTTTAAAATTAAGAGTTATAAATCAACCACCCCCCCCCCCCCCCCCGTTTACAATTTTGAGCTGTTTGTCTTTAGTTTTTTTTGCGTTTTGTTTATTTTTATTTATATTTAGCCTTCGGACATTACGATTGTGAAGTCGATGAAAAACCCTCCCGCAGGAGTGAAATTGGTGATGGAGGCGGTCTGTGTCATGAGAGACATCAAGCCAGACAAAATCAACGATCCCTCTGGTAGTGGAGGAAAGGTATACATCACATCAATCATTCGTTCCACCCATCTTGAGCTTCATTAAAGTTTTTTTTGACCGCAAATAATTTCTTGAATTAATTACTAAATTTTGACAAAATGCTTGGTCGGGGAACTCATGGTTGAAATCAGTTCTAAGTTTAGTTGATTCTCAGAAAGTTTTATTACGATCAGGCCTGTAACCACAAATCACCATGGTACCCACGCAATTGAGTCTTTGCCTTTTGTTTGTTCCCAAAAACCCTCACAATCGGGTCTTCAAAATTTCGTCTTCAAGTTACCCCTAGGACTGTAATCTTGCAGTATCGTGTAAGAAGGGGGCGTTTATTTTATAAGATTCTAGCTAAGGATTGGCGGGCAAGGAAGAAGGGGGCGATTCTCTTGCGAGGTCTTGCACGAGCATATTCAAGATTATGCGTTTTTTGTTAAGATTCTTTCAGGATCCTACAAAATCTGGCTCTTTCCCCATTATAACCAACACCTGTACGACGTTACGTGAGAACTTCTGATGTTTATCAAAAGCTGCGTAACGTTAAACTGGAACTTCGAAATTACATCTTCAATTTCACGTAAACTTGCTTAGAACACTCACGTGCATATTTTAAAATGCCGAATGTCTGCAGTGCCAGAAGTTAAAATGCCAGAAGTTGCTACTTAGCCAGAAATTGACTTCCGTTGACTTTCGTCATTTTAAAACGTGCGCGGTTCGTGTTTTAAGCATGGTTAAGTGACTCTGCAGAAGTCACTTTGAAATTCTGACTTAATATCTCGAAATGCTTAGCGGTTCTCGATAAACGCCAGAAGTTCTCAGTGACTTCAAGCAGAGTCACTTTTCCATTAATTAAAACACACACACATGCAAGCTTGAATGCGTGAAAGTCTGCAATGCCAGAAATCGAACGCCAGAAGTTCATGTTTACATAGCCGGAAGCTGACTTCGATCCACTTTCGTCATTTTAAATCGTACAACTTTACTTGACAAGTGCTTTAAGCAAGGTCACTTGAATTTGCAACAATTACTTCAGAATTCTAGCTCCACATGTTGAACGTTTACGAGGTTCTCGACGAACGCCAGAAGTTCTCAAATATATCAAGTAGAGTCACGTGACCTATACTTGCAACTCACACGTGCTGTTTCTCAAATGCCAGAGTTTCCTAAATGCAGTAGCAGATGTTAAAATGTGCAATTTCCTTACCGGTCATGTATTTTTTTTTAAAAAATGACCTCATAATGACGCAAGCAATGTGAATTTAGGTTCTTGACTACTGGGGTCCCTCTAAGAAACTCCTGGGTGACATGAAGTTCTTGGATGACCTGAAGACGTATGACAAAGACAACATTCCAGTCAACATCATGACCAAAGTGAGGAAAGACTACATGCCCAACCCCGACTTCGTGCCGGAGAAGGTGGCCAAAGCTTCCAGTGCGGCCGAGGGTCTATGTCGATGGGTATGTCGTTTTCACGATTCTTTTGATCTTTACTGTTTTTTAAGTTCATTACGAATTATGAAGTTTGTTGTTAGTTTTTAGTAGCGTAAATTGGTTGCTTATATGACATTGCAGTTAAAAAATTTTAATTGTTGCTGATAAATTTGTTTTTTGTTCAATAAAGTACAGGTACGAAACGTACGGCAATTTAAATACGGAAATTTTGTCGTAGAAAACTATTATTAATATCATGACTTTGATGAAACTGGTTCCGTTTTGAAAAATTTTAAAAATTGAGTTTGGCAAGCTTTCTGACAATAATCAGATGTTAGCATAACATGGGATCTGAAATTTTAAAAAAAATCTTCTTTCTCGCTATTGAGATTTTTTCCGTTCGTCTCAGCTTTTACATCAGGCAGTCCGTACATGCAAATTAGTTTTAATGAGTTATATATATGAAACATTCCGTATATGGAAAGTAATTTTAGCCAATCATATTTAATGTTTAGATCCGTGCGATGGAGGTGTATGACAGGACAGCCAAGTACGTGGCACCGAAGAAGGCCAAGTTGGCAGAGGCCGAACAGGAGCTGTCGGTTGTAATGGCATCTCTTAATGCTAAGAGAACCGAACTCAAGAACGTCCAGGTAAAGTGTACTATGCATGTACAAGCAAACAAGGAGGCTCGTTAATGTGCGTACGCACATAATGTTCCGACCCCGCTCATCCACATTCTTGACTTAATTGGCTACCAAATGATGAAGAGGTAGAAAACTTTTAAAAAAATACATATCGTTCAATTAACAACCAATGGAATACATTAATGCCACGATGGAGTGCCGATGAAAGTTGTAGATAATAGGGCTACTAAAAAGGACAATGAAAAAAAACAAACTACAAACATTATTTACGACCAAATCTCGATGTCGATAATAAAAAAAATCACAAGCAAAACCAAATTTGCATCAGATAAAACCTAAACAAAACAATATAACCTATACTTCATTAGAAAAATATGCGGGACCTGTCCTCAATTCGACTTCTTAACAGGTTGACAAAAAAGAAGCGCGAAGTTCAAAAATACGTTTCTATTTTTGAAAACAATTAATTTCAGTTATTAATTTCATTAGATATCAACTGACATCACTAATATGTTAATTTATATCTCCATAATCACTAATATGTTAATTTATATCTCCAGAAGCAATTGAGACATTTCATTATCCGATTTTCAATTACGCAAACTTTCAAAGCCAATCGGACTTACGATTATTGTTATAAACTAAAAAGAAAACAAAAGTCCTTTAAAATGAACAAATAATTAATCTCAAACATTTTATGAAATCTCGTAGTAACAGCAGCAACAAAGCCACGAAACAAATGTTTGAAGCTGAAATTGTCATAAAGATAAAGTTATAGCTCACTTGAAATTGGTAGTGACCTTTGTTTACAGAGAATGAGCCGCAAATCGACCGGAAACTATTTAAAAAAAGACGACGCTCAAAAATCTAAATACGTTTTCGAAAACAAATACTTTCAAAAGTCACGACAAAATAAAGATTTCAAGAAGAAGCGGTTGATTAATATGGAACACATCAGGACGCCAATTGGGCCTGTTAATAATGATACTAAGTCACGACCCCACAAAATAACAACAAATGGATAGAGAAGCCGAAACTTCAAACAGTTTTACGACATTACATTGTTCAAGGCAATATAATTATATATATGTTACTTGCAACAACTGAAATCATAACTTTCTTCTCATCTTAACATCAACGAGTCTTCCTTATAAAAAGGACTACGTAGACAAAAAGAAACCCAAAAATTGAACCCATAAAACTGAATGGTCGAAGAAATCAGTCACAACATATAACGAAGCGCGAAAAAATTATTTGAATTAACAAAAGTATTTGCGACTTCTAATTAGTGAGATTGAGCTACTTGGTGACGACAATGAAATCAAAAAGGAGATAGTTTTTAAGGGGTGACAAACAGGAGACTATATTTTTTTAAACCTAAATTGAAGGTTATTAAAACAAACAGCTATAAACTGGAATATTTAACTAAGATGAGTTTATACATCCTGTAGAAGCAATTCAGACCTTTTTTGTCAGGTATATGTACTGCAACAATGAAAAAGAAAGACAAACATAGGCAAAGACTAAAAAAATCTACAAATTTTGCGAGATAAATGTGTCTCAGACAAAAAGCATAAAACTGTTAATCAAAAACAATTAACATATCCAGATACAAATTTTTCCAACGCTGTGCATTTTCCCAACTATTCCTTATTTCAAATTGATTTATCAATAATCTGATAAATCTTCAAGGAAACAAAATGAACTCATAAAAAATGCAATTACGCTCAAAAATTAAAAAAAATGAAAACGCGTAGTATCAAAACAAAGAAACCATTAGTTGAGCATAAATCCGTTACCGATATTAATATATAACTCACAGCAAGTTGCTTTCTCCCTCTTTTTACTGAGACTGCACCCGGAGCTGAGAGAAATAAAACATAAAAGTGTGCAAAGTTCAAAAATCCACCGTTTTTTTTTCTTAAAACAAATATATTCAAAGTGATAGCAGACATTAGATAACATTTGAAAAAATTTTTTGGTTAATTTAGACCTCATACGAAGCTAACTGGATCTTTTAATGGGGACACTTAGTCGTTGGGCTACAAAAAGTATAATAAATGGAAGCAAAACTCAAGAAATCGATAAAGTTTTCCGCAAAAACAATTAGTCAGAGCCATAAAAACCACGAGCTTAACTCTGAAACCATAATATGATCTCTTTTTTTAAAAAAAAAGTTAACCCTTATTAAAATCTAAAATTTTATATATCGTAAGGATCCATGGTGAGATCAAGATCAGGCCAGATAATGCTGCGCGTCTAAGAAAACACTCAATTGTTCAAGTGGTTGCGAAATAGATTTTTTTATCCAAAATTTTTCAGTGTGTCAAAAATAATTAGTTCACTTTGTCATTTTGTACATTTAACGAGTTCAAATTTGAAAAAATTGGACAAATTATGATCCCAGAAGACTCTTAAAGCCAGCGGGAATACAACTAGCTCTGCTGTGAGCTGAAGAAGAATATGGCCGCAGTTTTAAGGTGTTTTCTTCCATCAAATTTAAACGAAGAGGGCTAAAAAAGCAAATTTGATACCATTTTGACCAAAGTACTCGGACCAGTTTGACCAGTTCTAGCCAAAGTACTCGGATCGAACAATTCCCCGTATCTTATGATCAACCCTTCCGTATTTTTTGAGATAAAATAATTTACATTACAGAATTTTTCATATTGTGAAATTTTTTCATATTATTGCAAAATTGCGAAATTAGCAATTTGCTAGATTTCTCGTTTATATCTAGAATGATCTAAGAAATAGTTCGGAAACTAAATTTTGTTAATTATTGTATTATGAGCAGGTTAAAACCAGGAATTTCCCTTTTAACCTAGGATTACTAAATTGAAGAATTTTTGTCTATTTGAAAATCAATTAGGCTATCTTTGATTTCTGCTTAATTGGCATTTTCTGAGCATGTTTTTGTAGGACGATAGCTCAAAATCTCAAAACCATGCACAAATGTGATGGATTTTTCTAAATTTTCTCAAATTTCAACTCAGATCGCCTGGAGATGGTGGCGCTGGCCATTCTGTTATGGCTGTCAAGTGAAATACAAAGACAATAAACATGTATAAACATGTATGCTATGACGTCATTCGCAAGTTACTAAGTTTTGAAGCTACTTACATGGCGTTCTAAAGTGTTGGTTGTTTGTTCTCGAAATGCGCATGAAATGTCAGTGAAAAATTTACTCTTTCTATATACTCGTTTCACTGCTCAGGATTTTAGACAAAAACTCGATTAATCGAGTTTTCCTCTAATATCCTGTCTATGGCCAAAATTTCCGCGAATATTTTTTAAGAAAGATTTTCTTCATGATGTGCGGTTTTAGCGGCAAATTTTCGTAATTGATAGCGTACGCATTTCTTGGTGGGTTTTTGTTTTTAATGTTGAAAAGCTAATTTTAAAAGCAAAAGCTAATTTTTAATAAATCGTGTCATGCAAACTCAAATAGCTAACTTTATCTTCATTTTAAGTTCTCAAAATTTAACCCTTTTCAAAACTCACGCAGCTGACGGATAACTTCAATTTGACTGATTGATTTTAATTTAATGGTCTCTTCTCTTGGTTCCTTTTGCCGATGCCAGTCAACCGTGTCTTTGACAACTTGACCTCTGTGCCCATTTGGTGAGTTTCTGTCGATGACGTAGCAGTTTGCGCACCGACGAGCTTGTTTGCGTAGTATATTTGAGCTTCGCTGTGACTGCCCCCCTTCCCTCACCCTTGATACCATCAGGGTCAATTACATCATCGTCTTGTGGCCCATATTTGGTGATTTTGAATTTGATACCAGAAGGTGAACAGTTGCTGGTCGTGAGTATTGAGCACAAAATTGGGTTCACAGCCGCATTGACATACGTGAACACTATTGATCCCTCAATCCACAGCCGATAAAACAAAACAACCCGAGTCTATAACGGACTGCTATCTTTCAAGATCTTGTAAGAATCGTGCAAGGAGATTGTTAAATTACGCACCATCTTGCAAGTTAGTTTGTGGGTCGGCACGTCTGTTTATCTATAATATGCTATGTCTGTTCTCGGTTAGATTATAAGCAACTATCGCCTCATTTAAATTGACCATAATGAAAGAAATGCCTCAAATAGTGGTTCCCATTTCTTTACATACACATACGAGCACCCTGGCTGCTTCCTTTCACAACATTTTTCAAAAAATCACAGATAAGTTTTTCAAAGATCATCCATTTGGAAATTTGTTCTATTTTTCTATGTTACATCACACGGCCAGTAATTTTTTGCAATCCTACGAATCCTAGCACAATTTTCCGAACTTAGTCATAGCGAATTATAGAGGTAGTCTACAAGAATGGAGAGTACTTGCCTTCGAGCAGAGCTCGGCTCCCGATCCCTAGAATGCTCTGAACATCCAGTGCCAAAATTAAAAATGAAATACCGAAAAAACGGTGACCAGAGCCTCCAACATCCGGACAACTGTGCTTTGATGCTCACTGTTACTGGACACAAGAGACAAAATTGATTTTGTTTTCGAATCATAGAATATCATAGATTATATGTATGTATATATATATATATATATATATATATATATATATATATATATATTTATATATATTTATATATATATATATATATATATATATAGAATACAATGGAATATATATATATATATATATATATATATATATATATATATATATATATAGTTGTCATAGAGTAAATAGCGGCTATAAGAAGTCCTGGAATGCAGTAGGTTGTCAGGAAAAGACCCAAGTTATAACCCTTTCCTTTTTTTCTGGAGTATGTGGATACACACGCAAGTTATTGTTGTGCAGGGTTGCGTAATAGGAAGCTAGAATCGAAATTGACACTGCAATAGCCCAAATTATACCACATATGATAAATTGTTTCTCATGATCTCGCGAACAAGTATGACAAATGTTTCCATACTTTATCAATTTTGAACTGCTTTCACTAAGTTTTCCGAACTTTCTCTAAATTTGCCTTACTGTCGCTATGTTTTTCCACTTACAACTCTTATCTTGCACCGTAGGAACCCTGAAAGAATCGAAGATTTTGCTTTATTCGTGAACGTTGCGCGGCCTAATGTACGGCCAGTCATCAGTAACTTTTGAAATTTGCGAAATAGTGATCTTGCACATCATAGGGTTGTTTTTAACTGCTCTCAAACAAAGTTTGTAGCAGTTATATTAGTCCTGTGGTCATTTTTCAATATGATTTTTTTTGCTTGACCGATTTTTCGTCTGACTCTTTTGACTTTTTGTCCTCAAAACCGGGATAAACAGGTAAAGCTCGGAGGGCATTAATTGGCTGAGCAGCTCTCGGAGAGCCTTACGCCTTACTAGTCTCTAAGTATGCGATTCACAAACAAAAAATGAGAAGACAAATTCATTTTGTGAAGGGCGGTTCTCAATCTTAGAAGGGTGACCGAATTTGATCGTATCTACATTTGAAATAAATCCTCTCCACATTAGTATTGATTTAGGATCGACTGGCATCTTTGAAACAGCAGCTGAAAGACTCACAGGACAAGAAAGACAATTTGGAGTTTGAAGTTGACTTGTGTGGCAAGAAACTAACGAGAGCTGAGAAGCTAATCGGAGGTCTGGGAGGTGAAAAAGACAGGCAAGAACTTCAGTTTTTTTTATTTACATCGAATCCTCTGCCCTTTTCTGTCTGATTGATTATACGTGTAATTTGGTTCAGACTGCATGTATTTATTGAAATTACCTTAAATCTCTAGTAGATAATACAAAGTAATTGTAGTTCTAGTAATTGTAGTGATTATAGTTCTAATGATAATTTTTTCTAACCACCCTCCCCCCACCCGCTGCCATTTATAGATTACACAAGATGCCATTAAGCAGTAAGATAGTATGTGTTGAAAATGCACGCTCGACAGGAGATCCAAATAACATGCACCCACTAAATTTGAGGCGAGCACAAACGTATAAATTCCGCTTTATTAAACAGGTGGACAGAGGCGTCAAAGACCCTGCAAGGCATCTATGACAACTTGACTGGCGATGTTTTGGTCTCATCTGGAATCATTGCTTACTTGGGCGCATTCACTTCAGCCTTCAGGGCCGACTGTGCCAAAAACTGGGCTAAAATTTGCAAGGTACACTGTTACCCCAGTTGAGAGGTCGACTTATGAAAAGACCATGGTAGACCGATATCGTCGGGTATGAAAAGACAGTTGTCGACCGATAATGGATATGATCAGACTTTAGGTCGACCTTATTGGTCATGGTTGACTTTAGGTCGACCTTAATGGTCATGACCTTAAGGTCACTGAATTTACGAGTTACAATTAAATTAAATTGAATTGGTTTTCAAAATCTAAGGACGTGTTGTTAAGTCAGTGCAAACACATCAATCAAATCTGACAGGTCATCAAGAGGCTTGAATGGAAACCTGGAGAGGTGATGCCTTGAAACGGTTGAAAGATACTTGGCCAGAAATTCTTCTTCAAACTTAACGATTCCCCCAAGTTTTGTCAAAGTTATCATTGCAGGAAAATTTTTAAAGAAATCGGAAAGAAATTAGTGTAAGGAAAGTCTAACGAAAAGAAATCAGTAAAACTTTGAAAATAAATAAGCATTACCTTGAATGTAGCATTGGACGCACATAGAAAAAATGCTTCCAATTTTTTTCTGCCCTTTGTTTTTATACTTTTTGCACAGTTAGGATCGTACTTGGGCGTGATATTGAGAGCAAGTTGAGCAATATTTATGATATTAGTTTATACGGATTGAGATTACGAAAGTTTTACGTCCCTTTTGTCGTGAACAGAAGTTTTCTTTTCACAACCATGTTTGAACAAGCGAATGTGCTTTTTAGAAAAACAAGGAAAAGAAAACGCGCGTTAATTTTTGATAGGAACCCCCCCCCCCATTTGACTATTAAAGAGGTGCGCATTTAGCGCGTTTAGCCATGCCTCGCGAGACATGAACATGCCTTAGTGGCCCGTGGGACTTGATATGAAACTATCACAACCGAACGAATTATCACGACCAACATTCAAATTGAAAAATGGGCTTGTTTCCGTGGGGGTTTATTTCCTATCTAAAATTAGGGTAGTTTTATTTTCCATGAGGGTTTATTTCTTAGTCCCTTCCTTTAATAATGTTATTCCAATTTCTTATATTTTCCATCTCTTAATGGCGAAAAAATGAAAATATATATTATTTTGCTAGGAGAAGAAGATAGCATGCTCTCCCGTGTTTTCCTTGAAAGAGACACTGGGTGAACCAATCAAAATCCGAGCCTGGAACATCAATGGGTTGCCGACTGACGACTTTTCAATTGAAAATGGAGTCATTGTTGACAACGCCAGACGATGGTTTGTAGTTATTTTGAATAATCCTTTCCGTTATTGATCCCCGTGTATGTTATGAAACAGCTACAACAAGGGTGTTAGTCTAGGTCGCCGGAGGTCGCAGGTTCGAATCCCTCCCAGTCGGAACTTTTTGAACCCACAAAGAGAAGTTTTTCTTTACTTCAGTTCCCTTTTAATTAAATTGCCCGGCCGGTCGTTCGAGAGCCATTTGTCCGTCGTTAGTCGGTTTAGGTTTATATTATACAGCAAATCATTGGTACATTTTTTTTTCGTTCTCCGTTGGGGCTCCTGTCATGTTTTTCTGTTCTACTTACATATCTTAACCAGTTTCTGCCGTTTTCGGTCAAGATGATGTTCTAATGATTTTCTTACTTCAACTGAGTCTGTTTCATCAACTGTACTGACTTCTGGCAATAATAAGAGTACAAAACTGAGCGTTTAATTAACAAAGAAATCGATTAAACAAATTGCAGTTTATAATATAATTGCAGGCCTCTAATGATTGACCCCCAAGGACAGGCTAACAAGTGGGTGAAGAATATGGAGAAGGAGAACAAATTGTCCGTGATCAAACTGACAGATCCCGACTACATGCGGACCCTTGAGAACTGTATTCAGTTTGGATCTCCAATATTGCTTGAGAACGTTAGCGAGGAATTGGATCCAACTTTGGAACCTCTCTTGCTCAAGTCAACGTTCAAACAAAGTAATTAAATGTTGCATCCAAATAAAATCCTTAAAAAATTAGTGAAATTTTATGTTTGTTGGCCGCCGAAAAAATTTGGACTGATCATGCGCAAGTAATCAGATCAAATAATTTCATAAAAAACAAACAAATCGTATTCATTTAAATATTTATTTATGCTACAAAAAGAAATATTCCCCAAATGAATATTCAAATCAAATGCCATTTGGGATGTTTTTACTAAAATGATGAATAACATGATAGGTAATATGACAGGGAATCTTGTCGATAGGGAATATGATGATAACCGTCATACTTCTGCATTTAACAGTTCAGATTTAAAAAAAAATTAGATCTGCTTACAGGGACAAGGATGAAAACTATCATCAACGAAAAGTGTTCTCTCAAACTGTAATGTTTTAAATCTTGTTAGTACTCTACTACTACTAGGGCAACTGTATCGTGATTGAAATTTGGGGTTGAATTGATTTATTTTTCACACTTCAGGTGGCGTGGAGTGCATCAAACTGGGGGAGAACATCATTGAGTACTCGCGTGACTTCCGATTCTACATTACGAGCAAGTACAGGAATCCCCACTACCTGCCAGAGGTAGCGGTCAAAGTGACACTGCTCAACTTTATGATCACACCAGAAGGTAAAAAAATTGAACTGAATAAATTGATCTGAATAAATTGAACTGAATAAATTCGATTGAATAAATTGAACTGAATTTTTCATATGAACATTACTAAAATTTACTGAATTTCGTTGTCTGGAAACTTATTTTAAAGGTTATAAAGAAAATGTGAAAAGTTAAGGAAATCAGTTATTTGAGGTCTGTCACTATGAATTGTCTTAGAAAGTAAATCATAGTTTGAAAAAATCAGAAATCTGTGTTCAGCGGTGTGTGTCATTGCTTCCATAACTAGTTAACTAAGCCAGCAGAGTTCATAATTTATAGAAAGAGAAATTGAATTGGTAATGTGGGTATACTCGCTCAAATTAAACTCGATTTTTCCTCAGTTCAGAGCATTTTTTGCTTATTTTACTCTTTTTTCAGGGTTATGACTGGTTTATCAGCCATTCGGTAATAATTGGTTCATAAAATAATGCACACTTTTTGGTCTAGAAAATTCGAATTTTAAGTATCATTTTCGTAGTTTTTTTTTAAAATAATGTGTGTTTTTGTTATATTTGCAAATTATTTGCAAATTTTTTGATTTTATGATACGAATAGTAAAGTATGCATCATTTTCAAATATGTTTGTAAATGGTTGATAAGTTTTTTTTGACATTTTCTTAAAATATTTGACGTAAAATAGTTTCCATTTTTGCTTAGGTTTGGAAGACCAGCTTCTGGGAATCGTGGTTGCAAAAGAGCGACCGGATTACGAAGAGGAGAGACAGGCTCTCATTTTGCAGTCTGCTCAGAACAAGAAGACACTTAAGGAGACAGAGGATAAGATCTTAGAGACTCTTTCGTCGTCTGAAGGCAACATTCTGGAAGATGAAAGTGCCATTCAAATCCTTGACAGCTCCAAAATTCTCTCAGATGAAATCTCAAAGAAACAGAAGGTTTATATACTTTTGCATTACTTCTTATGATAAATGAGTTTTCTCAAAAAAAAAACTCAAAACTTTTTATGGGGAAAATGCTGTGAACAACGTCGATTAATTTATGTGAAAAGATTTTTTTGATGGTCAGAAAAAAATCTTTCCGTTGCAGATGGTAGAGACAACAGCTTTAAAAAACTTGTTTTTAAAAACTTGCTTTAAAAAACTTGTTTTTATTTCACGTGTTCCTTTTAAATGCTCTCGAACGAGAAGCAATTATTGTAAACTTGTGCGTCTTTGTATGTAGATTTTTTGCTTAACCGTTTTTGCGCTTTTCTTCTAGAATAATAGTTGACTTCTCAAGTGACTTTTTCACGCTTTTCTTCTTCATTTTTGATTGATTTTAATTGCTCTCACTTCGAAATAAAGTTTGTTGTTCAAACGATACCGATTACTAGAAAGGCGAAAGGTGGTTAATGACGCTGTTGGGGTGACGGAAGTAGACTCATGAGTTCCGGGTCTGAACCCGACCTTCGTCTGATGTTTTTGCACCCATAAAGTTATCTAGGCTACTGCCTCCGGAATTAAATTGCCCCGCCTGTCATTCGAGAGCAAATTTTCCGACGTTTGTTTTTCTTGCAAAACGATTTTGAAATCAAATGTTATAAGGAGGCGTCTTATCAACAAAAGCTAATTTGCGATTTGTCTTTTTAATCAGCAATTAGTAGTGTGATGGTCCTTAATGCAATTGTTTACAAAATGTTCTTCTTATTCAGGACTGTTTTGTCTGTTCACGTGGAGAACAGTAACAAATTTGAATAAATGCACTTGGGCAAATGACTTTTTTGCCACATAATGAATGATCTTGGAAGAAAATTGAGACTGACATCATGTGTAATTGCTCTCAAACAAAGTTTGTAGCAATTAAATTAGTCCTGTGGTCTTTTTTATGCGGTTTGTCGCTTGACCAATTTTTCGTCTGACCCATTTGATTTTTCGCCCTAACTAAGCCTTTCTATGCTCTAAGAATGCGATTCACCAAAACTATTTTGAGGAGACAATTTCATGGTTTGAAGGGCGGTTCTGACTCTTAAAATTTTGACCCCTTCATTCAGCACAAAGCCAACCGCTCTGAAGCCAACCGCTTGCTGTCAGTTGAAAGCCAATCGCCCGACGTTGTTTATGTTTAATTGCTCTCAAACGAAGTTTGTAGCAATTATGTTAGTCCTGTCGGTCTTTTTTTAAGCGATTTTTCGCTTGACCGATTTTTCGTCTGACGCTTTTGGCTTTTTGTCCTCAAAAACGGGATAAATAGGTATCACCCAGCGGGCATTAAGTGCTCTTAGAGCCTTTCAGCTCTGTTTCAGCTCAAACTGTTTTGGAGACATACTCATACTTATGGTGTGAAGGGCGGTTTTTTGAGGTTGAAGACACCCCCCCCCCCCCCTATTGCCCCCACCCCCACCGCGCTGTTGCCACCACCCTACTGTTACCTCCCACCCCGCATCCATCAGACCTTGCTGCAAACCCCCACCCCCCACTGTGGCTAGCTACTAACGAAAAACCGCTTGCTAAAACCGCACGTTTATACTTTTGCAATTTTTTTCAAGTTTTTCAAAAATTTTTGACTTTTTTTGATTTTTATCTGCCCTAGATGTCAATGAACTTTCATTTTAGCAATTTTGGCAATTTTTTGACAAAACGGGCAAATTTCTTCAATCTTTTTGACATTTTTTCCGTATTCAGGTCTATCCAGACCCTGGGGCCAGAAAACATTCTAATGGGATTGATAATAAGTTACTGACAAATTTTCATCGGCCATGGAAAAGTTTTTCAACTTTTTAATTTCACAAATTTTAGCAATTTTTCGATAAAACTTGCTTTTTTCAAGTTTTTTTCCAAAAATTTGTCTTGTTTTTTAGGTTTTTCAGCCCGAAGAGTAGGGAGAACTCCTCTAGGGTTTAAAGGTAGGTTACTGTAGAATTTCTCGATTAAATGGAAGATTTTCTCTTAGAAGGTTTTAACATCACGATTTTTAGCATATTTGACAGTATTTGCCATTTTTTTCGATTTCTTGACATTTATAGTCCTTACTCAGGTTTTCTGAGCCTCAAGGGTCATAAAACTTATTTTAGGGTATGATAATAAGTGACTGAAAACTTTTTGTTGGTCATGATTAATTTTCAATTTTTTAATATCACAAGTTTTTGCATTTTTTTTATAAAACTTGCAATTTTTTTAAGTTTTTTTGAACATTTTGTCATTTTTTAAGTTTCACTTAGCTCAAGAGCCAATGAAATTTCTTTGCTGTTTGATATAATGTTACCGCATAGTTTATAGATGTAATGGAATGTTTGTCAATATTTTTATATAACGAATTTAAGCAACTTTTTATAATATTTGCCATTTTTTCATGTTCTTGATTTTTTTCCGCCAGCAGAGGCCCTGGGACCTCCTCCAAGGTTTGATAATAAACTGCTGCGTAGTTTTCAGAGTTAATGGGATGTTGATCAACATTTTTTATTACTCCAGGTTTAGCAATTTTTGGATAAAGTTTAAAATTTTCAAATTTTTGGAAAATTTTTGTTCGAAGTGTATGGATCTTTGAGCCTGTGAAACTATTTCAGGCTTGAAACAGGAATGCGGGATAGTCTCATGAGACATTGAAATGGTTTTGATGATTTTAATATCCTGAAATTTAGCAAGATTTTGTTAAAATGTTTGACTGTTTTCAAAATTTTTGATTATTTTTGTCCTTTTCTTAGTTTAACGATTATTACTGGCCAGCGAAGCTTTCCAAGTCTTGCAGATGGGTTACATAACATAACTCTAAAGACAAAAAAATAGGTTTGAACATTTTCACTGCGAAATCTGGAAGCTTTTATTTAATTTTTCAGTATTTTGCAAATTTTTAAAATATCAGTTTTTTATAGAGTTTGATTTGTTTACTAACAAGGCTAGAAAACTAAAAGTTGCAGAGTCGAATCAAGCTAAGCGAGCCTCACTAAACCGTGGCTAGCTACTTATGAAGCTAACCGCTCGCCGTTCGTTTGAGAGCAATTTGCCCGACGTTAGTCGGTTATGTTATTATTTTTTTCATACGAAGCATACGATGATTTTTCTCTTGATTGGCTTTTCCGCCGACGATTGATAACTTCATGGTGTTTCCTCTTAACTTTTTTGTAGCCTAACTTCTAAAAATGGAGATTTTAACGGAAGATTTTCTGTGATCAGTAAATGGCATAAAGTAATTTCCTAGTCATACTAATCTAGGAATTAAAGTGTTCTTCTTGTTTAAGTTTTTAAATTAATTTTTAGCCGTCATTTGAATCCTGTTGCGTTTCATTAATGCGATCTGTGGCTTCATCAATTTTTTTCTGGCCATTTGGCTTCTTTAAAAACGTGATAAAACAAGACTCGCCATTTTTCCTGCCTCACCGCCAACTGAGTCTGGCTTTCTTAGGCAACCTGGGTTAATATCTACAACCAAAGTCAGCCTCTCACCATTAGTTTTGAGATCAATTCGTCCGATATTGTTTTTTTTCTTCAATTTGATAATAAGTCTTTGTTTGTTTAAGGTGGCTGAGGAGACCCAGAAGAAGATTGAGGAGGCTAGACAGGGGTACAAGCCAATAGCTGTCCACTCCAGCATCCTTTTCTTCTCTATCGCTGACCTGCCCAATGTGGACCCTATGTATCAGTACTCTCTCGTCTGGTTCATCAACCTATTCTTAAACTCAATTGCTGAAAGGTTACTACAGTACTTTCGCTAACTAGTAATTTCATTACTTCCTCGTCTCGCTCCATGAGCGGGTGGAGATTGAAATTAACTACCAAACTATAAAAGTAGTGAGAAATGGGGGGGGGGGGGGGTCTACCGACTGGGTGGTAGGGATCCTAAATCTGTGCGGTAGACCCCCATTTCACACTACTTATAAGATCAGGCCTGTCATAAGGATTATACTGCAATGTTGAAAACCCGATTATGTGGGTTGCAATTTCAAGATGTGTTCAAATGACAATCTGATATGTTCATTATTTGAACTGATGAGAATTTTGCTTTTAACTAAGATTCCATAAAGAGATGTCTAACTAAGGAGTTAATTTAATATTCTGGCTTTTGCCAACATGAAACATGTAAATTGTAACATTCTTATTATATTTTTGCATATTGGATGCATGTTAATCAGTAATGTGATACCTACGTTATGCCTCCACTCGAATCTCATTGAAGTGAGATCTCGAAGTTGCGGTTGATACAAAGATGAAAGATTTAACCATATAAAATATTCCCAATCTTATAAATGGTCGATTGATGAAAAGTATTTACTATAATAAATAGTTCTCGATTAGGATGGGCATTTGTTTGCAACACATATGGTATAAATTATGTATCATAATATGAAATCTACTCGACAGGTCATCAATAGGTCCAAGAGGTCCTAGTCAAGTGATGACCAGTACCATTACTATGATCAATGGTGTAAATGAATGACATATCATAGCAAGGGAAAATTGGGGTGGGGGGACCTCAAAACGTAATTCTAAATTTTATGAGTAATTCTAAACTATTATTAATCTCATGCTTGCTACTATTTTCAAGTAAGGTTGATTCCTTATCATCTCATTAAAAAGGCTCAAAGTACCTGCAGTTGATGGTTAGGTAGGAAATTTAATCATCTATGATATTTCCAGTGATTTTGCAATTGATGCTGAAGTTGAGATCATTTAATTAATTGCAGCAAGATAAAAAAAACACTGAATTTCCCGAAATGTTGACAATGATACCAACACTTAAGAGGCAGTGTAAGAACTTTCTTTTAAAATTGATATAAAGCACTGTAACGTTGTTAAGTTAATTATAAAAACAAAAGTTTAAGTTTTTTACAAACAAGCAGACATAAATAGACAAAAAATAACTCGGAATAGAGAACGTTTACATTATATTAGATAATTCGGGAGAACTTAAAGTCGCGCCAAGAGAGAGATTTAAAAAGATAAAGAGGTTAAGATAGAAAATGATGAAAAAAGGTTAAAAAAATATATATTAAGATTTAATTGTGTGTTTGAACAGCAACCGTTCGCGTATAATTGAAAAACGGCTAAGATATCTCTCCGACCATTTCTCCTACAACCTCTACAAAAACGTCTGTCGATCTCTCTTCAACAACGACAAACTCACCTTGTCTTTCATACTCTGTGTCTACAACCTCATGTTAGTTAATAACCAGCCCGTGTTATAACCATTTTAGCAACAAGAGCAAGATTCTGGACAAGCGGCTGAGATATTTGTCAGACCACTTTACCTACAATCTCTACTGCAACGTGTGCAGATCTCTCTTTGAGAAGGACAAATTGCTATTTTCTCTCACGCTCTGTGCCAACATACTACTGTGAGTACAGATGTCCCTGCTGTCCCGGGTTGTACAGGTGTTAATACAACCCCGGGTTGAAATTCAGAACTGTTTCCTTTAACCCCCTTCCAAATAGATTATGTAGAATATAACCATAAATAATTGTAACTTGGCTTCTTTGTAATGTTATAAATGCAAAATCAAGAAAGATTCATATATCACTACTGAGATATTGGCGTAAAGATTAAACCTTAGCAGGAATGCGAATGCTAGATGGCCGTATATGGCAATGGGTATCTTCGTATGATCAATTAGAATTTTATCAACAGTTTGCGACCTGTTTTACTGAAATTAAGAACAACATAACAAACTGTATGCAACTAAGGTTGAACAACGACCACGTTTAACAAAGAGTGATATTTTGGTTATTAACTGTTCTCGAACGAAGTTTGAAGCAAAAGTTATTGTAAACGTGTTGGTTTTTTTATGTGCAAATCTCTGCTTGGCCATTTTCGTACAGAGCATTTTTTCAGTTCTCGAGTGACTTTCACGTTTGACTTTTTAATTGCTCTCAAACGAAGTTTGTGGCAATTATATTAGTCCTGTCGGTCTTTTTTTAACGCGATTTTTTGCTTGCCCGATTTTTCGTCTGACTCTTTTGACTTATCGTCCTCAAAAACGGGATAAACAGGTAGCTCCCAGCGGGCATTAAGTGCTCTTAGAGCTTTTCAGCTATATTTCAGCTCAAACTGTTTTGGAGACTTATACTTACGGTGTGAAGGGCGGTTCTTAGAGGTTGAAGACACCCCCACTGTTGACCCCCCACTATTGCCCCCCACACCCCCACCACGATGTTGTTCCCCACCCCACTGTTGCCTAACCCCATCTCCATCAACCCCCCTGGTGCAACCCCCCTCGTGGCTAATGACGAACAACCGGTAGCTAAAAAACACGCAATTTTATACTAATTTTCACAATTTTTTTCAAGCTTTTTGAAAATTTGTGTCATATTTTGATTTTTTCAGCCATAGGTGTCAAGAAACCTCCTCGAGGGTTTTATAATAAATTACTGCATAGTTTTCTATTGGTAGTTGAATGGTTTCAACAATTTAACATCACGCATTTTAGCATTTTTTGACAAAACGTGCAATTTTTTTTATTCTGGACATATATTTTTCATTATTCAGGTCTTTCAAGATCCAGGGGCCAGAAAAACTCCTTAAGGGTTTGATAGTAAGTTAATGAAAATTTTTAATGGTCCATGGAACAGTTTTTAACTTTTTTATCACAATTTTTATCAATTTTTTTAAATTAAAAAACTTGCTATTTTTCAAGTTTTTTTTGAATTTTTTTTAACAGTTTTTCAAGTTTTTCCAGCCTCAAGAGCCACGTAACCTCCTCTAGAATTTTATAATAGGTTACTGCATAGTTTCTAGTGGTAGTGGAATGGTTTCAACATTTTAACTTCACGAACTTTAGCATTTTTCGACAAAACGTGCAAATTTTTTCACTTTTTGACATTTATTTTTCATTATTTGCGTCTTTCCAGACGCAGGATCAGAAATCGTCCTTAGTGGTTTGATAATGAATAATTGGAATTTTTTTATATGCCATGGAACACCTTTCAATTTTTTAATATGACAAATCTTAGCAATTTTTTTAAATAAAACTTTTCAAGTTTTTTTTGTCGGTTTTTAGATTCTCCAGCCTCAGGATCCTCAATAGGTTACTGTTAAGTTTCTAAATGTAATGGGTTGGTTTTCAAGATATCATCAACACGAATTTTAGGATATTTTTTTTACCAAACTTGAAATTTTTTCTTTCAAATTTTTTGACATTGTCATTATTCAGGTTGTTCAGCCTAACAGAAAATCTCCGTTAGGGTTTGAGAATAATAATTGGAAATGTTTTTTTGGCCATAGGTTAGTTTTCAAATTTTTTATCACAAATTTCATGCTTTTCATGCTTTTTGAAAATTCTTGTCATTTTTGGCGTTCATTCAGCCCTAGAAGTCAAGGAACCTCCTCTAGAATTTTGTAATAGGTTACTGCATAGTTTCTAGTGGTAGTGGAATGGTTTCAGCATTTTATTATCGCAAATTTTAGCATTTTTTTTTTGACAAAACGTGCAAATTTGTTTTCTTGACATTTATTTTTCATTATTCAGGTCTTTCAAGATCCAGGGGCCAGAAAAACTCCTTAAAGGTTTGATAGTAAGTTAATGAAAATTTTTAATGGTCTATGGAACAGTTTTCAACTTTTTTTATCAATTTTTTTTAAAATTAAAAAACTTGCTTTTTTTCAAGTTTTTTTTAAAATTTTTTTATCGTTTTACAAGTTTTTCCAGCCTCAAGAGCCACGTAACCTCCTCTAAAACTTTATAATAGGTTACTGCATAGTTTCTAGTGGTAGTGGAATGGTTTCAATATTTTAACATCACGAATTTTAGCATTTTTTGACAAAACGTGCAAATTTTTTCACTTTTTGAAATTTGTTTTTCATTTTTACGTCTTTCCAGACGCAGAAACCAGAAAGCGTCCTTAAGGGTTCCATAATAAATTACTGAAAAATTTTTTTTTGCCATGGAGTAGCTTTCGTTTTTTAATATGACAAATTTTGCCGATAAAACTTGCATTTTTTTCAAGTTTTTTGAAAATTTTTGTCTGTTTTTAGGTTTCACCACCATCTAGAGCCACATAACCTCCTCTGGAGTTTGATTATAGGTTACTACATAGTTTCGATTTTATCAATTTTTTACTCCAGTTTTTGTAATGTTTGGATGAAATTTAAATTTTTTTTCGAATTTTTGAAACTTTTTGATCATGTTCCAAGTGTGTGGATCTTTATGAGCCACTGAAACTTTTTCAGGTTTGAAACATAGATACTGGATAGTGTCTTGAGACAATAAAATGGTTTTGAAGATTTTGTTATATTGAATTTTAGCAAGATTTTGTTAATGTTTGCTATTGTTTTAAAATTTTGCTATTGTTTTCAAAATTCTTTTATCATAAATTCTGCAATATTTTGGAAAATTTTAAAATATTAGTTTTCTTTAATTATTTACTAACAAGGCTAGAAAACTAAAAGCTGCAGAGTCGAATCAAGCTGAAGCTAACCTCACTAAAGTGTGGCCAGCTACTGACGAAGCCAACCGCTCGCTGGTCGTTTGAGAGCAATTCGCCCGACGTTAGTCGGTTATGTTTGATTTTTTGAGTGATTGAAATTGCACTCATTCGGAAATTAAGTGTGTTAGTAAATTGAAACTGGTTCCGGGAGATCATCGAATATGGTCCGTGTGGCTTATATGGTCAATGCTGCCGACTCTAGAAGGGGAGATCGCGGGTTCGAACCCCATCCTTATAGGAATTTTCTGCTTCATTGAAATTTTTGTAATCTGTACCCCCTCTAAATTACATCGCTCCGGTAGTCGTTCGAGAGCATTTCGTCCTCGTTAGTTGGTTTAAGGTTGTTGATGTACCATCGTCTTTACGACACATTCGCTTGGAAGTAGCAAATGATATACTATAAGCTGGGGAGTATTAAACGGACAAGATTTGCTATTTTAATTCTCATGCACATTACACTTTTTGGGCCGATCTGTTCACTAAAAAAGCCGGAACTCATTGATACTACGTTTATCTATGTCAAGTCTTCTGGTTGGGTCAGTGCATCCGTTATGAGCAGATAAAACTGTCTGCTCATTTCGTCGCCTATTGAACAAAATTTTTGATACATATCGCCATAAAATGCATGAACTTGACACCATAGCTTGCAAAAGAAATCGGCAAAATTTTGAATGAATTAACAAGATCTTGTTAAGCTACATTTTCTCGAAGATTTTAAATGTCCGAATATCATCATAGTAAAAATGGGCTGTCTTGAAACTCTGCAAAGATCTTGCAAAGGCCAAAGTTTGTACATATCTGGATGTTTTTTCCCAAGAATTTCAATCAAGATCTTATCCAGAGCTTTCAGGGTCGTTTCACTGGGCTTGTTTGTTTTCACTGAAACTTAATCACAAATTTAATATCAGGTGTGCTAAATCTCGGATCTGATTGGATAAAAATGACTCATGTTCTCTTCAAACCTGCGAATCTGTTTCTAGCGCCCGCAATGAGTTGAAGCGGGAGGAATTCATGTTTCTGCTGACTGGAGGTGTTGGGTTGGAAAACAAGGAGAAGAACCCTGCCCAGGAGTGGATGTCTAAGAAGAGTTGGGATGAATTATGCCGATTCACCAAACAATTCCCCCAATTGGGACCACTCAAGTATGAAAAAATGGAATAAAAAACATATTGCAGAGCTGATTTTTTAAAATTTTTTTCCTTAATTAAGGAGTTGTTGATGGGTGCTACAGCTTTTCCCATTTGGAGGCCGCTTCTCTGTGAAAAAATATGCCCCTCCAAATTCTTCAAGAACAGTTTTTTTTTTAAAAAAATTCGCTGAGCTTCCAAGTACGTTTTCTTAAAAAAAATAAACCGCAAGTTATAACTCTAGCTGACTTTGTGTTTTTTTTTACTTCAGAGCCCATTTCACGGACAACGTGGACGAGTGGAAGCGAATCTACGACAGTAAAGAGCCTCAATTGGCCGAGATGCCCTATCCGTTTGAGGACAAACTGACCACTTTCCAGAAATTAATCATGATCAGAATTCTCAGGCCAGACAAGGTTCTTTCGCCATTTTTTAAACACTAATTGCATTTTTTAAAGACAAAAAAATGTAAGTTAATGAAATTTTGGATCACAGCCGGTCATTGTTATTTTTATCAGTTCAGTTCGAATCAACAATGTAATCACTCTCGCTACCTTCTAGGAAAAAAAATTTGAGGTATTTCTCCTGTTCTCGCTCCCAAATTTTTCCCGGCAATGATTTACAACCCAAAATAAGACAAATTTCGAGCTCTCCACTCATAGGATGAGATATCAAAAAATTATCAGCATTGAATGCATTATGCTTAAGGTTTACCCTTTGAAAAAAAATGATGGTTTAAATTTTAGATCAATTCATTAATGTGGAGGCCACACGTAATGTTAAAGCATATGAGTTAGGCAGAAAAAGAAACGAGTCAATTTGTTGTTTTGAGAAAGTTAATTTGAAAGTTAATGAGTTGACTAAATTAATTTGTAAGTATTTATTTGAAAACCCGATTGTATGCGTTCATCAGGTGCTGTGTTGATACCATCTAAACTGAAATTGTTATCAGTTATAACCACGAATTTTATAAATAATTATAACCGATTGTACACGATTTATAAACGATTATAAACGAGTTATCAGTCAATTCAGTGGAAGTATAGAAATTGAATGCAAAAATGCCATGGAAAGTAGTGACATAAATCATGGAAAAATGTGACAAGTTATTTTCAAATTTGTCCCCGATTTATTCCAATTGGCCGAAAAAAAGCCAATTGTACGTTTTGCTTCATAGTGAGTGTTACTGTACAAAAGTTTACTTAACATAAAACTATACATTAAAGAGTGAAATATCGTTTTCAGCTCGTGCCGAAAGTGACTTCTTTCGTGTCGGAGAAACTGGGCAAGAATTTTGTCCAGCCGCCTCCTTTCGACTTAGCCAAAAGCTACACCGACTCCAACTGTGTCATTCCCCTCGTGTTCATTCTATCCCCCGGAGCAGACCCCATGGCCAGTGAGTATTATAAACGGTGTCAGGACAATTTACCCAATGACATTATACCCAGAAAGACTATTTCAGAACGGCTATTTAGCCGAATATATAAAGACGTTCTGAAAGTGACAGGATGGGTATAATGGCAGTGGGTAAATTGTCATGTAATTATTACAAATATACTAAAAAAATATCAGGTAATTTTTCCTTAGCAGAGTTAAGGTAAGGTAAGGTTAAGGTAAAGATGACATAAATTATTATTACAGCATGAAATATCTAGGCTAAAATTTTTGGCAAGTTCGGGTGAATTCGCCCTTCTGCTAGCTGTCAAGGTAAATAGTTAATGTAATTTTAATGTAAACATGGTGTCAAAACAGATTTGTTTATGTTAATAAGACCCTCGAGGTAATGTTCACCCTTTCTTGATTTTCTCTGTTTAGTGAAACAATATTTGTTTTATGACATTTTATGCCATGTGGCATCTAACATTGAGGATTTTTTTACTCGACTTAATCAGAAAATTTGGAAATTTTTTGCGTATAACGAGTTAATTTTTCAAAGTGCTAATGATTTACTAATGATTTCCATCACGCAAATTAAATTATCTTGTAGGTCACGTACTCTATTAGCTCCCGCATTTTATATGCTAAAAATGTCAAATTACAGGCCTGCTGAAGTTTGCGGGTGACAAGGGATTCAGTGGGAACAAGTTCAATGCCATCTCACTAGGACAGGGCCAGGGTCCGATTGCTGCCAAGATGATAGAGCAAGCGAGGCTGGACGGTACTTGGGTGGTATTGCAAAACTGCCACTTGGCTGTATCCTGGATGACGGCTCTAGAGAGAATCTGTGAAGAATTCAACATCGAAAACACCAACCCTGATTTCAGGTAAATAACAGCAGCAACACACAGTCTATGTAATACAAAAAAGATAGCCCTTTTCAATAGAAAAAAAAAACATTAAAATGAGCAATGAAAATACTTTCCCGGCGTATTTGACCTTTTTTCGACGATTTGACCTTTGTGTTTGTTTTCGGTGTACGCGTAGTTTTTCAAGCATTTTTGCTTAAGAACAGTTTGTTGGTTTCTCAAGATTCAAATTACGTTGACCATTTGCACCTGGATTGTTCATGCGAAAGTGAATTATTTACTATTATTGTTCAAAACTTTAAGTTAGTCTTGAAACTTTAGTATCGGCCGTGATTGGTTGATGTATTATTTAGTTCACACATATTGCCAGTCAGTGGCCTGATATTGGCCAACAATTCGAATATATTTTAATGTGTTTTTTTAAAGTTTTTGAACTGTTTTTTATTACAATAAGTTTTTTCAATCTTGCCAATCCTTTTAAACATTTCTGATCACCGCCAGCTACACAGACCAAAATTTCCCATTTTTATTTTGATTTAAATAAATACGTCATAAACTTGCAAACCGGTCGTTCTTTCGCTCTTTAACTAAGTTACGACAAAAAGCAATAGTCGGTTTTTTCAGATTGTGGTTGACAAGCTACCCCTCCCCAAAATTCCCCGTGACTGTGCTGCAAAACAGTGTGAAGATGACGAATGAGCCACCCACTGGTTTGAGACAGAACCTCCTCCAGTCTTTCCTGGCTGACCCCATCAGTGACCCAGATTTCTTTGCCGGGTGCCCTGGAAAGGAGGAGGTAAGCTTGTAACAATCCAACACTGTTCTTCCAACGATAATTAAAAATATTTAGGGCTAAAAGGATTCGAGCTAACTATCTTCAGAACCGCAGTCGAGCGTGTTAATTTTTAAGCACCATTTACCAGTGTTTTTTTGCTATTCTTTTTGACTTATATACAGGATTTTGGTTATTTTAAACAGTCACATCAGCAGCAACTCAATCATGTTAATAGATCAATTTTTGTGATTAGAGATATTTATGATTTTGAACGCTTAGTTGTTAAATTATTTGATCAGATTTGATGTTTAGAAACTCGGAAATCTGGGTCCTTTTTTGATTTCCTGAATAGTTGTTTGCAACTATTTGAAATCACAGCGTTAATTTATGACTCGTTTGAACTAGTTTTCTCAATTAATAGTTCCTAAAAGAGAATAAACAAAAAACAAGAATTCGAAGAAAATATCATTTTTATTTTGATTTTTATACTGATTTCCATTGTTGACCTCCTTTATTCGCTGGCGGAAAGTCTTCATGCAATAATTTTGCCCTGAAAATGTTGATTTCCGCTACCAACATTTACAAGTCTTCAATGTAGTGTCTGGTTTTTAAAAAGTTTTAAAAGCCAGGAGCCTTTTAACTTCGGGAAATTATTTTTAATAGCCTCTGTCACCTAATCTCATTTGAAAGCGCAAATTGCTTTACCTTTTTGCGCACCGTTTCCATTTTACACAATTTATTTGTTTCTCGCCTGCCTTCTGACGTACCACGCACAAATTTTCTCCAATGATTTCTGCTGAGGATTTATTAAACAGTATTAACCCCTGCAGTGAATGCGATCTGGCTCAAAAAGCAAATTCAAAGCAAGCGAAATAAACTGATAAATTTCTGCAAAAACCCGTGCTTCAGTACAGCGAATGCAAATTGGTTTCAATTTTAAGCCCGATAGCCTTTTACCTTCAGAATCCTTATTCAGAATAATCTTTTAATCTAACTAAAACTGTACCGCAAGTTTGAACACTTTATTTTTTAATTTGCTTTTTTTCGATTCCAATGGACGTCAAGAGGATCAATCGTGGCTAATTCCCGACAATCTGCTGATTATATTTGAGTTTTTTGGTGCTTTTCGAAGAAATTATTGTGATTGAAGACGCTTATATGCAGCTGAATATCTACCTGATCTTTCACATTTTGAAATGTCGTAGCAGTAGTGACATAAGCAAGAAAGTGTTGTAAATTGTGAACAAATTTTATAATTTTTAATTGCTCTCAAATGAAGTTTGTAGCAATTATATTAGTCCTGTCGGTCTTTTTTATGCGATTTTTCGCTTGACCGATTTTTGGTCTGATGCTTTTGACTTTTTGTCCTCAAAAACGGAATGAACAGGTAGCGCCCAGCAGGTATTAAGTGCTCTTAGAGCCTTTCAGCTCTGTTTCAGCTCAAACCGTTGTGGAGACTTACTTATGGTGTGGAGGGCGGCTCTTAGAGATTAAAGACACCCCCACTTTTTACCCCCCCCCCCCACTATTGCTCCACACCCCCACCCCACTGGTGCCCACACCCCCACCCCATCACTCATCAGCCCCCCTCACCCCCTGTGGCTACTGTCGAACAACAACCGATCGCTAAAAACACGCAGTTTTATAATAATTTTCACAATTTTTTCATGCTTTTTGAAAATTCTTGTTATTTTTTGCGTTCAGTCAGCCCTAGAAGTCAAGGAACCTCCTCTAGACTTCGGGTAATAGGTTACTGCATTGTTTCTAGTGGTAGTGTAATGGTTTCAAAGTTTTAACATTACGAATTTTAGCATTTTTTTGACAAAACATGCAAATTTTTTCAACATTTTGGCATTTATTCGTCATTATTCACGTCTTTCCTGGCGCAGCGACCAGAAAACGTTCTTACTGGTTTGATAATAAATAATTGGACATTTTTTATATGCCATAGAACACCTTTCAAATTTTTAATTTGACAAATTTTAGCAATTTTTTCTGTAAAACTTGCATTTTTTCAAGTTTTTGTGGGTTTTTAGATTCTCCAGCCTCAGGATCCTCAATAGGTTACTGTAAAGTTTGTAAATGTAATGGGTTGGTTTTCAAGATTTCAACAAAAGACTTTTAGGAATTTTGAAAACTTGAATTTTTTTCTTTCAATTTTTTTGACATTGTCATTATTCAGGTTTTTCAGCCTAACAGAAAATCTCCGTTGGGGTTTGAGAATAATAATTGGAAATGTTTTTTGGCCGTGGATTAGTTTTCAATTGTTTTATCACTTGCAATTTTTTACACGTTTTTTGAAACTTTTTGTCATTTTTTAGGTTTCTCCAGCCTCAAGAGCCACATAACCTCCTATTTGGTGTGATTATAGGTTACTGCATAGCTTCTAGATGTAATGGAATGTTTTTGATAATTTTAATATCAGCAATTGGTAATAAATTTTTGCAATTTATGAAGTCTTTGGACATTTTTGAGTTTTTCATCATTTTCAGGCACCAGGTTCCTAGCGACCTCCTGCAAGGTTTTATGATAAGCTGTCGCATAGTTTCTGAAGTTAATGGAGTGGTTTTCAATTAATGACTCCAGTTTTAGAAATTTTTGATAAAATTTAATTTTGTTTTCGAATTTTTGGAAAATTGTTATGATGTTCCAAGTTTATGTATATTTGTGAGCCAGTTAAACTATTTAAAGCTTGATATAGAGATACTGGATAGTCTCTTGAGACAATGAAATGTTTTTGAAGATTCTATTATCATGAATTTTAGCAAGATTTTTTTAAAATTTGCGATTGTTTTCAAAATTTTTGACTATATTCTGCGCAACGAAGCTTTTCAAGTCTTTTGGATAGGTTACTTGACATTACTCCACAGACAAAAATT
>NC_134469.1:81741811-81785811 GCF_964194025.1 Convolutriloba macropyga
GGGGGGGGGGGTATAATATGAAACATTCATGATCATCCAAATTCCGGGTCTTTCCCGTTATAGCCCCCCCTCCCCCCAGCTTATTGGTCAGATAACCTATAGCCCCCCCCCCCCAATCATGGTAAATATACCATAATGGGGGCTATATTTTCATGGGGGGGGGGGGGCTATAATGGGAAAGACCCCAAATTCCAAATTCTGAATATCCCAAACTCATGTCCAGACAATCTCCAGCTCATAATCAGGCATCCCACACGTATGTCCAAGTTTTAGACAGCAAAATTTGGATCGTTTTCATTTGTGCCACCCCACCCCCCCTCCCCCTCCCCCCAGCGTAGTCGGTGCATATTATTTGCACCCCCTCCCCCCAGACGCACACGCCATATATTTACATAATGATTTACTCTGTAATGGCACGTGTTGTGTATCTAGGGGGTTCATAACATTTTGGATAGGGGGAGTACAAACGGAAAAGATCCCAAAATTTCTTCCAGACCATTTATAAAAAAGGTCGTCGGGATTTACCCCCCCCCCAAACAACCAGTTTACGGGACATAACTCTGGGACTTGGACTCGGGATAGAACTAGAAGTGATTTAGGGTCTTTTCCATTATAGCCCCACATAAAATTATAGCCCCCCATTATGGTATAATTACCATTCTGGGGGGGGGGCTATAGGTTATCTGACCACTAAGCTGGGGGGGGGGGGGGGGGGGCTATAATGGGAGACCCGTGATTTACCTACCGTCGTAGTCCGCACAGTCCCAGTAAGTCACCCCAAAAACACACACTTTCCAGAGTCCTGCATTAACTTGGGTCCGAGTGTTGGAATTGCCATCGATGTAGTACCAGGGGTCCCACCAACACCCGAACAGGATGAAGAGAAGGACCATATTGGACAGAAACAGACCCACCAACAGTAAAATAGGAGACACACACATTTTGTTGTTCTATTGGTGATCACTGCTGTTGTCTCTGGTTAATTTTCCATAATTTTATGTTGCCTTACAGATACTGAAGATATCGTCATTCATTTATCGATTTATCGGATCTATTCTGTTCCCCCCCCCCCAGTGTTTTTTATGACCCCCAGTTACAGATTAAATGTTGTTATATAGCACGTTACTATGTAAGAAAATAGCACGTGCGCTTGGGGGTTATAAAAAATTTATGCTCGCTAAGCTTTGGGGGGGGGGGGGGGACAGAATAGATCCCATTTATAACTTCGAGTTTTGGATTTTTCCTATTATAGCCCCTTCCCCCAAATGGAGATTACAGTTCACATATATGGTATGTTTTCCATGATTGGTTCGAGTGGGGGGGGGGGGGGCTTTACGGTATATGGGGGTTTGCTGAGGTTTTGCTAAAGGGCTATAACAGAAAGACCCCGAGATTTAAGCTTTTCGGATTAAGCTTAATTGATTTAAGAAACAGATGCTATACTCCACTATTTCCCAGTACAATGCCCCTATCCCCTCCCAAAAGGTACGGTCCCTCACAGAGTGGTGCGTCAGACGGTTACCCCACGTGAACATTCCATTGCCCGTTGCCTTGATGAATTTGAATAATCTAGATCACAAGTTTCAAGCACAGGTTATTTTTGTTTTGTAATAATGGGGGAGGGGAAGGGGGTTTCGGGGTTTACTTCATTGCTTAAACCCAATTGTGGTAAATGACTATTAACTATGAAGTTAAAAGGGATCCCCCCGTCCGTTATGCGCCCCCAGTTACAGAGCACGTGCCATTACATAAAAAATCATTATGTAAAAATATGGCACGCGCGTCTGGGGCTGCAAATAATATGCGATCACTAAGCTGGGGGCACAAACGGAACAGATCCGTTAAAAGTAAATTTAAGATATTTTGCAGAACAGAATACAATAATAAGAACTACATTTTTCGTGGTTGTCAAATATTTTTGGTAGTTTTTTTTGCAGAGTGCTAAATTGCGCACGTGTGCTAATGACATACCGATAATTAGAGACCTATTCTCGATAGCTGTTTGATGAATAGGACTTAATCTGTTTCGGCCCCAAGGCACAAAAGTAAACTATCCGAAGTTATCACACGTGTGATAGTCCCCTCTCATTAAATCTTTCCCGTGATAGTCCCCACCCCAAGAAAATTCAATTTTTCGCCATCGGAATGCATCGAAAAATAAAACAACAGTTTGCACTCACATAAATACAAAATCACCTCGAAAAAATTGAACTAGCCGCACAGAAAATCTGACCATCTAAGCGAAAGCTGCTTAATTGTCCACAAAAACTTAAAACCAAGAGAAAATATTCAGCAATTTTTTTTTCGTTGGTGCCCACCGATCTTCTTATATTGTATCGGTGCTATAATGTTAATGGTTTCAAAATTTTCTTCATTTCTCTTGTTTACTTTCTGGGGATCTTTGAGAATAAAAACACTTGTTTCTGCTCCTTACAATTTCTTCTCTATAAGACAGTCTCTTCACAATTTGTCGTGGGATTTTTAAAAAAGTTATTTCCCCATTTTTTAAGTTTGTTAAACCATCAAGAAGAGATCAGTTTTTTACAGTTTTTTCCCTGTCAGTCCCTTCAGTTCCCGATGTGCTCAAAGTTACCCACGTCGTAGTTGAGATGCTGCCCTTAAAACATGGACAGTACTCAGGTCAAAAGTTGCCCAGTTGTGTTTTGGGTTACATTTTTCTCTTAATGCTAGATGATTATAATGGCTGACAAGTGGATCCGCTTGACACCCGTGGTACGGCAATAATACATACCATATCCTCAACTTTAAATTAGTTCTTGTACCCAATATTTGTTCCGACTCCCCTTGAGGGGGGGGGAGGAACTATATACTCAAATGGGTTTTTTTTTTGTTTGACAATTTTGACCGATCGATATATTCATCGTACAGAGTTGTGAGTGGTATCATTAAAAGCCCATCCAGCGTAGTATACTGAATTGAAAAGATTGTTTTGAATTTAGTATTTTACAGGGAGTTATTGCGGTTTGAGTTTTTGTGTATAATAGACGGATTTCCGTTGTTTTTATTCACAATTTTTCGGAATTTTGCCTTAAAATTTCGACAATTTTGTTAAAAAAACGAAAATATGTCAACAATAGTACCGTTGATTTTATTTTTAGAAACAAAAAAGTGTTGCTGACTATTTTGATTTAATTTTTCTGGCTGAAATTGTGGCTAAGTTTTTCAAAATTCAGCCTTTTTCAGCAAAAACTGCCCGAAATAATCTTTTTAGTCAACTTTGATTAAATTTGCCGAAAGTACACACACCAAAAAACAACAAACACAATCTTTTTTTAAACTACAAAGGGAGCTAGTTTTACTTCCACTTCCAATGAGAGTAGTCTAGAACCAAAACTTTGCCGTTTTTTGCTAACTTTACTCTATGATTATCAAAAACGCTGAATTTATTTCTGCGCTTTTAACTTACAAATTATCTAGATCTAACGCATTCGCAGCATTTGAGTGTTCTAAAAGGACGAGGACGAGCAGCAAGAGTGTGCTGATTTTAGTCCAATCTTGGACTGTTACAATTGAAAAAATAATCTGGATTCTAATTAGTCGGTCTTTTTTTTTTAAAAAAGTTCGAGCTTTTTTATGTTAATTAAAGAACAGAACAATTCACATCAAAGCTCATTGTTGATAGGCGCAAATAGGCTTTCTAAACACTTTTCAATTAATGCATCCATTTTCTTTACTCGAATGATTATGCTCGTTGTAACTTTTAAAAGTAATTGCCTTTTAAAAAAACAATGGCTTATTGAACTTCGCCACTATTTTTCTTTTAATTTGGTCAACTTGTAAATTAGTGTAAGAAAAGAAAGAATGATCGGTTGTCCCGTTTTTTTTTCTTTTGAACTTAATCTTTTTTGCTGTTCTGAGCGTTAAGTTATGGTTTTCTGGCTTTCATACTACTAGTTTTCTTTTTTTTGTGTTATAAGGTAATGGCCCGTTTCTCATGTTTTTTTTTTCCTCGTTTTGTCACATTATCATACTATTGACAGCTCACATATCACTTTATTGGCGTTCAAATTAGGGAAAAATTGAACAATTTAAAGTCCTGAAAGGAATAGATTATGGTTTTAACGGCTTCGACAAACCTTTCTCGAAGACAATTTAATTAAGTTTTTCCAGTCGTCTTTAACTGTGGTTTTTAATGTGTCTTTTTATCGTATGAAACTCACAGGATAATGATAGGTTTCATTGACATTTCATGACGGCATAAATGAGCCTTTATTCGAGTTTGAGTAGATAGCCGATGGATTTCATGACTTTGAAAACAATTGTTTTCAAAAATAAAAAAAACTCTTTTTAACTCTGTTTAACTTCGCATTTTCGTTCTTTTTTTGTCTATTTGTTACTTAGTCTCGTTGATTACAGGTCACATATGACCTTATTGTGAGGGAGGGTGCAAATGTACAAAATCTAATTGTGTTTTTAAGAACTCGTTTTGAATTCCTGTCTTCGTTATTTTTTTTTAATTTAAGCCAATTTTTTTCTTTGCTTTTCTTTTTCTTCTATGTCTAATTGTTACCGAGCCTTCTTATAGAGTCGTCCCATATGTTTTGTAGAGAAGTATAATTTATTTTGTTCAGTTTCAGTTTTACCAGACGCTATTTTGAGCTTGTTACTGAGTTTTTTTTTAAAATGGACATAAAGCTTTGGATGTAATAAAAGTTTGTTGTCATTGTTGTTTGGTTTTGCTGTTCGTCTTGAATTGTTTTGTTAATAACGACTGATCTCATCAATCTAATCCGGCATTTTGTTTACTCCAATGAATTGCTTACGTTGGAGGCGATCTTTGTTCATACATTTTTTTTGAAAAAAATTGAATTTTTGGGGTTTTCTATATGTTCTTGTATATGCAATGAGTTTTTGCAATCGTCTTTAACTGTCGTTTTGTTGTGTGTTTTTTGTCGTATGAAGTTAACTGGAAAATGACAGGTCTCATTGACATTTCATGAAGGAATAATTGAACGTTTATTCGAGTTTGAGTAGATAGCTGATGGCTTTCATGACTTTGAAAACAAATGTTTTCAAATATAAAAAACTCTTTTTAACTCTGTTTTACTTCGCATTTTTGTTCTTTTCTGTATTTTTGTTACTTAGTCCTCATAATTACAGGTCACATATGACAATATTGTGAGGGAAGGTGCAAGTGTACAAAATGGAATGTGTTTTCAAAAATTCCTTATGAACCTCCTGTCTTCGTAACGGGTTTTAAGCACAAAAAATAAACTAATTTTTGATTTTTGTCTATATTTAACGTCATTTTTGTAGATATAGGACAAATTGTGAATAATTACAGGTCTCAAAGGCTACCTTTGGACGAATAGATGAACTTTTTTAATTATTTCATTGTGTAGCTAACGGCTTCCATGACTTTGAAAGTAATTGTTTTCGAAAAAAACGAAAGTGTTAACTTATTTGCCTTTTTTTCATTTTTCGTCTGCTTTTTACCTATTCCCATTAATGAGAAGGCCTATACCACATTTTTAGCGTTTGAGAAAGGCTCATTTGAATAAATTTTGAGGGGCCAAATATGGCCTTTCGACTTCGACAATGTTTTCTTGAAAGTTTTAAATGAATTTTTGTCTCTATTTGTTGTTTTTTTTCTAATCGGACAAAAAATGATTAATGACAGGTCTTAATGCCCTTCTATAGAGACGTTTGAGAGCATAAACATATTGGACATTTTCAATTGCCATCTAATGATTTTCCTTTCTTTGAAATTATTTGTGTTTAAAAATTTAAGCCAAATTTTTTTCTTTGCTGTTCTTTCTCTTCAATGTCTTATTGTTACCGAGCATTCTTATAGAGTCCCCTCAATTGTTTTCTAGTGAAGTTTAAGTTATTTTGTTTAGTTTCAGTTTCATCCGACGCTATTTTGAGCTTGTTATTAAGTTTCGTTTAAAATGGACATAAAGCTTTAGATGTAATTAACGTTTGTTGTTATTGTTGTTTGGTTTTGTTGTGCTTCTTGACTTGCTTTCTTAATAATGACTGATCTCATCAATATAATGCGGCATTTTCTGCTCCAATGAGTTATTTACGTCGGAGGCGATCTTTTTTCATACACATTTTTTTTGAAAAGTACTTGAAGTTTTGGGTTTTCTATCTGTTCTTCTAAACGCAATGAGTTTTTGCAATCCTCTTTAACTGTCGTTTTTAATATGTGTTTTTTGTCGTATTAAGTTACCTGGATAATGACAGGTCTCATTGACTTTTCATGAAGGAATAAATGAACCTTTTTTCGAATTTGAGTAGATAGCTGATGGATTTCATGACTTTGAAAACAAATGTTTTCAAAAATAAAAAAACTCTTTTCAACTCTTTTTAACGCTGTTTAACTTCGCATTTTTGTTCTTTTTTGTCTGTTTGTTACTTAGTCTTGTTAAATGCAGGTCAAATATGAAGATATTGTGAGGGAAGGTGCAAGTGTACAAAATCGAATGTGTTTTTGGGAATTCGTTATGAACTTCCTGTCTTCGTAACAGTTTTTTTTTTGCACAAAAAGTAAGCTAATTTTTAATTTTCGTCAAGTTTTATCGTCTTTTTGGTAGAACTAAGACAAAATTGTGAATAATTACAGGTCCCAAAGGCTACTTTTGGGCGACTAGACGAACATTTTTAATTATTTCATTGTGTAGCTAACGGCTTCCATGACTTTAAAAATAATTGCTTTCGAAAAAAAATTAAAGTGTTAAATTATGTTGTTTTTTTCATTTTTGGTCAATTTTTAACAATTCTCATTAATGAGAAGGCCAGTACCACGATTTTAGCGTTCGAGAAAGGCTCATTTGAACTTACTTTGTGGGGCCAAATATGGCCTTTCGGCTTCGACAATGTTTTCTTGAAAATTTTAAATGGATTTTTTGTCTCTATTTGTTGTTTTGTTTCTAACAGCATAAAAAAATGATTATTGACATGTCGTAATGCCGTTTTATAGAGACATTTGTGAACATAAACATATTGGACGTTTTCAATTGCCATCTAATGGTTTTCGTTTCTTTGAAATTACTTGTTTTTAAAAATATAAAACACTTTTTCTTTGCTGTTCTTTTTCTTCAATGTCTAATTGTTACAGAGCCTTCTTATAGAGTCCTCCCAATTGTTTTCTATTGAAATATAAGTTATTTTGTTTAGTTTCAGTTTTATCCGACGCTATTTTGAGCTTGCTAGTAAGTTTCATTTGAAGTGGACATAAAGCTTTGGTTGTAATTAATATTTGTGGTTATATTTGTTTGGTTTTGTTGTTCGTCTTGACTTGCTCTCTTAATATGGACTGATCGCACAATCTAAGGCGTTTTTTTAATACTCCAATAATTTTTTTTACGTGAGAGGCCATCTTTGTCCATACACAATTTTTTGAAAAATAATTGAATTTTTCGGGTTTATTTTCTGTTCCCGATTTGAGAGACATTCATGTCAGAAATTTGGATAGGCGGGGTCGGAATTTTATGTGCAAAAGCACATTACTGAGTCTGTTTACTACTTATTAACAAGAGATTTCCAGATTACAATGAATTGCTAGGTTGCACACGTGGGTAAAACATAAAACCCGCAAATTTTACAAATCAAAACAAATCAGAAGTCATCAATCAATCAAAACAAATTAAGGAAATCAAGCTTGTGCTTGAACACTCCGGCCGCTTGCACAAGGGTAAAACTGAATACTCTTGTTGTATTTTACAACTTAAGATTTCGACAATCAAGTTTACATGATTCTTTTGCTGATATGTAATTTCAACATTGTTTTGTAATGTCGAAGCTGTTAAGATGCTCTGTTGTCATAATTGAGGGCATTTTTTGCTTTCTGTGTGTGTGTATGTGTAAATTTGTTGTACACTCTTCCGGGGCGACACATATACACCGGCTATATGTAGGTGAAAATTGGTGATCATACGTTTGCATCGACGTTTTAATTTGATGCGTGGTGGTTGGAATATTGTGTTGTTGAATGACAAGGATATGTGAAAGTAGTTATTAGGCTTCATGGGGGCTGTGAAAGTTGAAGTTTAATCGGAGATCGTTGGCAGTATATCCTGTAAACTCTGTTGATGTGAAGGTGTATACTCCGTCAATCTGAAGGCTGTTGACAAAATTATGTGGGTTGGATTCCGGAGACGTTAACTTTTGTCGAACTGACAAATAAGGGCAAAATATAACAAAAACTTGATGATGACTGTTGTCGGTGAGGGCAAAGAAACACTTTAAGCTGGATTTCGCGTAGTTTTAGGGAAGTTAAGGACTTGGGGAAGTTAAAATTCTCTTTTCGTTTTGTATTTTCACAGGGTTGTTACTTCTTCATGATTGTTTGAGCTCGATTGTTTGAGCTTGTGTGAATTGAATATTTGATACGCTGACTTTGGACACAATGATCATGGAAATTTAAAACCAAAACGTCGTTTGAAATTTAAAGTTTAATGGTTTCAAGTATTGTGTAAAACTTTAGCTAATTTGACTGCTGGTCTGTTCAGCACTCCAGTTGATGTCTTGATTTCGAAGGATTGTGCTCGTCCGTCCAATCCATTATGGCATTTCGCAATTCGACCCATTGGTCAAATACCTCTCGGTGTGAACTCATGCAAGAGCCAGACTAAATCGCCTTCTTTCAATTGTTCTGATTCTGTTCTTCACTTTGGTCGGCTGATAAGATCTGATGTGTACACTTTGCAAACGTTCCCAAAAATGATCCAGTAATGTTTGTGTGTAAGAGAACTCCTTTTTACTAAATGTTCGGCTGGTTGATGTCAACGGTGCTAAAGGGCTGTAAGGGCGTCTTAATAACAAATGATTAGGGGTTAGTGCTTCTTCATCGTTTGTGTCTGAAGAGACATATGTAATTGGTCTGGAGTTGAGAAGTCCTTCAGTCTCGGCTACAATTGTCTGAAAAATTTCGGCTTTCAATTGTTGGCTGCCTAAAATTATGAGCAAAGTGCGTTTAGCAGACTGAATTAGCCTTTCCCATATCCCGCCGAAGTGAGGGGCTAGAGGTGGATTCAGTTTCCATGTAATATTTTGCTGCTGTAGCTGGGACTTGATGTAGTCGTTGTCCACATTGATTTTGCTCAGATCCAACATTTTTTTCGCTGATGTGAAGTTCGATCCATTGTCAGAGATGATAAATTCGGGATATCCTCGTCGCGAAACAAACCTTCTAATGGCTAGTAGACAACTATCTGTGTCCAATGTCTGACAAACCTCCAGATGCACAGCTCTAGTTACAAGACAGATGAAAAGACATACGTATTGTTTTTCCGATTTGAAATTTGTGTGCTCAATGAAAAAGGGTCCGAAAAAATCTAACCCAACATTTAGAAAAGGATATTGTTTTCCTGCTTCTGCGAATCGGAAACTGGGTAGGTCGGCCATGAGGGGGCTGATATTTTGTGCTCTCCATCGTCGGCAAATGAAGCATGTTTTACTTAGTTGTTTCAAAAATCGTCTAAGACCTATAATGATGAAATCTTGTTGCAGGTGTGCTCGGACAAACTCTGTTCCAAGATGTCTACAGTCGTTGTGGGCTTGCTCAATTATTAATTTGGTAATATTATCCTTACTGTCAAGAATAATTGGATGTTTCTGGCTGTAGGGTAATTTAGCGTGCTTTAGTCTGCCTCTTGCTCGTATTAAACCATCTTTGTCCAGGAAGGGAGTGAACTGTAATAACTTGTCCTTTTTGTCTAGTTCATTTTCCCGTTCAAGGTTTCTGATGCTTTCAGAAAAAGTTATAAATTAGGTTGAACAATAGCTTGTCTAAGGACGTATTCGATCCATCTGATTATCATTGTTGGCGCAAGTTTATCTTTTGCAATCTTAGGGACAGCTGAGGATTGAAGATCTGATGTGAAATTGTGAAGTATGAACGTTTGAACCATTTGTCTAAGAAACGCTGCAAAAGATACAAAACTTTCGGGGTTATTAATGGTCGGTTTGGGCCATTGTTCCAACTTATCAAGGTAAGCTGCTGTAACATGCTGTGGTTTCCCAAATCGTTTTTGTAATTCTTGCGTTGCTTCATTATAAAACTCTCCGTTGTATGAGTATCCAATAATGCTGTCTTTGGCTCTGTCTGTGAGGGCGTTTTGAAGATATGTCATCCGTTGGGCATCTGTCAGTGTTACCTTGTCATGTATTGTGGCTTTGAAAAAACTAAACCAGTCGAGCCATCTCAATGGATCTCTACTGAAGGATTTGAGTTGAGTTTTTGGAAGATTAATGGTGGATGTGATATGTTATTGTGCTTGTCGTGGCAAGAAAATGTTTTCTGTTGTCTGTGTATGTTGAAACTGTCTGTCTGGTTGTTGGCCAGTTCTGTTGATGTAATTTGTTAGTCTTTGGTCCTGTGCGTTTAGATTAAAATTGCCAAGATTGTTGTTCGTTTCTGGGATTAGGTTGTTGACGGCTTTTCTTCTCAATTCTCTTTCATTTGATTGGTTACCTCTATTGATTTTGTTCGCATCTTGATAGAAATCGATGCTTTGAAGACATTGCTGTTCTTGATTTTGAACATGTTCGTGAATATTTGAAGTACCTTGACCTTGGGTCTCCTGAAATTGGGTATTTGTTGAAGCAAGGTTAACATCATGGATCTTGTCTATTTTTCTTTCTCTTTTTCTGGCTCCTTGTATTTTTGGTTGTAGTCCATAATGCGTTGGGTTACTGCTTAGTCTGATTTTGTCGATTTGTTGATGATCGTCGCCTTCATCGTCTGTTGATTGTAGATAATTACTGTCGTAGTCTGTTGTCTGTTGATTTCTTCTGTGTAAAGGCGTGATTTTATTTGATGATTGTTTCCTGTTAAAAGGATGTAAGTTTCGTTGTCTTGATTGTTGCAGAGGTGGCTGTGTTTTCTTTTGTGTTTTCCGTTGGTCTCGGATATTAGTGTCAAATGTCTGATATGAACTGCAATCAGATTCGGTACTTACATCTGATTGGTGTATTTTTTGTTTCCTTTTAGCGTGTTCATTGGATTTGGGTTTGTCGTTTGATGTAGTGGTACCAACATCGCGTCTTATGGTGATTGGTCCGATGTTTTGCTCTTTGTAGGTAACTTCAATTGCTTCTCGGGTTTTTGTCAAGTCCTCACCGCCATTGCTTTTTCTTTGCTCTGCTGTTATGTGATGGTCACCATTATTGAGTGGAAAACTGGCTATCATCCTTGACGAAGTGCATTCTGTGTTTGACTCATCATTCGGCTGTAATGTTTTCTCGCGGACTTGTGTGAAGTTGGTTTTTGAATCGGTGCGTCTCTGTTTTTGACTGTACCTAAAATTTCTCAGAGGAAACTCAATGTAAGAATTCGGGTTACACTGGTTGTTACTTTCTTTGTTGTCGGAGTCCCCTCCTTCCAATGACGTTGTATCTGAATGGGTAGCGCTCATTATCAATTGGTTACTTTGTTTTCTGTCATCGTCATATTTCTGTCCATGTTGGGGATTTCTGCTGCTTTGTTGTTTTTGTTTTTCTGAATCTGAAAGTGTAGGTACTTTATCTGTTCTGTTCTCTGCTTTTGATCTGCCTCTCAAATTGTACGTTTTTTGTCTATTGTAGAAGGGTTTAAGAGTTGTTGAGGGTTCGTCATTTTGGGTGTTAGTTTGATGTGGTTGTGCTCTTCTTTGCTGCTCTGGCAAATGGCTATCGGAGTCTGTAGTAATTTCTCTTGAATGATCTTTGCCATATTTTTTCCATTTCAAGATAACTAGACTTCGTTCTGCTGATCTCTCCATTATTTCTTTCAATTCATTTTGTGTGAGGTTGAATTTAAAAAGGTGGTCACAGAGTTTGTCTAGTTGCAGCTTTTGTTGAGAAAGAGACTCATAGGACAAATTGATGCCCTCTAAATTCTCCTCTTGAATCCTTGCCTCAAGGTAGTCGACATTGACTGCCCATTCTGCTTCTCTCCTCTGCAGCTGTTGTATAGCCTTTTTCTTATTATTGGCGCCAGGCCATATTGATACAGGTGCTTTTTGCAAAAGTTTTGAACTTTGTTCTTGTTTGATCTATCAGTTTGTCAGTTTTAGTTTTTATTAAGTTTTTGTAACAGCTGAATGAAACAAGTATTATCAAAAGCAACTTCAAAGGACACGCGTAAGAGTATTCAGTTTCTTTGCTGCATTAAAACAGCCGCTCTAGACGTTGTTGTCCTGTTAATGTTTTGAGGGTGTTACTGCTCTGTGGGAGGACGATATGACTGCTTTTATACGTCAGCTACAGATTTAAGTGTTTTACCTTTTCGATACAAAACTCCTTTGTTCTGAAATTTGAAAGAAAAAGCAATCAGACCTGTTTTGTTTTTAATAAAGTGAAGTGTGTTGTGGTCTGATTTTTCTTTTGACCTAAACTTTGTTGGGTCTGTTGAACTTTGCAGATTGTCAGAGAACGTCAATTTTTTTTACTGACGAATAACATCAAAATGTGTTTGTTATCGCCTTTGATGCTAAACGTTATTCCTTGACGTTTAAATCTTTTCTGCAACGAACAACCTAAATCCGAAGGTTTTTTTCAACGTGCCCTCTGAAGTAGAAAGCGTTTGACTGTAATTGCTGTGTTCTTTCTTGCTTTACATTCTTTTTGAATCAAAAAATCGGAAACTTGATGATAATTAACTACGATAAAAACAAATTGTGGGTGTTCTTCTATTGTTTTTTATGTGTGTGTATGTGTATGAACAATATCTACTCCAGAGTTGAAAGCAATGTACACGCTTCCTGAGAACTAAAAAACGTTATTGAACGCTAGTCTCATCGAAGAATATGGAATATTTTGTTGCAAATCGAAAAAGTGTGAAGCTGTCAATCAATCAAAACAAATTAAGGAAATCAAGCTTGTGCTTGAACAGAGTCTACTTGTTCAACTTCAAATCCAGTTCACTCACTTTGACGTCTTAGTATCCTGAAATATAGTTCGGCCCGCAAATTAGAAACTTCAATCATTTTCTCAACTCCGCCATGACAATTAATAGTTCTTTTTTGTCTTTGCAATTGTCTTTGTGCAGTATTCAATTTTTTTCATTTGGCAACTCGAACTCAGTATTAACATCTATCGAACGCTTACGTAGTTCCCAAAGCCAGACGTTAAATTTTGCTCAAAACTCTTTTTTCTATCATTAGAAATGGATTAAAGTAATCAATTAGAATGATATACTAAGTCAGCACGAATTCAGCCCGTTATTGAAGGCAACGATAGAAAGAGAATATAAATCATTCTACTCATTTTATTTAAAATCTCTCTCGGTATTTTAATTCAACACCCTCATATGCGTTCAAGTTGCTGATCGAACCATTCTAAAAGGTAATTTTAGAGGTATCAGCAGCACAGTCAACGTCGCCCCCCCTCAAGAGAAGGCCCGTAACGCTCAAATAGAAACATTTGCTCAACATTTGCTAATATTTAATTAACAAGGTGTACTTTGTGGCAAAAAACGCTATATTCAGTGTGACAAAAAAGCAACATCTATATTTGAGAGAAAGGACTCAGAATTGTCAAATTTTTAACAAAATAAAACCATGGAGCTATTGGCTATCTTTCTCTACTTCAGTGTTGGACACTGACGGCGACGGCGTCTACAGAATTCACAATAAGGAATTTTAATTTGGGAGTGACGGCGACGGCGTTTATCAGATTTCAAAATATAAAATTTGATAGATACGATTTACAAACGAGAAAACACAACAGACTTGAGGAGTAAAATTAAGGAGTCCGTTAATGGTTTATACTACTTTGCTCGATTGTGGAGCATCTCCCAAGAATAATTTGGGACATGGGGAGGAACCGATAGTAAGTCTTGTCTCCATAGAATTTATGTTTTGTTTTAGTTCATCAGCACAGACTAAAAGTCTGCTTATTTATTGCAATCTGCGTGGTCTCCATTATTATATAATCTCGGTTTATGTTGATCTAAAATTCAAATGTTTACTGATTATTTGTTATTGCCAATTTTAATGTTTTTTCCGTTCTTTATTGTTTCTTGCTTTCTCCCTCAGCCTTTTAAATCTCATTTTTTAATTTCCTTGCGCTCTTGAACTTAAAATGAGAACTTGAAATGAGTCCCCTCGTGTTGAATGAAGCTGCTTAAACAATGACTATTTAAGTTGCATATTGAGAAACTGATGGAACTCTTTGTTACATTTTTGATCATCTTCACGATATATGGAATGCTATCAAACTGCAAATGCGGACACTCAATCAGCAGCAAATGTTAAAACGTCCCCCTCAAGAAGTTATCAGTGAGATTCGAAAACATGGTTAGGAGTAGTGCTATGCAGCTGCAAAAAAATATCCATAATAGACGATGGAGAAAAATTTTAAACACCGCTCCAGCTTGATATAATGATTTGTGTAACTAGTACACAATTTAAAATTTTCGCAAAAATTTGATTCAAATATTGACTTCAAAATAAAATTGATGAAGTGTTTGCTGTTCTTAAAGTGTTTGTTTTTTAAAAGAAACAATGACTTATTGAACTTCGCCATTATTTCTCTTTTAATTTTGTCAATTTGTAGCTTAGTGTCAGAAAAAAAAATGCTCGTTCGTCCTGTTTTTTTTTTGAATTTTAACCTTTTTCGGGGTTTTGAGCGTTAAGTTATGGTTTTTTGACTTGGATACTACTAGATTTCAACTTTTTTGTTATTAAGAATTGGCCAGTTTCTCATGTTTTTTCTCGGTTTTTCACATTATCACAATATTGACAGTTCACATATTACATTTTTGATGTTCAAAATGGAGAATAATTGAACACTTAAAAGTCCTGAAAGGCATAGATTATGTTCTTAACGGCTTCGACAACCCTTTTTCGAAGAATTTAATTGAGTTTTTACAATTGTCTTTAACTGTAGTTTCTAGTGTGTCTTTTAAGTCGTATGAAGTTACTGGGATAATGACAGGTCGCATTGGCATTTCTTGCAGGAATAAATGAGCGTTTATTCTGAATTGAGTAGATAGTTGATGGCTTTATTGACTTTGTCTACTTGTTACTTAGTCTCGTTAATCGCAGGTCTTATATGAAAATTTTGTGAGGGATGTTGCAAATTTGCGAAATCTAATGTTTTCTTGAGAATTTGTTATGAATTTCCGGGCTTCGGCACGGGTTTTTTGCACAAAAAGTAATTTTTTTTTTATTTTGGTCTATGTTTAACGTCTTTATTGTAGAGCTAAGACAAATTCTGAATAATCACAGGTCTCCAGCGCTACCTTTGGACAAATAGACAAAACTATTCAATTTTTTCATTGTGTAGCTAACGGCTTTCATGACTTTGAAAACTACTGTTTTCGAAAAAAAATTTGAGTGTTAAATTATGTCGCTTTTTCATTTTTGGTCAATTTTTACCAATTCTCATTAATGAGAAGGCCTGTACCACATTTTTAGCGTTCGAGAAAGGCTCATTTGAACTTATTTTGAGGGGCCAAATATGGCCTTTCGGCTTCGACAATGTTTTCTTGAAAATTTTAAATGAATTTTTTGTCTCTATTTGTTGTTTTGTTTCTAACAGCATAAAAAATTGATTATTGACATGTCGTGATGCCGTTCTATAGAGACGTTTGTGGACATAAACATATTGGACGTTTTCAATTGCCATCTAATGGTTTTCGTTTCTTTGAGAAAACCATTACGTAGTCTTACGTAGTCCACAAAAGCCAGACGTTAAATTTTGCGCAAAACTCTTTTTTCTATCATTAGAAATGGATTAAAGTAATCAATTAGAATAATATACTAAGTCAGCACGAATTCAGCCCGTTATTGAAGGCCACGATAGAAAGAGAAAATAAATCATTCTACTCATTTTATTTAAAATCTCTCTCGGTATTTTAATTCAACGCCCTCATATGCGTTCAAGTTGCTGATCGAACTATTCTAACAGGTAATTTTTGTGGGATCAGCAGCACAGTCAACGTCCCCCCCCCCAAGAGAAGGCCCGTAACGCTCAAATAGAAACATTTGCAGAACATTTGCTAAATTTAATTAACCAGTTAAACTTTGTGGCAAAAAGGCTACATTCAGTGTGACAAAAAAGCGTCATCTATATCTGAGAGAAAGGACTCTCCATGGAGCTATTGGCTATCTTTCTATACTTCAGTGTTGGACAGTGATGGCGACGGCGTCTATCAGAATTCACAATAAGCGTTTTCATTTTGGTTGAGACGGCGACGGCGTCTACAGAATTCACAATAAGAAATTTTAATTTGGGAGTGACGGCGACGGCATTTATCAGAATTCGCAATAAGGAATTTTAATTTGGGAGTGATGGCGACGGCGTTTATCAGAATTCACAAAAAGCGTTTTCAATTTGGTTGTGACGGCGACGGCGTCTACAGAATTCACAATAAGGAATTTTAATTTGGGAGTGATGGCGACGGCGTCTATCAGAATTCACAATAAGCGTTTTCAATTTGGTTGTGACGGCGACGGCGTCTATAGAATTCACAATAAGGAATTTAAATTTGGGAGTGATGGCGACGGCGTCTATCAGAATTCACAATAAGCGTTTGCAATTTGGTTGTGACGGCGACGGCGTCTACAGAATTCACAATAAGGATTTTTAATTTGGGAGTGACGGCGACGGCGTTTATCAGATTTCACAATAAGGAATTTTAATTTGGGAGTGACGGCGACGGCGTTTATCAGAATTCACAATAAGGAATTTTAATTTGGGAGTGACGGCAACGGCGTTTATCAGAATTCACAATAAGGAATTTTAATTTGGGAGTGACGGCGATGGCGTCTATGAGAATTCACAATAAGCGTTTTCAATTTGGTTGTGACGGCGACGGCGTCTACAGAATTCACAATAAGGAATTTTAATTTGGTAGTGACGGCTACGGCGTTTATCAGAATTCACATTAAGGAATTTTAATTTGGGAGTGACGGCGACGGCATTTATCAGATTCACAATAAGGAATTTGAATTTGGGAGTGACGGCGCTGGCGTCTATCAGAGTTCACTATAAGGAATTATAATTTGGTTGTGACGGCGACGACGTCTACAGAATTCACACTGAGGAATTTTATTTGGGAGTGACGGCGACGGCGTTTATCAGATTTAACAAAATAATATTTGATAGATACGATTTACAAACGAGAAAAAACAACAGATTTGGAGAGTTAAATTACGGAGTCCGTTAATGTTTTATACTACTTTGCTCGATTGTGGAGCATCTCCCAAGAATTTTTCGGGACATGGGGAGGAACCGATAGTGAGGCTTGTCTCCATAGAATTTAAGTTTTGTTGGAGTTCATTGGCACAGACTAAAGGTCTGCTAATTTATTGCAATCTGCGTGGTCTCCATTATTATATAATCTCGGTTTATGTTGATCTAAAATTCAAATGTTTGCTGATTATTTGTAATTGCCAGTCCTAATGTTTTCTCCGGTCTTTGATGTTTCTTCCTTTCTCCCTCAGCCTTTTAAATCTCGTTTTTTAATTTCCTTGCGCTATTGAAATTAAAAAGAAAACTTGAAATGAGTCGCTTCGTGTTGTATGAAACTGCTTAAACAATGACTATTTAAGTTGCATATTGAGAAGCTGATGGAACTCTTTGTTAAGTTTTTGATCATCTTCACGATATATGGAATGCTATCAAACTGCAAATGCGGACACTCAATCAACAGCAAATGTTAAAACCTCCCCTTCAAGAGGTTATCAGTGAGATTCGAAAACATGGTTAGGAGTAGTGCTATGCAGCCGCAAAAATATATCCATAATAGACGATGGCGAAAAGTTTTAAACACCGCTCCAGATTGATATACTGATTTGGGTAACTATTTTACAACTAAAATTTTTCGCAAAAATTTGACCCAAATATGGACTTCAAAATAAAATTGATGAAGTGTTTGCTGTTTTAAAAGTGTTGGCTTTGTAAAGGAAACAATGACTTATTGAACTTCGCCATTTTTTTCTTTTAATTTTGTCAACTTGTAGCTTAGTGTCAGAAAAAAGAATGCTCCTTCGTCCTGTTTTTATTTTGAATTTTATCCTTATTCGGGGTTTTGAGCGTTAAGTTAAGGTTTTTTGGCATGGATACTACTACCTTTCAACTTTTTTTTTAGGAATTGGCCAGTTGCTCAAGTTTTTTTTTCTCGTTTTTTCACAGTATCACACTATTGACAGTTCACATATTACATTATTGGCGTTCAAAATGGAGAATAATTGAACATTTAAAAGTCCTGAAAGGCACAGATTATGGTTTAACGGCTTCGACAACCCTTTTTCGAAAAACTTATTTGAGTTTTTATAATTGCCTTTAACTGTCGCTTCTAGTGTGTCTTTTCAGTCGTATGAAGTTACTTGGATAATGACAGGTCGCATTGGCATCTCTTTCATGAATAAATGAGCCTTTCTTCTGATTTGAGTAGATAGCTGATGGCTTTCGTGACTTTGTCTACTTGTTACCTAGTCTTGTTAATCACAGGTCATATATGAAAATTTTGTGAGGGATGTTGCAAATTTGCGAAACCTAATGTTTTCTTGAGAATTTGTTATGAATTTCCGGGCTTCGGCACGGGTTTTTTGCACAAAAAGTAAATTAATTTCTGATATTTGTCTATATTTAACGTCTTTATTGTAGAGCTAAGACAAATTCTGAATAAATACAGGTCTCCAGCGCTACCTTTGGACGAATAGAAAAAACTATTCAGAAGGCCCTTAACACATTTTTAGCGTTCGAGAAAGGTTAATTTGAACGTATGTTGAGGGGCTTCGGCTTCGACAATCTTTTTTGGAAGTTTTAATTGAATTTTTTGTCTCTATTTGCTGTTTTTTTTTCTAACCGCTTAAAAAATTGATTAATGTTAGGCCCTAATGCCCTACTATAGAAACTTTTGTGAGCATAAACATATTGGACGTTTTCAATTGGCATCTAATGGTTTTCCTTTCTTTAAAACTAATTGTTTTTAAAAATTTAGACCAGTTTTTTTCTTTACTGTTCATTTTCTTTTTCGTCTAATTGTTACAGAGCCTTCTTATGGAGTGGCCCCTTATGTTGTCTAGTGAATTACAAGTTCTTTTGTTTAGTTTCAGTTTTATCCGACGCTATTTTTTTTCTTTTAATTTTGTCAACTTGTAGCTTAGTGTCAGAAAAAAGAATTCTCCTTCGTCCTTTTTTATTTTGAATTTTAATCTTCTTCGGGGTTTTGAGCGTTAAGTTAAGGTTTTTTGGCATGGATACTACTACCTTTCAACTTTTTTATTTTTAGGAATTGGCAAGTTTCTCAAGTTTTTTATCTCGTTTTTTCACAGTATCACACTATTGACAGTTCACATATTTCATTATTGGCGTTCAAAATGGAGAATAATTGAACATTTAAAAGTCCTGAAAGGCATAGATTATGGTTTAACGGCTTCGACAACCCTTTTTCGGAAAACTTAGTTGAGTTTTTACAATTGCCTTTAACTGTCGCTTCTAGTGTGTCTTTTCAGTCGTATGAAGTTACTTGGATAATGACAGGTCGCATTGGCATCTCTTGCAGGAATAAATGAGCCTTTCTTCTGATTTGAGTAGATAGCTGATGGCTTTCATGACTTTGTCTACTTGTTACCTAGTCTTGTTAATCGTAGGTCATATATGAAAATTTTGTGAGGGATGTTGCAAATTTGTGAAACCTAATGTTTTCTTGAGAATTTGTTATGGATTTCCGGCACGGGTTTTTTGCACAAAAAGTAAATTAGTTTTTGATATTTGTCTATATTTAACGTCTTTATTGTAGAGCTAAGACAAATTCTGAATAATTACAGGTCTCCAGCGCTACCTTTGGACGAATAGAAAAAACTATTCAGAAGGCCCTTACCACATTTTTAGCGTTCGAGAAAGGTTAATTTGAACGTATTTTGAGGGGCTTCGGCTTCGACAATGTTTTTTGGAAGTTTTAATTGAATTTTTTGTCTCTATTTGCTGTTTTTTTTCTAACCGCTTAAAAAATTGATTAATGTCAGGCCTTAATGCCCTATTATAGAAACTTTTGTGAGCATAAACATATTGGACGTTTTCAATTGGCATCTAATGGTTTTCCTTTCTTTAAAACTAATTGTTTTTAAAAATTTAGACCAGTTTTTTTCTTTACTGTTCATTTTCTTTTTTGTCTAATTGTTACAGAGCCTTCTTATGGAGTGGCCCCTTATGTTGTCTAGTGAATTACAAGTTCTTTTGTTTAGTTTCAGGTTTATCCGACGCTATTTTTTTTCTTTTAATTTTGTCAACTTGTAGCTTAGTGTCAGAAAAAAGAATGCTCCTTCGTCCTTTTTTATTTTGAATTTTAATCTTTTTCGGGGTTTTGAGCGTTAAGTTAAGGTTTTTTGGCATGGATACTACTACCTTTCAACTTTTTTTATTTTTAGGAATTGGCAAGTTTCTCAAGTTTTTTTTCTCGTTTTTTCACAGTATCACACTATTGACAGTTCACATATTACATTATTGGCGTTCAAAATGGAGAATAATTGAACATTTAAAAGTCCTGAAAGGCATAGATTATGGTTTAACGGCTTCGACAACCCTTTTTCGGAAAACTTAGTTGAGTTTTTACAATTGCCTTTAACTGTCGCTTCTAGTGTGTCTTTTCAGTCGTATGAAGTTATTTGGATAATGACAGGTCGCTTTGGCATCTCTTGCAGGAATAAATGAGCCTTTCTTCTGATTTGAGTAGATAGCTGATGGCTTTCATGACTTTGTCTACTTGTTACCTAGTCTTGTTAATCACAGGTCATATATGAAAATTTTGTGAGGGATGTTGCAAATTTGCGAAACCTAATGTTTTCTTGAGAATTTGTTATGGATTTCCGGGCTTCGGCACGGGTTTTTTGCACAAAAAGTAAATTAGTTTTTGATATTTGTCTATATTTAACGTCTCTATTGTAGAGCTAAGACAAATTCTGAATAATTACAGGTCTCCAGCGCTACCTTTGGACGAATAGAAAAAACTATTCAGAAGGCCCTTACCACATTTTTAGCGTTCGAGAAAGGTTAATTTGAACGTATTTTGAGGGGCTTCGGCTTCGACAATGTTTTTTGGAAGTTTTAATTGAATTTTTTGTCTCTATTTGCTGTTTTTTTTCTAACCGCTTAAAAAATTGATTAATGTCAGGCCTTAATGCCCTACTATAGAAACTTTTGTGAGCATAAACATATTGGACGTTTTCAATTGGCATCTAATGGTTTTCCTTTCTTTAAAACTAATTGTTTTTAAAAATTTAGACCAGTTTTTTTCTTTACTGTTCATTTTTTTTGTCTAATTGTTACAGAGCCTTCTTATGGAGTGGCCCCTTATGTTGTCTAGTGAATTACAAGTTCTTTTGTTTAGTTTCAGGTTTATCCGACGCTATTTTTTTTCTTTTAATTTTGTCAACTTGTAGCTTAGTGTCAGAAAAAAAGAATGCTCCTTCGTCCTTTTTTATTTTGAATTTTAATCTTTTTCGGGGTTTTGAGCGTTAAGTTAAGGTTTTTTGGCATGGATACTACTACCTTTCAACTTTTTTTATTTTTAGGAATTGGCAAGTTTCTCAAGTTTTTTTCTCGTTTTTTCACAGTATCACACTATTGACAGTTCACATATTACATTATTGGCGTTCAAAATGGAGAATAATTGAACATTTAAAAGTCCTGAAAGGCATAGATTATGGTTTAACGGCTTCGACAACCCTTTTTCGGAAAACTTAGTTGAGTTTTTACAATTGCCTTTAACTGTCGCTTCTAGTGTGTCTTTTCAGTCGTATGAAGTTATTTGGATAATGACAGGTCGCATTGGCATCTCTTGCAGGAATAAATGAGCCTTTCTTCTGATTTGAGTAGATAGCTGATGGCTTTCATGACTTTGTCTACTTGTTACCTAGTCTTGTTAATCACAGGTCATATATGAAAATTTTGTGAGGGATGTTGCAAATTTGCGAAACCTAATGTTTTCTTGAGAATTTGTTATGGATTTCCGGGCTTCGGCACGGGTTTTTTGCACAAAAAGTAAATTAGTTTTTGATATTTGTCTATATTTAACGTCTCTATTGTAGAGCTAAGACAAATTCTGAATATTTACAGGTCTCCAGCGCTACCTTTGGACGAATAGAAAAAACTATTCAGAAGGCCCTTACCACATTTTTAGCGTTCGAGAAAGGTTAATTTGAACGTATTTTGAGGGGCTTCGGCTTCGACAATGTTTTTTGGAAGTTTTAATTGAATTTTTTGTCTCTATTTGCTGATTTTTTTCTAACCGCTTAAAAAATTGATTAATGTCAGGCCTTAATGCCCTACTATAGAAACTTTTGTGAGCATAAACATATTGGACGTTTTCAATTGGCATCTAATGGTTTTCCTTTCTTTAAAACTAATTGTTTTTAAAAATTTAGACCAGTTTTTTTCTTTACTGTTCATTTTTTTTTGTCTAATTGTTACAGAGCCTTCTTATGGAGTGGCCCCTTATGTTGTCTAGTGAATTACAAGTTCTTTTGTTTAGTTTCAGGTTTATCCGACGCTATTTTTGTCTTTTAATTTTGTCAACTTGTAGCTTAGTGTCAGAAAAAAGAATGCTCCTTCGTCCTTTTTTATTTTGAATTTTAATCTTTTTCGGGGTTTTGAGCGTTAAGTTAAGGTTTTTTGGCATGGATACTACTACCTTTCAACTTTTTTTATTTTTAGGAATTGGCAAGTTTCTCAAGTTTTTTTCTCGTTTTTTCACAGTATCACACTATTGACAGTTCACATATTACATTATTGGCGTTCAAAATGGAGAATAATTGAACATTTAAAAGTCCTGAAAGGCATAGATTATGGTTTAACGGCTTCGACAACCCTTTTTCGGAAAACTTAGTTGAGTTTTCACAATTGCCTTTAACTGTCGCTTCTAGTGTGTCTTTTCAGTCGTATGAAGTTATTTGGATAATGACAGGTCGCATTGGCATCTCTTGCAGGAATAAATGAGCCTTTCTTCTGATTTGAGTAGATAGCTGATGGCTTTCATGACTTTGTCTACTTGTTACCTAGTCTTGTTAATCACAGGTCATATATGAAAATTTTGTGAGGGATGTTGCAAATTTGCGAAACCTAATGTTTTCTTGAGAATTTGTTATGGATTTCCGGGCTTCGGCACGGGTTTTTTGCACAAAAAGTAAATTAGTTTTTGATATTTGTCTATATTTAACGTCTCTATTGTAGAGCTAAGACAAATTCTGAATAATTACAGGTCTCCAGCGCTACCTTTGGACGAATAGAAAAAACTATTCAGAAGGCCCTTACCACATTTTTAGCGTTCGAGAAAGGTTAATTTGAACGTATTTTGAGGGGCTTCGGCTTCGACAATGTTTTTTGGAAGTTTTAATTGAATTTTTTGTCTCTATTTGCTGTTTTTTTTCTAACCGCTTAAAAAATTGATTAATGTCAGGCCTTAATGCCCTACTATAGAAACTTTTGTGAGCATAAACATATTGGACGTTTTCAATTGGCATCTAATGGTTTTCCTTTCTTTAAAACTAATTGTTTTTAAAAATTTAGACCAGTTTTTTTCTTTACTGTTCATTTTTTTTGTCTAATTGTTACAGAGCCTTCTTATGGAGTGGCCCCTTATGTTGTCTAGTGAATTACAAGTTCTTTTGTTTAGTTTCAGTTTTATCCGACGCTATTTTTTTTTCTTTTAATTTTGTCAACTTGTAGCTTAGTGTCAGAAAAAAGAATGCTTCTTCGTCCTTTTTTATTTTGAATTTTAATCTTTTTCGGGGTTTTGAGCGTTAAGTTAAGGTTTTTTGGCATGGATACTACTACTTTTCAACTTTTTTTATTTTTAGGAATTGGCAAGTTTCTCAAGTTTTTTTCTCGTTTTTTCACAGTATCACACTATTGACAGTTCACATATTACATTATTGGCGTTCAAAATGGAGAATAATTGAACATTTAAAAGTCCTGAAAGGCATAGATTATGGTTTAACGGCTTCGACAACCCTTTTTCGGAAAACTTAGTTGAGTTTTTACAGTTGCCTTTAACTGTCGCTTCTAGTGTGTCTTTTCAGTCGTATGAAGTTACTTGGATAATCACAGGTCGCATTGGCATCTCTTGCAGGAATAAATGAGCCTTTCTTCTGATTTGAGTAGATAGCTGATGGCTTTCATGACTTTGTCTACTTGTTACCTAGTCTTGTTAATCACAGGTCATATATGAAAATTTTGTGAGGGATGTTGCAAATTTGCGAAACCTAATGTTTTCTTGAGAATTTGTTATGGATTTCCGGGCTTCGGCACGGGTTTTTTTGCACAAAAAGTAAATTAGTTTTTGATATTTGTCTATATTTAACGTCTTTATTGTAGAGCTAAGACAAATTCTGAATAATTACAGGTCTCCAGCGATACCTTTGAACGAATAGAAAAAACTATTCAGAAGGCCCTTACCACATTTTTAGCGTTCGAGAAAGGTTAATTTGAACGTATTTTGATGGGCTTCGGCTTCGACAATGTTTTTTGGAAGTTTTAATTGAATTTTTTGTCTCTATTTGTTGTTTTTTTTCTAGCCGCATAAAAAATTGATCAATGACAGGCCTTAATGCCCTACTATAGAAACTTTTGTGAGCATAAACATATTGGACGTTTTCAATTGGCATCTAATGGTTTTCCTTTCTTTAAAACTAATTGTTTTTAAAAATTTAGACCAGTTTTTTTTTCTGTTCATTTTGTTTTTTGTCTAATTGTTACAGAGCCTTCTTATGGAGTGGCCCTTATGCTGTCTAGTGAATTACAAGTTCTTTTGTTTAGTTTCAGTTTTATCCGACGCTATTTTGAGCTTGTCAGTATTTTTTTTTCAAATGGACAAAAAACTTGGTTGTAATTAATATTTGTGGTTATATTTGTTTGGTTTTGTTGTTCGTCTTGACTTGCTTTCTTAATATTGACTGATCTCACAATCTAAGGCGGTTTTTTTAACTCCAATGAGTTTTTTACGTGAGCGGCGATCTTTGTTCATACACTTTTTTTTGAAAGATACTTGATTTTTCGGGTTTTATTATCTGTTCCCCATTTGAGAGACATTTTTGCCAGAAATTTGGATGAGCGGGGTCGGAACTTTATGTGCAAACGCACATTACCGAGCCTTATTGCTCAATATTAAAGCCAATTCACTCATTTTGAAGACTTAGTTCTCCTGAAATATAGTTTGACCCTCGAATTAGGTAATTCAATCGTTTTTTCTACGCCATGCGAATTAATAGTTTTTTGTCTTTGCAATAGTCTTTGTGGAATATACAATCTTTTTCGTTTGGCAACTCAAGTTCAGTATTGCTTTCTATTGAGAGGTAGTCCACAATTGAGAGGTAGTCTGATTGCTGAGGTAGTCCACAAAAGCCTGACGTTAAATTTTGCTCGAAACTCTTTTTTCTATCATTAGAGGTGGAATTAAATAATCAATTAAAAGGATAAAATAATTCAGCACGAAGTCAGAGCGAGTTTCAAGAATATGATGGAAAAAAACATAAATCACTCTACTCATTTTATTTAAAATCTCTCTCGATATTTTAATTCAACACCTTCATATGAGTTCAAGTTGCTAATCGAACCATTGTAACAGGTAATTTTAGAGGGATCAGCAGCACAGTCAACGGCGCCCCCCCAAGAGAAGGCCCAATTAGAAAAATTTGCAGAATAATTGTTAAAATTAAATGAAAAATGTGTACTTTGTGGCAAAAAACGCTATATTCAGTGTGACAAAAAAGCAACATCTATATCTGAAAGAAAGGACTCAGAATTGTCAATTTTTCAACAGAATAAAAACATGGAACTATTGGGTACCTTTCTGTACATCAGTTGTGAACCGTGACGGTGATGGCGTCTATCAGAATTCACAATAAGAGTTTTCAATTTGGGTGTGACGGTGACGGCGTCTATCAGAATTCACAATAAGGAATTTTAATTCGGGAGTCACGGTGACGGCGTCTACAGAATCTACAATAAGGAAATTTATTTGGGAGTGATGGCGACGGCGTCTATCAGAATTCACAAAAAGGATTTTTTATTTGGGAGTGACGGTGACGGCTATTATCAGAATTCACAACAAGAAATAATAATTTGAGAGTGACGTCGACGGCGTCTACCAGAATTCACAATAAGGAATTTTAATTTGGGAGTGACGGCGACGGCGTCTATCAGAATTCACAACAAAGAATTTTTAATTGCGAGTAACGGTAACGGCGTCTCTCAGAATTCACAACAAAGAAATTTTAATTGGGAGTAACGGTGACGGCGTCTCTCAGAATTCACAATAAAGAATTTTCATTTGGGAGTGACGGCGCCGGCGTCTATCAGAATTCACAATAAGGAATTTTCATTTGGGAGTGACCGCGACGGCGTCTATCAGAATTCACAAAAAGGCATTTTAGTTTGAGAGTGACGGCGACGGCGTCTATCAGAATTCACAAAAAGGAATTTTCATTTGGGAGTGACCGCGACGGCGTCCATCAGAATTCACAATAAGGAATTTTAATTTGGGAGTGACGGCGACGGCGTCTATCAGAATTCACAACAAAGAATTTTTAATTGCGAGTAACGGTAACGGCGTCTCTCAGAATTCACAACAAAGAAATTTTAATTGGGAGTAACGGTGACGGCGTCTCTCAGAATTCACAATAAAGAATTTTCATTTGGGAGTGACGGCGCCGGCGTCTATCAGAATTCACAATAAGGAATTTTCATTTGGGAGTGACCGCGACGGCGTCTATCAGAATTCACAAAAAGGCATTTTAGTTTGAGAGTGACGGCGACGGCGTCTATCAGAATTCACAAAAAGGAATTTTCATTTGGGAGTGACCGCGACGGCGTCTACCAGAATTCACAATAAGGAATTTTAATTTGGGAGTGACGGCGACGGCGTCTATCAGAATTCACAACAAAGAATTTTTAATTGGGAGTAACGATGACGGCGTCTCTCAGAATTCACAACAAAGAAATTTTAATTGGGAGTAACGGTGACGGCGTCTCTCAGAATTCACAATAAAGAATTTTCATTTGGGAGTGACGGCGCCGGCGTCTATCAGAAATCACAATGAGGAATTTTTATTCGGGAGTGACCGCGTCGGCGTCTATCAGAATTCACAATAAGGAATTTTAATTTGGGAGTGACGGCGACGGCGTTTATCAGATTTCACAACAAAGAATTTTTAATTGGGAGTAACGGTGACGGCGTCTCTCAGAATTCACAATAAAGAATTTTAATTTGGGAGTTTTGGCGACGGCGTCTATCAGAATTCACAATAAGAAATTTTCATTTGGGAGTGACCGCGACGGCGTCTATCAGAATTCACAAAAAGGCATTTTAGTTTGAGAGTGACGGCGACGGCGTCTATCAGAATTCACAAAAAGGAATTTTCATTTGGGAGTGACCGCGACGGCGTCCATCAGAATTCACAATAAGGAATTTTAATTTGGGAGTGACGGCGACGGCGTTTATCAGATTTCACAATAAGAAAAAATAATTTGAGAGTGACGGCGACGGCGTCTACCAGAATTCACAATAAGGAATTTTAATTTGGGAGTGACGGCGACGGCGTCTATCAGAATTCACAACAAAGAATTTTTAATTGGGAGTAACGATGACGGCGTCTCTCAGAATTTACAGTAAAGAATTTTAATTTTGGAGTGACGGCGCCGGCGTCTGTCAGAATTCACAATAAGGAATTTTCATTTGGGAGTGACCGCGACGGCGTCTATCAGAATTCACAATAAGGAGTTTTAATTTGGGAGTGACGGCGATGGCGTTTATCAGATTTCACACTAAGAAATAATAATTTGAGAGTGACAGCGACAGCGTCTACCAGAATTCACAATAACGAATTTTAATTTGGGAGTGACGGCAACGGCGTCTATCAGAATTCACAACAAAGAATTTTTAATTGGGAGTAACGGTGACGGCGTCTCTCAGAATTCACAATAAAGAATTTTAATTTGGGATTGACGGCGCTGGCGTCTATCAGAATTCACAATAAGGAATTTTCATTTGGGAGTGACCGCGACGGCGTCTATCAGAATTCACAAGAGGAGTTTTATTTTGGGAGTGATGGTGACGGCGTCTATCAGAATTCACAAAAAGGCATTTTAGTTTGAGAGTGACGGCGACGGCGTCTATCAGAATTCACAAAAAAGAATTTTCATTTGGGAGTGACCGCGACGGCGTCCATCAGAATTCACAATAAGGAATTTTAATTTGAGAGTGACGGCGACGGCGTTTATCAGATTTCACAATAAGAAAAAATAATTTGAGAGTGACGGCGACGGCGTCTACCAGAATTCACAATAAGGAATTTTAATTTGGGAGTGACGGCGACGGCGTCTATCAGAGTTCACAACGAAGAATTTTTATTTGGGAGTAACGATGACGGCGTCTCTCAGAATTCACAGTAAAGAATTTTAATTTTGGAGTGACGGCGCCGGCGTCTATCAGAATTCACAATAAGGAATTTTCATTTGGGAGTGACCGCGACGGCGTCTATCAGAATTCACAATAAGGAGTTTTATTTTGGGAGTGACGGCGATGGCGTTTATCAGATTTCACACTAAGAAATAATAATTTGAGAGTGACAGCGACAGCGTCTACCAGAATTCACAATAAGGAATTTTAATTTGGGAGTGACGGCGACGGCGTCTATCAGAATTCACAACAAAGAATTTTTTATTGGGAGTAACGATGACGGCGTCTCTCAGAATTCACAGTAAAGAATTTTAATTTTGGAGTGACGGCGCCGGCGTCTATCAGAATTCACAATAAGGAATTTTCATTTGGGAGTGACCGTGACGGCGTCTATCAGAATTCACAATAGGGATTTTTAATTTGGGAGTCACGGTGACGGCGTCTATCAGAATTCACAATAAGGAGTTTTTTTTGGGAGTGATGGTGACGGCGTCTATCAGATTTCACAAAAAGGCATTTTAATTTGAGAGTGATGGCGACGGCGTTTATCAGAATTCACAATTAGGAATTTTAATTTGCGAGTGACGGCGACGGCGTTTATCAGAAATCACAATAGGGAATTTTAATTTGGGAGTCACGTTGACGGCGTCTATCAGAACTCACAATAGAGAATTTTAATTTGGAGGTGATGGCGACGGCGTCTATCAGAATTCACAATAAGGATTTTTTGTTTGGGAGTGACTGCGACGGCGTCTATCAGAAATCACAATAGGGAACTTTAATTTGGCAGTCACGGTGACGGCGTCTATCAGAATTTACAATAAGGAGTTTTATTTTGGGAGTGATGGTAACGGCGTCTATCAGAATTCACAAAAAGGCATTTTAATTTGGGTGTGACGGCGACGGCGTCTATCAGAATTCACAATAAGGAATTTTAATTTGAGAGTGACGGCAACGGCGTTTATCAGCATTCACAATAAGGAATTTTTAATTGGGAGTAACGATGACGGCGTCTCTCAGAATTCACAGTAAAGAATTTTAATTTTGGAGTGACGGCGCCGGCGTTTATCAGAATTCACAATAAGGAATTTTCATTTGGGAGTGACCGTGACGGCGTCTATCAGAATTCACAACAGGGATTTTTAATTTGGGAGTCACGGTGACGGCGTCTATCAGAATTCACAATAAGGAGTTTTTTTTTGGGAGTGATGGTGACGGCGTCTATCAGATTTCACAAAAAGGCATTTTAATTTGAGAGTGATGGCGACGGCGTTTATCAGAATTCACAATTAGGAATTTTAATTTGCGAGTGACGGCGACGGCGTTTATCAGAAATCACAATAGGGAATTTTAATTTGGGAGTCACGTTGACGGCGTCTATCAGAACTCACAATAGAGAAATTTAATTTGGAGGTGATGGCGACGGCGTCTATCAGAATTCACAATAAGGATTTTTTGTTTGGGAGTGACTGCGACGGCGTCTATCAGAAATCACAATAGGAAACTTTAATTTGGCAGTCACGGCGACGGCGTCTATCAGAATTTACAATAAGGAGTTTTATTTTGGGTGTGATGGTAACGGCGTCTATCAGAATTCACAAAAAGGCATTTTAATTTGGGAGTGACGGCGACGGCGTCTATCAGAATTCACAATAAGGAATTTTAATTTGAGAGTGACGGCAACGGCGTTTATCAGCATTCACAATAAGGAATTTTAACTTGGGAGTGACGGCGACGGCGTCTATCAGAATTCACAATAAGGAGTTTTAATTCGGGAGTCACGGTGACGGCGTCTATCAGAATTCACAATAAAGAATTTTAATTTGGGAGTGATGGCGACGGCGTCTATCAGAATTCATAAAAAGGAATTTTAGTTTTGGAGTGACGGCGCCGGCGTCTATCAGAATTCACAATAAGGAATTTTAATTTGGGAGTGACGGCGACGGCATTTATCAGAGTTCACAATAAGGAATTATAATTTTGGGAGTGAAGGTTGGGGCGTCTACCAGAAATCACAGTAAGGAATTCAAATTTGGGAGTGACGGCGCCGGCGTCTATCAGAATTCACAATAAGGAATTCAAAATTGGGCGCGACGTCGAGGGCATCTATCAGAATTCACAATAAGGAATTTTAATTGGGGTCTGACGGCCACGGCGGCTATCAGAAATCACAATAAGAATTTTAATTTAGGAGTGACGGCGACAGCGTCTATCAGAATTCACAATAGAGAATTTTAATTTGGGAGTGACGGTGACGGCGTCTATCAGAAATCACAATTAAGAATTTTAATTTGGGATTGACGGTGACGGCGTCTATCAGAACTCAAAATAAGGAATTTTAATTTGGGAGTGACGGCGACGGCGTTTATCAGAATTCACAATTCACAATAAGAAAATTGATAGATACTATTTATTACCGAGAAAACACAGCAGACTTGAAGAGTAAAATTAAGGAGTCCGGTAAGGATTTTACACTAGTTTGCTCGTTTGTGGATCACCTCCCAAGAGTTATTTGGGACATGGGAAGAAGTAATGGTTACTTGACTCTGTTTGAAGTCGGAATTTCGAAGTGACTTCTGCAGAGTCACTTAACCATGCTTAAACCACTGTGGTACGGTTGTACCTTTTTCTGTTAAATTGTACCTAAATTACTTAAGTTGTCCTTGTCCTAGTTAGAAATCACTCTTAGTTATATTTCACATCGGTAAATTTTACCGCCGACTATAAAGTCAGGTTTTCAGTTTTGATCAGACTTTCACATTTGTTAATATTCATTCGCTTAACTTAATTCTTGAAATTCAGTTGTTCTCAATCTACTCAGTTTTACCGTCAGAATAGTTCTAACTAGAATCGAGATAGATTTCCACGTCATCAAAAGAGAGCGGCATTTGTAGCACTATTGCATAATAGAAATACAAGCGGTATTTCGACGATTAGTAATTACAGTGGATTCGCACCTCGAATCCAACGTCAATAATCTACAACGTACCCGCGACTCAATTACCTCCAAAGTAAGAGGTATCACATGGCTCAGTCAGCAGTCAAAGAACTTGCTCTTCTTGGAATCGAACTCTTTTGGGAAAGAACGACCTTAGAACCACCATTGAGATGGGAACGTTGGCAGATAATGTTTATGTGCACGTGAGAGTTTTAAACGATAGTAAGTCTTGTCTCCATAGAATTTAAGCCGCATATTGAGACTCTGATGGAAATCATCGGCAAATTTTTTTTATCAGCACAATGATATACGGATTGCTGTCAAGATGGAAATTCGGCAACTCAATCAAAAGCAAATGTTAAAAAGTGAATTACAAGTTCCTTTGTTTAGTTTCAGTTTTATCCGACGCTATTTTGAGCTTGTCAGTATTTTTTTTTTCAAATGGACAAAAAACTTGGTTGTAATTATTATTTGTGGTTATATTTGTTTGGTTTTGTTGTTCGTCTTGACTTGCTTTCTTAATATTGACTGATCTCACAATCTAAGGCGTTTTTTTTTACTCCAATGAGTTTTTTACGTGAGAGGCGATCTTTGTTCATGCACATTTCTTTTTTGAAAACACTTGAATTTTTCGGGTTTATTATCTGTTCCCCATTTGAGAGACATTTATGCCAGAAATTTGGATGAGCGGGGTCGGAACTTTATGTGCAAACGCACAATACCGAGCCTACTTGCTCAACTTTAAATCCAGTTCACTCATTTTGAAGTCTTAGTTCTCCTTTAAAATAGTTTGACCCTCGAATTAGGTAATACTATCGTTTTTTCAGCTATGCCATTCGAATTAATAGTTTTTTGGTGTTTGCAATAGTCTTTGTGGAATATTCAATCTTTTTCGTTGGGCAACTCGAGTTCAGTATTGCTATCTATCGATTGCTGAGGTAGTCCACAAAAACCAGACGTTAAATTTTGCTCGAAATTCTTTTTGCTATCATTACAAATGGAATTAAATAATCAATTAAAAGGATAAACTAAGTCAGCACGAAGTCAGCACGAGATTCAAGAACACGATGGAAAAAACATAAATCACTCTATTCATTTTATTTAAAATCTCTCTCGATATTTCAATTCAACACCCTCATATTAGTTCAAGTTGCTAATCGAACCATTCTAACAGATAATTTTAGAGGGATTAGCAGCACATTCAACGCCCCCCCCAAGAGAAGGCCCGGAACGCTCAATTGGAAAAATTTGCAGAACAATTGTTAAAATTAAATTAAAAATGTGTACTGAGTAAAATGTCACACTGAGTAAAAGACGCTATACTCAGTGTGGCAAAAAAGCAACATCTATATCTGAAAGAAAGGACTCAGAATTGTCGAATTTTTAACAGAATAAAACCATGGAGATTTTGGTATCTTTCTATACTTCAGTGTTGGACAGTGACGACGACGGCGTCTATCAGAATTCACAATAAGAGTTTTCAATTTGGGAGTGACGGCGACGGCGTCTACAGAATTCACAATAAGGATTTTTATTTGGGAGCAACGGCGACAGCGTCTATCAGCGTTCACAATAAGGAATTTTAATTTGGGAGTTACGGCGACGGAGTTTATAAGAATTCACAATAAGGAATTTTAATTTGGCAGTGATGGCGCTGGCGTCTATCAGAATTCACAATAACAATTTTCATTTGGGAGTGACGGCGACGGCGTTTATAAGAATTAACAATCAGGAATTATAATTTGGGAGCGGCGGTGACGGCGTCTATCAGAGTTCACAATAAGGAATTTCCATTTGGGAGTGACGGCGACGGTGTTTATCAGAATTCACAATAAGGAATTTTAGTTTGGGAGTGACGGTTCTGGCGTCTTTCAGAATTCACAATAACGAATTTTCATTTGGGAGTGACGGCAACGGCGGCTATCAGAATTCACGATAGGGAATTTTAATTTGGGAGTCACGGCGACGGCGTCTATCAGAATTCACAATAACGAATTTTGATTTGGGAGTGATGGCGACGGCGTCTATCAGAGTTCACATGAAGGAATTTTAATTTGGGAGTGAGTTCGACGGCGTCTATCAGAATTCAAAATAAGGAATTTTAATTTGGGAGTGACGGCGCTGGCGTCTATCTGAATTCACAATAACGAATTTTCATTTGGGAGTGACGGCGACGGCGTCTATCAGAATTCACAATAGGGAATTTTAATTTGGGAGTCACGGTGACGGCGTCTATCAGAATTCACAATAACGAATTTTATTTTGGGAGTGACAGCGCTGGCGTCTATCAGAATTCACAAAAAGGAATTGTAATTTGGGAGTCACGGCGCTGGCGTCTATCAGAATTCACAATAAGGAATTTTAATTTGGGAGTGACGGCGACGGCATCTATCAGAATTCACAATAAGGACTTTTTATTTGGGAGTGACGGCAACGGCGTCTATCAGAATTCACAATAACGAATTCTAATATGGGAGTAACGGCGCCGGCATCTATCAGAATTCACAATAGAGAATTTCAATTTGGGAGTGACGGTGACGGCGTCTATCAGAGTGCACAATACGGAACATTAATTTGGGAGTGATGGCGACGGCGTCTATCAGAATTTACAATAAAGAATCCTATTTTGGGAGTGACGGCGACGGCGTCTATCAGAATTCACAATAAGGAATTTTAATTTGGGAGTAACGGCGACGGCGTTTATCAGAATTCACAATAACTAATTCTAATTTGGGAGTAACGGCGCCGGCATCTATCAGAATTCACAATAGAGAATTTGAATTTGGGAGTGACGGTGACGGCGTCTATCAGAGTTCGCAATACGGAACATTAATTCGGGAGTGACGGCGACGGCGTCTATCAGATTTCACAATAAAGAATTTTATTTTGGGAGTGACAGCGCTGGCGTCTATCAGAATTCACAAAAAGGAATTGTAATTTGGGAGTGACGGCGCTGGCGTCTAACAGAATTCACAAAAAGGAATTTGAATTTGGGAGTGACGGCGCTGGCGTTTATCAGAATTCACAATAAGGAATTTTAATTTGGGAGTGACGGCGACGGCATCTATCAGAATTCACAATAAGGAATTTTTATTTGGGAGTGACGGCAACGGCGTCTATCAGAATTCACAATAAGGAATTTTGATTTGGGAGTGATGGCGACGGCGTCTATCAGAGTTCACATTAAGGAATTTTAATTTGGGAGTGAGGTCGACGGCGTCTATCAGAATTCAAATAAAGGAATTTTAATTTGGGAGTGACGGCGCTGGCGTCTATCCGAATTCACAAAAACGAATTTTCATTTGGGAGTGACGGCGACGGTGTCTATCAGAATTCACAATAGGGAATTTTAATTTGGGAGTCACGGTGACGGCGTCTATCAGAATTCACAATAACGAATTTTATTTTGGGAGTGACAGCGCTGGCGTCTATCAGAATTCACAAAAAGGAATTGTAATTTGGGAGTGACGGCGCTGGCGTCTATCAGAATTCACAATAAGGAATTTTAATTTGGGAGTGACGGCGACGGCATCTATCAGAATTCACAATAAGGAATTTTTATTTGGGAGTGACGGCAACGGCGTCTATCAGAATTCACAATAGAGAATTTGAATTTGGGAGTGACGGTGACGGCGTCTATCAGAGTTCACAATACGGAACATCAAATTTGGGAGTGATGGCGACGGCGTCTATCAGAATTTACAATAAAGAATCTTATTTTGGGAGTGACGGCGACGGCGTCTATCAGAATTCACAATAAGGAATTTTAATTTGGGAGTAACGGCGACGGCGTTTATCAGAATTCACAATAACGAATTCTAATTTGGGAGTAACAGCGCCGGCATCTATCAGAAGTCACAATAGAGAATTTGAATTTGGGAGTGACGGTGACGGCGTCTATCAGAGTTCACAATACGGAACATTAATTTGGGAGTGATGGCGACGGCGTCTATCAGAATTTACAATAAAGAATCTTATTTTGGGAGTGACGGCGACGGCGTCTATCAGAATTCACAATAAGGAATTTTAATTTGGGAGTAACGGCAACGGCGTTTATCAGAATTCACAATAACGAATTCTAATTTGGGAGTAACGGCGCCGGCATCTATCAGAAGTCACAATAGAGAATTTTAATTTGGGAGTGACGGCGACGGCATCTATCAGATTTCACAATAAGGAATTTTTATTTGGGAGTGACGGCAACGGCGTCTATCAGAATTCACAATAACGAATTCTAATTTGGGAGTAACGGCGCCGGCATCTATCAGAATTCACAATAGAGAATTTGAATTTGGGAGTGACGGTGACGGCGTCTATCAGAGTTCACAATACGGAACATTAATTTGGGAGTGATGGCGACGGCGTCTATCAGAATTTACAATAAAGAATCTTATTTTGGGAGTGACGGCGACGGCGTCTATCAGAATTCACAATAAGGAATTTTAATTTGGGAGTAACGGCGACGGCGTTTCTCAGAATTCACAATAACGAATTCTAATTTGGGAGTAACGGCGCCGGCATCTATCAGAAGTCACAATAGAGAATTTGAATTTGGGAGTGACGGTGACGGCGTCTATCAGAATTCACAATAAGGAATTTTGATTTGGGAGTGATGGCGACGGCGTCTATCAGAGTTCACATTAAGGAATTTTAATTTGGGAGTGAGGTCGACGGCGTCTATCAGAATTCAAATAAAGGAATTTTAATTTGGGAGTGACGGCGCTGGCGTCTATCCGAATTCACAATAACGAATTTTCATTTGGGAGTGACGGCGACGGCGTCTATCAGAATTCACAATAGGGAATTTTAATTTGGGAGTCACGGTGGCGGCGTCTATCAGAAATCACAATAAGGAATTTTTATTTGGGAGTGACGGCAACGGCGTCTATCAGAATTCACAATAACGAATTCTAATTTGGGAGTAACGGCGCCGGCATCTATCAGAATTCACAATAGAGAATTTGAATTTGGGAGTGACGGTGACGGCGTCTATCAGAATTCACAAAAAGGAATTGTAATTTGGGAGTGACGGCGCTGGCGTCTATCAGAATTCACAATAAGGAATTTTAATTTGGGAGTGACGGCGACGGCATCTATCAGAATTCACAATAAGGAATTTTTATTTGGGAGTGACGGCAACGGCGTCTATCAGAATTCACAATAACGAATTCTAATTTGGGAGTAACGGCGCCGGCATCTATCAGAATTCACAATAGAGAATTTGAATTTGGGAGTGACGGTGACGGCGTCTATCAGAGTACACAATACGGAACATTAATTTGGGAGTGATGGCGACGGCGTCTATCAGAATTTACAATAAAGAATCCTATTTTGGGAGTGACGGCGACGGCGTCTATCAGAATTCACAATAAGGAATTTTAATTTGGGAGTAACGGCGACGGCGTTTATCAGAATTCACAATAACGAATTCTAATTTGAAGGTAACGGCGCCGGCATCTATCAGAAGTCACAATAGAGAATTTGAATTTGGGAGTGACGGTGACGGCGTCTATCAGAGTTCACAATACGGAACATTAATTTGGGAGTGCTGGCGACGGCGTCTATCAGAGTTCACAATAAAGAGTTTTGTTTCGGGAGTGACGGCGTTGGCGTCTATCAGAATTCACAATAAAGAATTTTATTTTGGGATTGACAGCGCTGGCGTCTATCAGAATTCACAAAAAGGAATTGTAATTTGGGAGTGACGGCGCTGGCGTCTATCAGAATTCACAATAAGGAATTTTAATTTGGGAGTGACGGCGCTGGCGTCTATCAGAATTCACAATAAGGAATTTTAATTTGGGAGTGACGGCGACGGCATCTATCAGAATTCACAATAAGGAATTTTTATTTGGGAGTGACGGCAACGTCGTCTATCAGAATTCACAATAACGAATTCTAATTTGAGAGTAACGGCGCCGGCATCTATCAGAATTCACAATAGAGAATTTGAATTTGGGAGTGACGGTGACGGCGTCTATCAGAGTTCACAATACGGAAGATTAAGTTGAGAGTGATGGCGACGGCGTCTATCAGAATTCATTATAAAAAATTTTATTTTGGGAGTGACGGCGACGGCGTCTATCAGAATTCACAATAAAGAATTTTATTTTGGGAGTGACAGCGCTGGCGTCTATCAGAATTCGCAAAAAGGAATTGTAATTTGAGAGTGACGGCGCTGGCGTCTATCAGAATCCACAATAAGGAATGTTAATTTGGGAGTGACGGCGACGGCATCTATCAGAATTCACAATAAGGAATTTTTATTTGGGAGTGACGGCAACGGCGTCTATCAGAATTCACAATAACGAATTCTAATTTGGGAGTAACGGCGCCGGCATCTATTAGAATTCACAATAGAGAATTTGAATTTGGGAGTGACGGTGACGGCGTCTATCAGAGTTCACAATACGGAACATTAATTTGGGAGTGATGGCGACGGCGTCTATCAGAATTCACAATAAAGAGTTTTATTTTGGGAGTGACGGCGACGGCGTCTATCAGAAATTACAATTCACAATAAAAAAATAGATAGACACGATTTATTAGCGAGAAAACAGAGCAGACTTGAGGAGTAAAGTTAAGGAGTCCGCTAATGATTTTAAACTACTTTGCTCGTTTTCTGGAGCACCTCCCAAGAGTTATTTGGGAAATGGGGAAGAAGTAATTGTTATTTGACTTTGCTTGAAGTGGGAATTTCGAAGTGACTTCTGCAGAGTCACTTAACCATGCTCAAACCACTGTGATACGGTTCTACCGTATTTTGTTAGTTTGTACTTAAATTTTTTGGCTTGTCCTTGTCCTAGTTAAAAGTAACTCTTAATTGTATTTCACGTCAGTAAATTTTACCGCCGACTATAAAGTCAGGTTTTCAGTTTTGATCGGACTTTCACATTTGTTAAAATTCATTCGCTTAACTTAATTCTTGAAATTCAGTTGTTCTCAATCTACTCAGTTTTACCGTCAGAATAGTTCTAACTAGAATCGAGATAGATTTCCACGTCAACAAAAGAGAGCGGCATTTGTAGCACTATTGCATAATAGAAATACAAGCGGTATTTCGACGATTAGTAATTACAGTGGATTCGCAACTCGAATCCAACGTCAATAATCTACAACGTACCCGCGACTCAATTACATACCTCCAAATTAAGAGGTATCACATGGCTCAGTCAGCAGTCAAAGAACTTGCTCTTCTTGGAATCGAACTCTTTTGGGAAAGAACGACCTTAGAACCACCATTGAGATGGGAACGTTGGCAGATAATGTTTATGTGCACGTGAGAGTTTTAAACGATAGTAAGTCTTGTCTCCATAGAATTTAAGCCGCATATTGAGACGCTGACGGAAATCATCGGCAAATTTTTTTTATCAGCACAATGATATATGGATTGCTGTCAAGATGGAAATTCGGCAACTCAATCAAAAGCAAATCTTAAAAAATGCTGAAGGTTTATCAGTGAGATTTAAAAACATGCTGCCACAAAAATAAATCCTTGATAGACAATGGGAAAAAAATTTTAAACTCCTCTCCAGCTTCATAAACTAATTTGGGTAACCAGCATACCGCCTAAAATGTTTGCAGAAATTTGTTCACAAATATGGACTTAAAAATAAAATTTGCATAGTTTGTACGAAGCCCTTTAACCCAAAGACCAGCAAAAATTTAAAGACAGTTTATAAAGTTTTGTCAGGGAGCTCAAAGAAGTAGAAAAATTTTAAGCAAAATAGTGTAACATCATTAAAAGACTACAATTGACAATTACAATCTAACTATGACAATTCAAAGGACAATACCATGGCAAGTTTTGGCTCCCTGGTCCAGGTGATTGAGCCCCTAAGCTTTTTTCATTCATTAATGTATTTTTCATGTGTTGGGTAGGGAAGCGTATGCTCATATGTATGCTACAGTCAGCCGGTGAAAACGCTAAAATTCTTACAACAGTAGCGTAACCGTTCGAATTGATCCTTCTAAACCCTAATATCGAACAGCTTCCGTGCGTTTAATTCAACTTTAATTGATTGGATTTCGAGAATTCACAATAAAGAATTTTAATTTGGGAGTGACGGCCACGGCGTTTATCAGAAGTCACAATAGAGAATTTGAATTTGGGAGTGACGGTGACGGCGTCTATCAGAGTTCACAATACGGAACATTAATTTGGGAGTGATGGCGACGGCGTCTATCAGAATTCACAATAAAGAGTTTTATTTCGGGAGTGACGGCGACGGCGTCTATCAGAATTCACAATAAAGAATTTTATTTTGGGAGTGACAGCGCTGGCGTCTATCAGAATTCACAAAAAGGAATTGTAATTTGGGAGTGACGGCGCTGGCGTCTATCAGAATTCACAATAAGGAATTTTAATTTGGGAGTGACGGCGCTGGCGTCTATCAGAATTCACAATAAGGAATTTTAATTTGGGAGTGACGGCGACGGCATCTATCAGAATTCACAATAAGGAATTTTTATTTGGGAGTGACGGCAACGTCGTCTATCAGAAATCACAATAACGAATTCTAATTTGAGAGTAACGGCGCCGGCATCTATCAGAATTCACAATAGAGAATTTGAATTTGGGAGTGACGGTGACGGCGTCTATCAGAGTTCACAATACGGAAGATTAAGTTGGGAGTGACGGCAACGTCGTCTATCAGAATTCACAATAACGAATTCTAATTTGAGAGTAACGGCGCCGGCATCTATCAGAATTCACAATAGAGAATTTGAATTTGGGAGTGACGGTGACGGCGTCTATCAGAGTTCACAATACGGAAGATTAAGTTGGGAGTGATGGCGACGGCGTCTATCAGAATTCACAATAAGAAATTTTATTTTGGGAGTGACGGCAACGTCGTCTATCAGAATTCACAATAACGAATTCTAATTTGAGAGTAACGGCGCCGGCATCTATCAGAATTCACAATAGAGAATTTGAATTTGGGAGTGACGGTGACGGCGTCTATCAGAGTTCACAATACGGAAGATTAAGTTGGGAGTGACAGCGCTGGCGTCTATCAGAATTCACAAAAAGGAATTGTAATTTGGGAGTGACGGCGCTGGCGTCTATCAGAATCCACAATAAGGAATGTTAATTTGGGAGTGACGGCGACGGCATCCATCAGAATTCACAATAAGGAATTTTTATTTGGGAGTGACGGCAACGGCGTCTATCAGAATTCACAATAACGAATTCTAATTTGGGAGTAACGGCGCCGGCATCTATTAGAATTCACAATAGAGAATTTGAATTTGGGAGTGACGGTGACGGCGTCTATCAGAGTTCACAATACGGAACATTAATTTGGGAGTGATGGCGACGGCGTCTATCAGAATTCACAATAAAGAGTTTTTTTTGGGAGTGACGGCGACGGCGTCTATCAGAATTTACAATTCACAATAAAAAATTGATAGACACGATTTATTAGCGAGAAAACAGAGCAGACTTGAGGAGTAAAGTTAAGGAGTCCGCTAATGATTTTAAACTACTTTCCTCGTTTTCTGGAGCACCTCCCAAGAGTTATTTGGGAAATGGGGAAGAAGTAATTGTTATTTGACTTTGCTTGAAGTGGGAATTTCGAAGTGACTTCTGCAGAGTCACTTAACCATGCTCAAACCACTGTGATACGGTTCTACCGTATTTTGTTATTTTGTACTTAAATTTTTTGGCTTGTCCTTGTCCTAGTTAAAAGTAACTCTTAATTGTATTTCACGTCAGTAAATTTTACCGCCGACTATAAAGTCAGGTTTTCAGTTTTGATCGGACTTTCACATTTGTTAAAATTCATTCGCTTAACTTAATTCTTGAAATTCAGTTGTTCTCAATCTACTCAGTTTTACCGTCAGAATAGTTCTAACTAGAATCGAGATAGATTTCCACGTCAACAAAAGAGAGCGGCATTTGTAGCACTATTGCATAATAGAAATACAAGCGGTATTTCGACGATTAGTAATTACAGTGGATTCGCAACTCGAATCCAACGTCAATAATCTACAACGTACCCGCGACTCAATTACATACCTCCAAATTAAGAGGTATCACATGGCTCAGTCAGCAGTCAAAGAACTTGCTCTTCTTGGAATCGAACTCTTTTGGGAAAGAACGACCTTAGAACCACCATTGAGATGGGAACGTTGGCAGATAATGTTTATGTGCACGTGAGAGTTTTAAACGATAGTAAGTCTTGTCTCCATAGAATTTAAGCCGCATATTGAGACGCTGACGGAAATCATTGGCAAATTTTTTTTATCAGCACAATGATATATGGATTGCTGTCAAGATGGAAATTCGGCAACTCAATCAAAAGCAAATCTTAAAAAATGCTGAAGGTTTATCAGTGAGATTCGAAAACATGCTGCCACAAAAATAAATCCTTGATAGACAATGGGAAAAAAATTTTAAACTCCTCTCCGGCTTCATAAACGAATTTGGGTAACCAGCATACCGCCTAAAATGTTTGCAGAAATTTGTTCACAAATATGGACTTAAAAATAAAATTTGCAGAGTTTGTACGAAGCCCTTTAACCCAAAGACCAGCAAAAATTTAAAGACAGTTTATAAAGTTTTGTCAGGGAGCTCAAAGAAGTAGAAAAATTTTAAGCAAAATAGTGTAACATCATTAAAAGACTACAATTGACAATTACAATCTAACTATGACAATTCAAAGGACAATATCATGGCAAGTTTTGGCTCCCTGGTCCAGGTGATTGAGCCCCTAAGCTTTTTTCATTCATTAATGTATTTTTCATGTGTTGGGTAGGGAAGCGTATGCTCATATGTATGCTACAGTCAGCCGGTGAAAACGCTAAAATTCTTACAACAGTAGCGTAACCGTTCGAATTGATCCTTCTAAACCCTAATATCGAACAGCTTCCGTGCGTTTAATTCAACTTTAATTGATTGGATTTTGAGAATTCACAATAAAGAAATTTAATTTGGGAGTGACGGCCACGGCGTTTATCAGAATTCACAATTCACAATAAAAAAAATTGACAGATACGATTTATTAGCGAGAAAACACAGCAGACTTGAGGAGTAAAATTAAGGAGTCCGATAATGATTTTAAACTACTTTGCTCGTTTGTAGAGCACCTCCCAGGAGTTATTTGGGAAATGGGGAAGAAGTAATGGTTACTTGACTCTGCTTGAAATCGGAATTTCGAATATGGACCTAAAAATAAAATTTGCATAGTTTGTACGAAGCCCTTTAACCCAAAGACCACCAAAAATTTTAAAGACAGTTTATCAAGTTTTGTCAGGGAGCTCAAAGAAGTAGAAAAATTTCTAGCAAAATAGTGTAATATCATTAAAAGACTACAATTGACAATTACAATCTAACTATGACAATTCAAAGGACAATACCATGGCAAGTTTTGGCTCCCTGGTCCAGGTGATTGAGCCCCTAAGCTTTTTTCATTCATTAATGTATTTTTCTTGTGTTGGGTAGGGAAGCGTATGCTCATAAGTATGCTACAGTCAGCCGGTGAAAACGCTAAAATTCTTACAACAGTAGCGTAACCGTTCGAATTGATCCTTCTAAACCCTAATATCGAACAGCTTCCTTGCGTTTAATTCAACTTTAATTGATTGGATTTTGAGAATTCACAATAAAGAATTTTAATTTGGGAGTGACGGCCACGGCGTTTATCAGAATTCACAATTCACAATAAAAAAAACTGACAGATACGATTTATTAGCGAGAAAACACAGCAGACTTGAGGAGTAAAATTAAGGAGTCCGTTAATGATTTTAAACTACTTTGCTCGTTTGTGGAGCACCTCCCAGGAGTTATTTGGGAAATGGGGAAGAAGTAATGGTTACTTGACTCTGCTTGAAATCGGAATTTCGAATATGGACCTAAAAATAAAATTTGCATAGTTTGTACGAAGCCCTTTAACCCAAAGACCAGCAAAAATTTTGAAGACAGTTTATCAAGTTCTGTCAGGGAGCTCAAAGAAGTAGAAAAATTTCAAGCAAAATAGTGTCATATCATTAAAAGACTACAATTGGCAATTACAATCTAACTATGATAATTCAAAGGACAATACCATGGCAAGTTTTGGCTCCCTGGTCCAGGTGATTGAGCCCCTAAGCTTTTTTCATTTATTAATGTCTTTTTCATGTGCTGGGTAGGGAAGCGTATGCTCATAAGTATGCTACAGTCAGCCGGTGAAAACTCTAAAATTCTTACAACAGTAGCGTAACCGTTCGAATTGATCCTTCTAAACCCTAATATCGAACAGCTTCCGTGCATTTAATTCAACTTTAATTGATTGGATTTTGAGAATTCACAATGAAGAATTTTAATTTGGGAGTGACGGCGACGGCGTCTATCAGAATTCACAATAAGGAACTTTAATTTGGGAGCGACGGCGACGGCGTTTATATAGAATTCACAATTCACAATAAAAAAATTGATAGATACAATTTATTAGCGAGAAAACACAGCAGACTTGAGGAGTAAAATTAAGGAGTCCGTTAATGATTTTAAACTACTTTGCTCGTTTGTGGAGCACCTCCCAGGAGTTATTTGGGAAATGGGGAAGAAGTAATGGTTACTTGACTCTGCTTGAAGTCGGAATTTCGAATATGGACTTAAAAATAAAATTTGCATAGTTTGTAAGAAGCCCTTTAACCCAAAGACCAGCAAAAATTTTAAAGACAGTTTATGAAGTTTTGTCAGGGAGCTCAAAGAAGTAGAAAAATTTC
>NC_134469.1:81786011-81808511 GCF_964194025.1 Convolutriloba macropyga
AGGAGGACATCTGCATGTGAGATCTTCGGTGCAATTTCCTCCATTTTGACACTTGCATGGGTTTGTCTCACATCTGATGTCGTCACTTTCATCAATGCATATTTTATTACACCTGTTGCATAAATTCATTGTAAAAGAGTCACTTGGCGCTTAAAAGTCGCACTAGCATATTTTAATCAGCACCCTAAAATAGGCAATTTATGATGGAGGGCTAACCTTGCTAAATTTGACAACGAATGAGAGGGGGACAGCAAACAAGTTAAACTTTTCGGGATTCCAAAAACATTACAAATCACAATGCACGTCTACTTACAAGTTAACATACTGGGAACGCCAAATAATTTATATATAGCAGTAGCAGCAAGTGTAATTAAAAAATTTGCAAATCAGTCAAGGTTTGGGTAAGTTTTGAAATTTGAATTCCAAGTGCAAAAAACAGCAATTTTCAAAATCTTTTAAAAAGAAATAAGAACTTTTGAGAGTTCCGTGAAGTGACACGGTTTCAATATGCGACAAGAAGTGGCCCCAAACGAGAAAAACCTTGCTGCGCTCAATGTTAATTGTTCCGACCCTCTTGAGGGGGGAGGAACTATATACTCAACTGGGTTTTTTTTTGTTCCGTGAATTTTCGCCGCTCGATATATTTATTCATCGTAGAGAGTTGAGACTGGTATCATTAGAAAGCTCGTCCAGCGTAGAATATGGAATTAAAAAGACTTTTTAAATTTTCGTTTTCTACAGGGAGTTATCGAGGCTTAAACTTCTGAGAAAAGAAGAGTGAATTCACGTTGTTTTTATTCACATTTTCCGGAATTTTTGCCTAAATTTTCGTCAATTTTGCTAAAATTTGTTATAATTTTTAAGAATAGTGTCGTTGATTTTATTTTTGAAGACGAACAAGCATTTTTGATTGTTTTGATTTAATTGTTTGGTCAAAAAATATGGATAAACCTTTCAATATTTAGCCTTTTTCATCAACAACAGCACGAAATAAGCTACTTTAGTCCGCTTTGATTAAATTTGCCTACAGTACACACCCAAACAACACACATACAATCTTTGTAGACTCAGAGGGGGGCTATTTCTACTTCAGAGTCCGCAGAGAGTGCCTTGTAGTTAAAACTTTGCCGTTTTTTGCTAACTTTACTCGTTGATTATCAAAAATGCAAAATTTATTTTGAGTTTCAACTCAGAAATTATCTATATCTACAACATTCGAAAAATCAATTGTTCTTAACGGACAATAAGTATTAACAGGGGTAGTTTTGGGCCATTCTTGGACTGTTACAATCCAAAAAAAATCGGATTGTAATCAGTCGGTCTTTTTTTTTTAAAAAAAAGACTTTTTTTTAATAAAAAAGAACAGAACATATCAAATCAAAGCTCAGGAGTGATAGGTCCAACCAATTCGCGTGCTAAACAGCTCCAGGCTAATGCATTTAGTTTTTTAATTGAAAGTTTATGGTCGTTTCTTTTTTAAAAATAATTGACTTTTCAATAAATAATGGCTTAATTAACTTTTCCTCTATTTTTTTCCTAATTTGTTCAACTTCCAGCTTAATGTCAGCAAAAAAAGACTGCTTCTTCTTTCTACTGAGTTAACATTTATTCTCGGTTGCAGTTTTAAGCCTGAGATTATTGTTTTCTGGCTTTGATACTACAAGATTTTAGATTTTTGTTTGTTTTGATATTTGCCAGTTTTTCACGTTGTCACATTATCACATTATTGACAGTTCTCCTGTCACCTTATTAGCATTCAAATTAAAGCACAATTGAACATATTAAAATCCTGAAAGATATAAGTCATCGTTTTAATGGCCTCGACGCCTCTTTCTTGAAGAAATCAATTGAATTTTTTAATTTTGTCTTAACTGTCATTTATACTTTGTCGTTTCGGTCGTATGAAATTTCCTGTATAGTGATAGCTTTCATTGGCTTTTCATGGAAGAATAGAAAAACCGATATTCTGATATTAGCAGATAGCCGATGGCTTTTATGACTTTCAAACCCATCGTTTTCCAAAATTAAAAAAAAAAACTTTTTTAACTTCGCAATTTTGTTCTTTTTATGTTTCTTTTTGTTACCTAATCTCGTTAGTTGATTACAGTTCAAATATGACATTATGGGTGTCAAGGGAATAAAAGGGATTGGTGTCCCAAAATCTTTTTTTTAAAGATTTTGTTATGACCTTACTGGCTTCGACACCGCTTTTTCACAAAAAAAAAATTAAATTAATTTGATTTTTGTCATATTTGACGTTCTTTTTGTAGATGCAAGAAATATTCTGGATAATTACAGGTCTCGAGGGTTTCCTTTTCATGAAAAAACGACGATATTTAAATAGCTCTTTTTGTAATTAATGCCTTTCATGACATTGAATGTAATTTTGTTTCGAAAAAAAAATAAAAGTATTACATACTTTAGCACTTCGCTTTTTTGTCTACTTGTTACCTAGTCTTACTAATGAATGGCCACGTACTACATTATAGTTGTTTGAAGAAGGCGCAATCAAATATATTTTGAGTGCCAAAATTTGGCTTGACGGTTTTGACAGCGTTTTCTGGCAAGTTTCAATTGAAATTTTGTTTGTTCTTTGTTGTTTTTTTAGCCGCTCTAAAAAATGAATAAGGTCAGGTCCTAATGCCCTTCTATAGAAGCAGTGGTAATTGCAAAGTTGTGGTAATAATAATTTATTCCTAATGGTATTTATTACTTTGAAGTTAATTGTTTCCAAAAATAAGTTAATTTTTTTTACATTTCTGTTTTTGTTCTTTTTTGTATAATTGTTACCAAACCTTTTTATGGACTGGTCGCATATCTTTTCTGGTGATTTATAAGTTATTTTTGTTTAGTTTCAGGTTTATCGGACGGTATGTTGACTTTGTTATTAAATTTAGTTTTTAAGAGGGACATAAATTTTTTGATGTTATTAATGTTTGTTGTTGTTGTTGTTTGATTTTGCTGTTCGTTTTGACTCGCTTTCTTAATATTGACATATTACAGCTATCTAATGCATCAATTTTTACTCCACTGAGTTATTTGTTTTGGAGGTTATCTTATCGTCCATACAGAATTTTTTGAAAAAGACTTGGGCTTTTTTGGGATTCGCAAAAAATAATTTTTGGGTTTTTCTATCTGTTCCTCATTTGGTAGACAATTATGCCAAAATTGTGGATGGGCGGGGTCGGAACCTTATGTGCCATTGCACATTACCGAGCCGCCTTGTTTCGCTCTACCGTTTTACCTGGATGTGGCCGTTTTTTGAGCATTTTTGTTACAAGACCATTTTCGATGGACATTTTTACGAAAGGACCATTCTGGTTTGCATTAAAAGAAATAGTTTTCGACTGGCTTTATATAGTTACTAAGCGCTCAAATACAGATATTTCTTCAAATTTTCAGGTCACGAGAGTGTTTTCGGGAAAAGAAGGTTTTCATTAATTTTGCTCCTCATCAACTATGTTTTACGTTTGTCATTTACAGCATTTTGCAAAGCCTGCAAAGTATATATCTGTTAACGAGCTCTCTAAACAATTGTTATGTTCCAACTATTAGGAAGTAGTCTGAAGTTGAACTTTTATCAAAAGTCGACAAAAAAACAAAAAAGACAGTAAACTACCAACCTATCAGACTCACTAACTGCCAGGCAAAAGTATGCGAAAAAACTGTAAAAGATTTTGTCCTATTATACAGAAATACATGAGATCCTTAACGTCTTCGGCGAAACGCAAAGTTGATAGAGACAAAATCTCTGCACAACTGTCAGCTTAATCAAAGTATCTGAGCACATAAAAAACGTATCACTGGTCGGAAATAGTAGTATTTGTCTGCTCAGGTATTAAAAACGTTTGATGTAGTGTGGAGAATGACTCCCAAACAAAGGAGCTAATGAATTTGGAGCTAATGAAATTGCAAAAAAATGGGTAATTTTTTTCTCTCAAAGTAGAACTCATATGAAAATCAATAACTGCAAAAGCAGCAATTTTTCAACATTAGATGGAGTACTCCAAGGTAGTGTCTTTGCAGGATTACTCTACCAGATTTAATTCAGAACAATTCCAAACACACCAGCCCAAGCATCTTAACTTGCTGATAGTTTTGGCCTTTAGTAAAAAACATGTTCCTGCAGACTAAAAAAAAGAAACGAAAATTGTCGAGGGACAAATGGATCAAGCAGAAAACAAAAGTAACGAATGAAAAAAGAAATTAGATGCTCTGCAAAAAGTTAAAAAAACTCTAGTCCTGAATTTTCCTTAAAGAAAACGGATTAACGAGCAAATTAAGAGCGAAAACCTAACTCCTCATCTATGATGGAATGAATACTGCACATATTTTGTTTTAAAAACAAACAAGAAAAACTATCAACTATGTCGGTTAGTTAAAATAGTAAAAATTTGATGAAAAAAGTTTGCTGCATTTAAACAAATCATTGGTTCAACCTCTGTTCTGTTATGTTAATGACTGCTGGTCTGTCAATCAAATAAAGTTATAACAAACATACATCTAAGGCAAAATATAGCGTTGAGGATATACACGAGAAAACCTAGTTGATACAATGTAAAAACGCTCCATGAAAAAGTCAACATAGGCTCGGTAGGAGAAGTGCTGATCCGAGAATAACTCAAACGCGAAAATAGTAACAAATTTGAATCGATGCTTGACTTCAACGGAAAAAGTAGACAATGCCCGAGAAACAGTTGCTGGAGCCTTCTGGATCATCTGTCCCCCTGAAGTCAAAAAATTAGTAGGCTACCAATTTTACACTTACTGGAAGCTTTGAACAAACAAGAGTTGACAGCGCAGGGAAAGTCTTAAGCAAATTGTACCAATGAATTTTTTTTATATTTGTTATCAGTTTTCAACAGTAACAACCTACAAGCACAGTAAATTTAACCAGTTCTTAACAATCTAATAAAAAAATGAACAAGATAAGAGACAATGTACAAATCACAGCAATGACTTTTTTCTACTTCTCCTCCTTTTGGCCTGGTTCTGTAGTATGAAACAGCTTTTGATTAAAACTTTTTGCTCACCGCTCCAAATTTTATACAGGAGCTCAAAGCAAACAATAAAACAGTAATTCTTGTTTTTCGTAGACAGCAAAACTAGCCGCCCACAAAGAAGATTCGGGATTGGCTGCAGTAAACCGCTAATGTATCAGACTTAAACAACCGTAATTGAATGCCCGAGGAATCAATTTATTAAAAATCCCTTAGATAGTGTTTTACTCAAAACAATTACTGCTGCTCTTTCTTATTACACTCAACTCTCCATCACTTGATACAACAATTCAAACGAAACGCCATAACGTGGTTCTATGCGCGTTTCGGTTCAGTGGTTTTATGGTTCTGGCCAGCATTGCATTTTTACGTCTCTTTACATTGATACTTTCTCTTTCTTCCGTTTTTTTATTTCGTCTATCGTTTTGGTTATTTTTTGAAATTATATGTATACTTCTTTTGTGTTATTTCAATCTTATTAATTCTTTAAAAAAAACGTTCACTCTACTACTCAGCGATCAGCTCCAAGGTCTAGCTAATCCTGTTTGCCTCTGCGTAAAAATATTAATTACGTTATCTGTTACGTTTTTTATTGTGATAACACCGATTTGCAGCGCAGCGATCTATTCGTTTGGTCAAATCGGGCGCAGTGGTGCAATCCCTAAGCGAGAAGCCTTTTTAATTTTTTTTATTATTACCCTCTCTCTTTTTGATTTATGCTTCTTGCCTCCTAAATATGTTAAAGAACACTTTTTAAGGCTTAGATAGTTGAGAGTAAATGTGTTACAACTCCTGGAAAACAACAACCAATTATCTATGCACAAGGTTAGCACAGAACACCATGTATAAGAAGAGAGCACGTAGAGCCAGCAAAAGCTCTTTAAGGTGCTTAAAGTGGCTCCCAGCAACGAGTTCAGTCAGTTGTTTTCAAAAACTTCAAAAGAACAATTAAACAAAATTTTCTCAAATTAAACTCACATACAATGCTGCCTTCTCATTTTATTGAACTGAGTTGTATAATTTTACTTATTGATTTCTTAATTTTGTTTTACGTTTGTAATGAGTTTGTGCGTTTAAAAACGGTCAGATTCTATTATAGCAGTCAAAATGGGGCCACCCCCAAAATCAGTTAAAATTTGTCATTTTAAATTACTCCTTTGCACTTGAATGTTTATTGTCAAATTTCAAAAACTTTGTTTGAATAAATAATGGGTTTCATCAAATCAAATCAAATACTGTTTTTTCTAGAGCTGCAAAAGGAATATTCCAGGTATGCCCTAGTCGAGAATGAACGGTAATCTTCAACATCATCTTTCTTAGATAACATGTTCTTACAAGATAACCATTTTCTTTTTCCGCCAGAGTTTTTGAATATTGTCATTTTTCGGCCAACCATTTTCAAAATTTTAATTATTCTGCCAGAATTTTTCATGATTTTAATTTTTCTATCATATTTTTTGAATATTTTCATTTTTTAACAGATTTTTTTCAAGGTTTTCATTTTTCTATCATATTATTTCAATATTTTAACTTTTCTGACACAATCGAGCGATAAGCATCAGATCTCGACTTTGGTCTTGCGGCCTATAATCTGGCATCTCTAGCAATCAATATGATAGCATAACTGAGGTTGTGATTTTTTGGGGGCAAAATTTTAAGGTGAGAATAAACAAATTTGTACCCATCTCCATATTTTCCTGGAAGGCAGGAGCAGTGACCACTAATATGTTCACAAACTTTGGAAGTGACATCTACCCCCACAGCATTCGAGCAGATAGAAGCACAGGGGTAGGCACAGTTAGGACCATAATAGCCACTGTCGCACTCGGAGGCACAATTGGATCCAGTGTAGCCAGAGTCACAGCTGCACTCCCCCGTTCGGAAATTACAGGAACCCTTTTGACACTGACATCTGTTCTTGCACCCTTTTCCGTAGTAGCCCTCGGGGCATTCTGTAAACAAGTCTTGACTTTTTGTTTTTCATGTATGGTGACCAAATAATCCTACTCACCGTATGGACAGGGCTGCGATGTTGGGGTATCTAAGAATTCTAAGATTGATTTATGGTGGTCAAGCTTAATGGGGCGGGGGGCACAAACGGATCGGAACAGATCTGATGAAATAAAGCCCTGTTTAAATAAACCCTTTCGGGCTAAGTAGCATTTTCTCAGCATCAGAGCAATGTCTCTGATGAAGAATTTCAACTATACAAAATTGAAAACAATCATAAATTTCTGACTCGTAGACTAAATAAGCGTATAACTGCAGTCAAATTTTTCAAACTTTTTTGCAAACAAATTGTTACAAAATTAGATCCAGCCCGGCAGGCCATAAAGATCTATGACCAGACTTTGAATAGATTTGATGAATTATTTGTTCAGACTCTGGAGTTATAAAAAACATGAAAAGACAGACTGCTTAGTTTGATTATCAAAATTTACACCAACAGTTAATCGAAGATTTTAAACCAAGTTAGGATTAACCACAGTTTAATTAAATAAACAAATAAAATGAGCTCGCATTTTTATGAGCTCGCATTTTTATGCGTACGAGCTCATCATGATTTGATGATTTTAATACGCCACTCGACTATAGGTTACCTCGCTCAATTCTTGCTAGTTTTTGGCTCGTCCATTTTGGTTTGTCCTCTCGGGCCTTGTTGATGAAAATGGAGGGGAGGGGGGATGGGGTGCCATTAGTAGAACCTTTCCAGTATTTTATGTTGATTAGAAGGCTTAAGATGACTAAAATAAACTCACTTTCAGAGCAAAGGGTTCCCTTGAAGCCGGCTAGACATTGACACACTTCTGCAAAGTTACACACTGCGCCATTAGCACAATCTTTGTCACAACTGTCCACAACTAAAACAGCAAATTGTGGTCAAACTTTTACACAGACACGAGATAAGATTGAAATTATAAAAACATAAGTCAAAAAGTCCTATTAAAATCCGACCAATATCAGGATGGGTCATTGAAATTAATTGGACCCATTTTCAGAACTATCAGGCGTTGCCTGGAAACGTAGAAATTAGCTGTACAAATCTATAGATTGCAAACTATGAAACAAGATCCGGTCTGATACGACGTGCATAAAAATTGTCCACGGGTTAACAAGAATATAGAAATTTGAAATATTCAATGATTTCTGCTCATAGTTAACTTTAGCTTAGTTGGCCACAATGATCGGCTGCATTATGTTCAAACACTGATTAATCACATGACCATTTTTTTATTATTTTTTGAAAAATTCTTCACTCTCAGTGGGTGACATTGAAATACAGAGTTCCTCCTCACTTATTATCGAGGTCAACTTGCGTTCGGAATTCTCCCCCCTTTTTGGGCGATATTGAAGGAAACACAGGTTCAATTTCAGCCACATTAATTTTTTTCAAACTAAGCGTCGGTTGCGTGAATAGACCATCTAACGAGAACTTACAATCATTCTAGATGATCCACGAATAATTAAAACAAGCAACAAATTTTTTAGAAGCAATTGAGCATCCTTTTGGGGGTAATATCGGACGTCAATTAAGTGCTATACTTTATGATACTCATCACTTCAACAAAAAATAGAACAAACAAAATTTCATATTGATATCCGTTATGCTCATGTAGTCCCGTTTTCCGTTCTCCAATTATAACAATACAGTACCATGACTTCTCCTCCGCCGCAAAATTAATTCTTGGCTGCAATGCTGAGGTCACAGCAACATCTGGAGCAGCTGGATGACAAGATTTTTATGATGGCAGATAAATATCACCGCCAATATAGTTTTTTTTTCGCTATAATTTTTTTTAAAATGACTGTTGATCAATTTGCTTCTGAACAGGTTGTTGCAATTAGTTCACGAGATCTGTTTGACCTTGAGATTGCTTCACCTCGTGCATAACAGACAACAGCGTGACCAAAATTACTATCCAGCGTGTCAGATTTTCAAAACTGGCCTTTTCGAGTGGCCTTTGGAATTTATTTGTAACCCGTTCCGAGGGCTATGCAGACCTAAAGATGGATGTCGGGTGGTGCAAACAAAGCACCCAATTGATGACGACTGGATGCTCGTTTTCTTTCTTGCCAGATTATGAGTCATTTTCCGGTCAAGATGCCTTTCAAAGCATCCCCTACATTGGGCTCTGATTCTCCTTTCCATTAAATTAAGAACAAAAAAGAAGTTATCAGTCGTCAGCGGAAGGAATTGCTAAAATTTTTCATTTTCAGCTAAAATTGATAAAGTTTTTCATTTTATCTCATATACCAATACTTTCTCTCACTTCAACCTTATAACTCAAAGAATTTCTTTAAATGACCACGAATTAATAATAATAATTGTGGTTTCTGCGTAATCGCAGTGGAACAGCATTAGGCCTACAGTAGCCTGTTTTCAGCTGCCCTTTTTCTTATTAAACTTGGATGTATCGGTTGGCCAATATTTGGGCCTTGAAACAAATGTAAGAGAATTGAAATCTCATCGATATGGCAAACAATTACAAAAATGGTCGACAGTTTGGTGAACTTGCAGAATTACAATTTGTTTCTGTTCTTTTTTCCTTTAATATGCAACTAAAATTTTTAACCACATAAAAGTTACAGTTGCTGAGCTTGTAGTTTAAAATCAGTTAAATTCTTATGAAGTTTGTTTAAGGAAGGATTCAAATAAAAATTCAAAAAAACGTAAAAACGATTCAGAGCCAATAGTTTAAATTAGTAGGTGCTGTAGTCAGGTATTCAACTTCTGGCAGAAGGGTGCTGATTATACAGCACACATAAATTACAAAAGCTAGAGCTTTGTTATTGTCTAAGCAAGTGCACTCTTTGCTCAAAGTAGCTTATCTTTCAAAAAAAATTTTCTTTATCTAAACAAAATTTGTTCAAAAAGACATTTTTAAGAAATCAACATGCAAGCAATTAAGCGGCAGCAGCAAGATTTATTTTGATTTGTAAAATTTGCGAGTTTTATGTTTTACCCACTTGTTCAACCTAGCAATTCATTGTAATCTGGAAATCTCTTGTGAATAAGTAGTTAACAAGGAAACCTCAAAATTTTGGTAAAACTACAACAAATATGTTTCATTACAAATAATTTTGTTTCCCCGAAGCGTGAGATAAAAGCTGAAATGAGCTACGGAAGAAACGCTTCTATTATCATTTGTTGATCCCGAAAACAGTGCATTGATTCCTTTCGGGGAAATTTATGGGAATGAAAATGCGACAAAACCAATTCGTGTTATTAATAATTTTAATTGAGAAATAATAGCATGAGAAAAAACACTGTGAGCATATGCAAATATGAAAAACAAGCTAATGTTCGACAACGGCCAATTTTTGAGGGATGTAAAAACAAACTAGTCCTAACTAGAATTAGTGCTCAAAAATTTTGAATATTTTAATTTTTTTGCTGAAAGTATCTGAAATTAGTTTATATTGTTTCAAATGGTCCGATCATTAAAACACATCAAATTCTAACACACGATTTGTAGTTGAGCAACCAAGGAAACCATAAAATTTTAGGGTACCAAAAACTTGGAAGACAAAGTTTAAACGATGCAGGTTTATTTACAAATTGACTATGCGCACCTTTTTGTACTCCCTGAGATTAAAAACCAATCAACCGAGAGATTCATAAGTTTTAAGGAAAATAGTTTTTAAGGAGTTTCATTCAAGAAAATTTCAGAGAACAACTACAAGGGATTTATGCGAGATAATTTTTTTTAATGATGTTTTTGTAAGTGAACAGAATTGAAGGTCACCGGGGGCGATGTAAACAATGTAAACAAGATTGTTGTTCTCACCATTTGTGCAGACTTTGTTTCCATCTGCGTCTGTGACCCACTCATAGCCCTCGTAACTAGAACAAAAAGAATCGTTGCGCTGTAAATCAGCACCGTGATCGAATAATTTATAATCCTGCAAGAATCTTGCCAGGGGAAAACCCACCCAGATAACCAGGTAAGAGGAGGGAAAACCACAAAAATTATAATCAAAATTCCCAAAACTTGTGTTTTCCCAAAGTTTTTAACTCGACTTGTTAAATCATCTGGCAATTTATTCATTTTTTCAGCTCAGTCGGCGATGACAACAGGGTAGCACAGAAAAAGCTGCTTCTATTCAAAACCTTGCATGACTCTTCCAGGATTTTGAATTCATATTAAAAAATTTCTGCAAGATTTTGAGTTTAACCAAGTTCTTCATGCTTAACTGTTTGCCTTCAACAGCTGATTGAGCTGAAATATTTTTAAAATTGGCAGTTTAATAACTCATATGTCAAGTTACAAACAATTTTAAGCATTTCAAGAATAATTTTCTTGGCTTTTATATTAATGGCTTCTTTTCCGGGATTGGAGCTGCAAGAATTGTGGAAGATTCGAGTCCGCTAATCACTGGGTATAAGCTGTTAGTCGGTTTAGTTAAATGCTTTTAGAAATTTGAAAAAACAAACAATTAGCAACTAAATCTGATCATAGATTTTTGAAGAGAAAAGTAGATTTTTGACGTTGAGAGTTGAAATTAAACATAATTTGAAGCTGAAAGCCAAAGCTCTAAAAAGTCGACGCTCTCCTCTTGAAGCGGTCTACATGAATTTCATCCACAATTGTAAAACAACTTTTTTTTTCATGTACTATGCTAAAGAAAATCCGCACAGTGTTCAGGGTTATGTGTCTCACATTTTTTAAGTTTTGGCATTTTTTTATATAAAACCCGTATTGTCAGACTTCCTCGAATGACCAAAAAAATTGTTCGAGTTCGGTAACCATATAAACCTTAACTTTTAAAAAAAATTTTATGCTTTTACAGAAAACCATATATAAAAAAGCAGGTCCGCATGTTCATTCTATCCTTTATTGAGATTTGAGACTAACGAATGAAATTACTCTCACTTGAAGAGTCCAATGAAGCATTTACGCAGTGCTTAAAACACGTAAGTATTTTTTAAAAAAACTAATTTTTAATTTGACGAGGGCTGTTCAAAGAACGCAACATATCACTAAAAACAAAAAATTGGAAATTTAGAGAGTATTCTAATTCACTTCCATTAATTTTTCTCCATGTTTATTTAGGAATACTCAGGCAGAAGCCAATTTGATAATTTGTACCATAATTTGGTAATTTTTACTTAATTTATTTAAGTTTTCCTTGTGCTAGTTAAAAGTCACTCATAATTATAGTCACAGCAGTAAAACTTTATCGCCGACTGTAAAGTCAGGTTTTTAGTATTGTTCATACTTTCATATTTATTAACATTTATCTCTTAACGTAATCCACGAAATTCAGTTGTTCTCAATCTTCTTAGTTTTGCCATCAGAATAGTTCTAAAGGGATTCTAATATAGTGGATTCGCAACTCGAATCCGACTTCAATAATCTACTACGTACACGTGACTCAATTGCATAACTCCAAAGTAAGAGGTATCACATAGCGCAGTCAGCAGTCAAAGAACGTGCCCTTCTTGGAATCGAACCCTTTTGGGAAAGACCTACTTTAGAACCACCGTTGAGATGGGAAAGTTGGCAGATAATGTTGAAGCTGGCCATCCTTGCTAAAGAGGGTATTTCGATCAATACTCTTCGTTAAGATCCACCGGACAAAGTCACCCTTACCCTTGAAACCATCTACGAAGCAAATGAAGAATTTAGCACGGCCCAAAGTGAAAGATCGCAAAAATCGGAGTGAACTCAAGAGTACATGGCTCAATAGATGTCAGAAAATGGAGTTAGCAGGAATATTGTGCGGTGATAGTCCTTGGAAGTTTTCTGACAACAAAGCTGTCTCGCTGACCTGTCTTAGTCTTGGCATGGAAAGCCGCCGCATATTTGATTCCCAGGAACCAATTATTCAAATTGGTCGGATATCTACAAAGGATCTTTGGGAGAGTCTAGATCAGGTATTCACAAAGCAGCGGAATATAACTTTCGACCGTTATACATTCCTAACCCGGAAACAATTGAAATGAGAACCAGCTGAAAAGTTCTACGATCGTCTCCGTGAATTTTCTTTGAACAGCGACCTGGGCAGTCATGAAGAATCCATGACTCGGGACCTCTTCATAGCGAACATGGAAGACAGTGAGATTCAGAGAAAATTACTAAAAGAAACGATATCGGCTAAAAAGGCTACGGAAGTGGCAATGAATATTGAGATGGGCATTCAAAATCAGTTGAAGATGTCAGGAACAGCTATTCACCAGACAACAAATGAAGTCACGACTACGACCATCAGCAACATAAAAAAGATCATGGAATCGATCTCGACCTTTAACGAGCAATTTCACCAAACCTATAATATGTCTCAATTGTGGCTATGGGTGGTCGGCTGCTCGCGGAAAGAATTGCAAAAACTGTGGAAAAAAAACGTAGAAAGCTTAAACAACAAATAAAGCCGAAGCGCAGTGTCAACAATGTTGAAAATACCATCTCCTAGGCAGCGACGGTGGGTACCTCAGCGTCTGTTGGAGAGCAAGTCAATCATATTGATAGATTGCTTCAAAAACACAGTATCTATGATGCAAACTACGATTCCGACTATGATGACTTTGATGACAAGTGTCATGCAACAATCTCCAAAAACGACAATATTAGAGAGTTAGAACCAGTGAATGTAAATATTTGCATCGGGAATAGAAGTACAAAAGCATTAGTCGATTCGGGAAGCATTTGCACCATCATTAACAAAAGTTTTGCAAATGCAGTAGTATCGGATTGTCAAGAAAGCTTTTGGGTGCAATCGCTGGAGATGCACGAAATCAAAACTTTCTCCAAAGGTTTAATCAAAACTCTCGGAGTAATCAAGACCTCAGTCAAATGAAACGGTTGGGTAGCTACAGACGTTAATGTGACAGTCGTTGGAGATGGCCATAGGCCAATAATTGGATAAGATCTTTTTTCACCAATAAGTCTCTCACTCACTCAGACCAAACAAGTCTCAAATAATGATCAAAATCAATGTTAAATCAAAAAACAAATAGCATTCAATTTTCCTGGTCTCATCTCAAGAATTGGTAAATCATTAAAACAATCAGTTATATCCATATTTCATAAAAACTTTACACCTGCACATCAGAAGAGACGTAGAGTACCAATTAATCGTCGACCATTAGATGATGAAGAACTTGAAAGACTACTAGATGAGAACAACATCATAAAGTTAAATAGTTGTTCTGATAAAAATTTCATATCACTAATAGTTATCACGGTAAAGAGAAATAAAACAGTTAACTTATAGATCTATTCATAAAAATAAATATCAAATGCCTAACATTGATAATTTAATTGACACAATACAACAAAAATTAATTACAAATGCATCACAAGATACAGCATACTTTAAAACCCTGGATTTGAAATACGCGTACAGCCAACTTAATTTAGACCCGGAAACGGCTCGGCATTGCAATTTTAATATCGTTAGTGGCAAAGATACTGGTACATAACGCTTCATTACTGGATTTTACGGATTAACTGATATGCCAGTGGCATTCCAAAAAGTGATGGACTTTACACTCGTTGGACTTGATAACACTCATTGTTTCTGGATGATATTATTATTGCCAGCCGTGGCTCTAAAGAAGATCATTTAAAGTTAGTTTAGAAATGTCTCAAAAAATTAGATGAGGATAATTTGAAATCAAATCTACCAAAATGTCGTTTCACCAAAACAGAGATAGAATGTTTGGGCTACAAATTTACTCAATCTGGAATCGCACCACTTGAAACAAGAACAGCAGCAATTCTAAATTTAACAGCACCTAAAAATTTAAAACTATTACGATGATTTTTAGGCTCTGTACACTACCTTGGTATATTCATCCCTAATCTATCTCAATGATGTCATCCACTTCGACCCTCACTTAAAAAGAACACAAAGTTTTGTTTGGAATGACAAACTTGAAACTCATTTCGATTAAAAAAAACTCAAACGATTAAAAATAAAGCAGCAAACGCAACAGAAAACACACATTACAATCCAAACTTGGAAACCCGGGTCAAATGCGATGCATATGGATCTGGATTAGGAGCAGCATTAGAACAGCGTTCACCATCGGGTTGGCATACAGTTGCATTTGCGTCTCGTTTCCTGAACTCTAATGATGAACGCTACAATATTAAGGAATTAGAATTATTAGGAGTTGTGGTCCGTAGAATATTTTAAATATTATTTCTTTGCAAAATCATTCACAGTCATTATGGATCATCGGGCATTACTTTCAATAATGAAAGGACACAGATCCAACAAATACTATAATAGTCGTTTAACCCGTTGGGTGGATCGATTATTACCTTTTGATTTTAAAATTGAACACATACCAGGCGCAAAAATGGGGCTGGCAGAGTTTTTTCCCGCCAATCAAATAAAGAAGCAAACGTTGCAAAAAAAATATGATGAGGAATTTGCGTTTGCAACAATTACCCACATTCTTGACGCGATTGCAGCAATATATATATAAAAACCGTACCTTAAAACTGTCAGTCACAGCACTTTAGCAGCGTTAGCCACACACATTCCGCACGTGCCTCAAATCCTCACCCAGCAAATCATTCCACTTTGCTTTCTGCCTTAAATCACCATACAAATCAGTTGCTTCTTAAAAACACTGCTAACGCAGCACATTTCCACCAGCATAACAACTCAAACATGAGCAGCCCAGAAACTAACCCGCAAATTTCACCAACACCTGCCACTAGCAGAGTAACATTCCAATCCACGCCCAATTCAGCATTCAACTCCACCTACTCTTCCAATGAAGGACCAGTCTCCCCGAATCTAGAACTTTCAAAGGAGGAAGTATTTGAGAATAATTTAACTCAGTTATTCAAAAAAGGCTTCCTGGCAGTGTTGACGAGCAAAGATGCAGTCTTGAAGGAGGTGAGGGATTGCATCCTACAAAATGATGCAAAGAGGTGCAAAGAAGTGAACCCATACCTCCACTCATATTGGAGGGATTTGCACGTCAAATCTGGATGTGTCTGCGTTGAGGAACGTGTGGCAATTCCACACTCAATACAGGATGCAGTACTTGAGTCTCTCCACCTCACCCACCCCGACAATTGGGGTATGATTACCTTAGGACAATATGCATTCTGGCCTTACATGCATAGAGAGATTCTTAATAAAGCTGCGCAGTGCAAACTCTGCACTGAGATTGGTAAGAATCTAAAACCCGTCATTCCAGCATCAAAATGGAAACCTCTATTAAATTGTTCCGAACATAACGAAGAAATTCAGCTCAATTTCGGAGGTCCCATTACAAGCGCCAAAGATCAAGATATACAAATCCTTGCACGTATTGACCGTTTTTCTGAGTAACCTACAATAGAAGTCTTCGATAAAGCTAATGGACCCAATGTAATTAAATTCTTAGATGAATATATTCAAATACACGGTGTCCCCCGAAATATTAGATTAGATCAAGGGCGTTGTTTAATTGGATATAGAGTAAAGATTTTCTGTAAACAGAATAATATTAGCATTGTCACTGCCCCTGCTAACAATCATAGAGCCATTGGATTAGTGGAGCGTTTGTTACAGACAATTAAAAGGCGTCTAAGTTGCATGAAATTAGACAATAGAAATAACACATTCACAATTAAAGAAGTGATAAATTCAATAGTATATCAATTACTTATATGTAAACAAAAAAAACAAACGTAATACATTTCCAAGCAAATTTTGGAAGAAAGCCAAACACACCACCAAGTAACATTAGCACAATAGCAAAGTCATCTAATTTGACATAGGAGAAAATTCTCCACCACTATTTAAACGCTGATACAGTCCCAATGGAAGACTTCTTGGACGATAACGGCTGGGTGACTGATGATCGCAGCAATATTCTCATCGAGGAGGCTATGACAAAAGCCCAAGTAGATGCAGGCAGGAGATACAATGGAAATAAGAACAAATCTGTCTCTAGATTCATCCTGCATCCTAAACTTACCAATCCTATTCCTAGAAGAGAGCGATCTCTAGAACTCAAGCTAGCTTGAAAGGTCTCAAAACGCTCTAAAAGGGATCTGAGGGGGCTTTGGGTTACATTAGCTCCAGGCAGCACAGTTGTCCGGACGTCTCCAACAACAACTGCTATCAAAGAACCTGGTGTCACTGAAGTCAAAGTTTGTAACAGCGACATCGCTAAGTTCGGGACACGAGCGGAAAGAAACACCGAACTCTGGCAATACGCACAAAGAAGGCCCCTCCCTTAAAACAAAACGACTGAGGAAAAGATTGCCCAGCACTCTAAGGACTTAAAGAAGAAATACCGGGGCGATATTAAAATTCGACACCGTCCGAGACAGACCGACACTGCTTCTGACATTTCCTCTGCAAATAGCAACGTTTCCAAAGCGATGTCATCCCGAAAACCTAAGAAACCCCAAGCAAAGACAAGCCGCTCACGCCAATCTTCAGTAACACCCAACACATCCAATGCTTCGTCAGTCGCTGCGTCGTCAGTCACTTCCTCAACCACTTCTCCAACAACCTCAAAGTCGAAAAGGACCAGAAAAGCACCTGACTATTTCGGTTTCGAGAGCTCAGTATGCACAGTTAGTGATAGTGATTCTGTACCAGCGCCAAAACGACACAAACAAATTAATCCAGTGATTGAGACGGTGATACAGGAAGAAGCGCTACAACCACCCGCAGCTGAAACTTCGTTCGAATTGCCAGTAGTTGGTCCCCCAATACCCCCACCAATACGAACTTGGTCTCCGGACGAATGTAAATATGAGGAACAAGAGAGAGAAGTCAGCATGAGCGTCTTTGATGCTGAAAATCAAATTTGAAAAACTACAGAGATTAATGTTTTTCTTCCATTAAAAAAACTGAATAATTTCATTCAATTGTCAAAATTTAAGTTGCTATTTTTTTCCTGTCACAATAAATTATGTCTTTATCATTTGTCAAATGTAATCTGTTTAAATTATTCAATAGTGGAATTGTGCTACATCTGAGCAATAATTTCTGTTTTATGTAAGAGCTTATTTGTAAACTTAACTGGTTTACATTTAATTTAGTTTAATTTGGAAAACTCTTACTGTGCAATTAATTCGTTTAAATTTTATTTGATTTGCGCCTCAATTGCGCAATAAATAATGTTTCATGTATAACGTTCTTTGTAAACATAACAGGTTTACATCTCATTTCAGTTAACTTAAATAGCATTTACGATTCCTGTGCACTAAATCTGTTTGGATTGTTATTGTTCAAGTTTGTCCTAAAAAAACTATTTATAGTAACCAGTACATATGCTATTAGTATTATAAAATGTTACACATTTGCAATTTAAAATTTGTCGAAGTCGTGGATATGTGGTACAGTTGTACCATAATTTGATAATTTGTACTTAATTTATTTAAGTTGTCCTTGTGCTAGTTAAAAGTCACTCATAATTATATTCATAGCAGTAAAACTTTACCGCCGACTGTGAACTCAGGTTTTCAGTTTTGATCGTACTTTCATATTTATTAACATTAATTCTCTTAACTTAATTCTTGAAATTCTGTTGTTCTCAATCTTCTTAGTTTTGCCATCAGAATAGTTCTAAACGGATTTGAGATACAATTCCACGTCATCAAAATAGAGCTGCATGTGTAACAGTATTGCAGAACAGAAATAAAAGCGGTACTTCGACTATTATCGAATAAAGTGGATTCGCGCTTCGAATCCAACTTCAATAATCTACTACGTACCCGTGACTCAGTTGCATACCTCCAAAGTAAGAGGTATCACACAAAGCAACATATCACTTCAAAATTAAAAAAGGGAAAATTTAGAGAGTTTTCTAATTCACTTCCCCTAATTTTTCTCCATGTTTATTTAATAAAAACTCAAGCAGGAGCAAATCTTTATTTAATATTTGATTTCCTTACTTTGCCACGCTAGCTTCACTTTGAGATTTATCTATCGATCGACAAATTTATATCACTTGCACCATGTCAAAAATCGCTTAAATTCTCTTATAATTTGATATTTCTCTGGATACAAATATAAATAATTAAAAACAGAATTCTAATAAAACATGTTTTGTTCTCAACAATGATAATGATGCAGTGTAAAACTATTGCTCCTGAGATGATGTCAATCCAAGCGTGTTCAAATAATCAGTGATTTGTTGTTTTTATTTTCAGCTACTTGTATCGTAAGTTCGGCCAAAAAATTTCACATTTTTGCTTCCTTTTGAAAAGAAAGAAATGCAATATTCGATTTTCCCATTATTCCATTTCATAGAATTGAGTTGCATTGAGTGCAGAAAAAAGCTTGAATTTAATTAAACAATATTGATTCAAAAAAAAACTCTGTAAATGTTGTTTCAAATTTTTTGTGTTTAGTTTACGTCAAAAACTTACAAAAACTGGCATCATTTATTTTCAGGACTAATCTAGTGAACGCTTAAAAATTTTTGGTGTTTTTCAAGATTTGGAAAACGTGAAACTAGTAACGGTGATCTATCCAATTAGATTAAAATGTAAAAAGTTTAATCACCATAATCAGAATCCTTGTACTTTTTTCAAACTTTAGTGCACCAAGGATAGGCTGAAACTGTTGATTGCTTTTTAAGATCCGGATAAATTTTGAGTTATCCGCATAGTGTTTAAACTCTAAAATTATATATACAAACTGCACTCAATATTTAGAAATTGCAACATTTGTGCAACTTAAAATATTTTACTTATGATTAAAAACCAGTTTTTTTTAACAGTTCGTCATTTCAACCAACTCTTGCAAACAAAGTAATCTAGCAAGTCATAAATTATTATTCTTATTCAAATTAGTTGAGGTTCTTTTTCTTTTCACTAGCGGTGAAGGTTTTCAAATTGATGAAGAAGCGTGCAACAGTCTTACTTGCTTTGGTATTGAGACGTTCAACACAAATTCAGCTCTGGAAACATTTACAAATCATTTTTTGTTGTCACCATGATGCTAATGTATAGTTTATTTTTCCTTTCGATTCACATATAGATTAGGAAGGGTTTCAAAAGGTTACACCGCTTTTAATCACACACAAAATTACAGACAGCTAACAACTGAAAATATTTCTCTCACAGTGCTGATTTTTTCATGAAAACTACTTTTAGTCACACTCAAAATTAGAGACAACAATTGACTTTTTTCTTCTCGTACGGCTGATTTATTCATGAACAAATTTTATAATTTTGTAATTGAGGGTTATATTGTTTAAATAGTGTCGTATCTGATTTTAATGTTTTCTTACTGCTCTCTTTTTTTGTTAATTTATTTGCATCGATGAGCGCTTTCGATAGAAACAAAAACCTATATGATCTGTTATCACTTGTGGGACAAATTCATTTTTTTAACGAACTTCTTTCAACTCGGAGTATCGAAAAAAGACTTGCATTTTGTAAACTCTAAAGAGCAGCGAAGTAAAAATTAGTGATTTTAACCAAAAAACACGATTTTTTTATATTGTTTGACTTGACAGTAAAAAGAAACCATTGTACATCATGATACTACTCGTTTTCAAATAATTCGGATAAAATTGGAAAGTATTGATTGCTTTGAGTGTTTATTGCAGTGTTTCTCAACTGTCTTTTCGCAAAAGACATGTCTATAGATTTTAAAAGTTTCTTGGCGTATACTTATGAAAAAAACTTAAGCAAACTCTTGTTTAGATGGTTTCTGTGTAAGAGGGTCACAACATTACGACTAAACGCACATTACTGAGTCTATTATATATTTATTCAATTTTCCACGAAAATTAAAAAAAATCAAGGAAATTATGGTATTAATTGGGTTCAATTTTTTCAGGGACTACTAATTCGCCTGGGCGCGCAATTATATGAACAGCCTTTGGGACGAATGCATATTTTTGCATTAATAAAAACTCTAATAAAGTTTGAGAACCCATATTTGATATCTATAGAATTGAGCTTTTGACGACAGATGGCTCTATATATATATATATATATATATATATATATATATATATATATATATACACTTAAGCTGATGCAATTATGTAATTACGTACTTGTTTATGTAAATATTCCTGTGAAATTTTTTTCGCAATGCAATTCTTACTCAATTCCACACTTTCAACGCTTACCATACATAGCTACCACTCCTTACTTACTTAATTTCTACACCTTTAGCGTAATTCTACAGAATTAAACTTCAAATTTTGATATCCATAGAGGTGAACTTTTGATGAGAGTATGGGTTTTTTTATCTACTTACTCGCTATCTTCGTCACAGGGGCTATTTGTCAATGCATCTGATGAAATCACTTTTTGTGGGAGGAGATAAAAGTAACATAGTAAAAATAAGAACAGGGTATACTCCCATTGTAGTGAACAAAATTTCAAAATACTGCTGGAATGTTTTTTCATCTGCAAAGGAAGCAAAAGCAGGCTGAACAAAATTGTATAAAAATTTAATGTCTAAATTCTAATGTTATAGTATAATATGTACTTATTTATCCTGTGTCGTGTATAATGGTTTTTTTTGAAAATATGACGAAGAATTTAGGTATAGAAAAAGGTAAGCTACAGTATTGTATATACCATAGCTGTAAACTCTAAAGAGCAGCAATGTAAAAAGTAGTGATTTTTCCCAAAAAACACATTTTTTTTTATTGTTTGACTTGACAGTAAAAAGACACCAATGTACATCATGTTGCTGCTTGTTTTTAGAAAATTCGGATAAAAATGGAACGTATTGATTTCTTTGAGTGTTGATTGCAGTGTTTCTCAACTGTCTTTTCGCAAAAGACATGTCTATAGATTTTAAAAGTTTCTTGGCGTATACTTATGAAAAAAACTTAAGCAAACTCTTGTTTAGATGGTTTCTGTGTAAGAGGGTCACAACATTACGACCAAACGCACATTACCGAGTCTATTATATATTTATTAAATTTTCCATGAAATTAAAAAAAAATCAAGGAAATTTTGGTATTAATTGGGTTCAATTTTTTCAGGGACTACTAATTCGCCTGGGCGCGGAATTATATGAACAGCCTTTGGGACGAATGCATATTTTTGCATTAATAAAAACTCTAATAAAATTTGAGAACCCATATTTGAAATCTATAGAGTTGAGCTTTTGACGACAGATGGCTTTATATATATATATATATATATATATATATATATATATATATATATACATATATATATGTATATATATATATATATATATATATATATATATATATATATATATACTTAACCTGATGCAATTATGTAATTGCGTACTTATTTATGTATTTATTCCAGTGAAATTTTTTTCGCTATGCATTTCTTACTCAATTTCCACACTTTCAACGCTTACCATAAATAGTTACCACTCTTTAATTACTTCGTTTCTACATTTTTAGCATAGTTCTTAAATGTCTTCAGAATTGAACTTCAAATTTTGATATCCATAGAGATGAACTTTTGATGAGAGTATGGGTTTTTTTCTCTACTTACTCGCTATCTTCGTCACAGGGGCTATTTGTCAATGCATCTGATGAAATCACTTTCTGTGGGAGGAGATAAACCCAACATAG
>NC_134469.1:81818511-81867337 GCF_964194025.1 Convolutriloba macropyga
TCAAAAATTGAAACAAACAGAGACAAACACTTGCAAATACACAAATAAACGCACTTACAAGCAAACAAACCGACACATGCACAAACGCATAAAAAATAGAAAAACGCACAACCAGGCACAAAAGCGCAACAAAAAACAGACACGACACAAGCCCTCATACAGATATAAAAATAACATACACTTAAACTCACACCTAGACATAGACAAAAACACACACCCACATAGACACATACAATGAAGAACACACAAGTGCACAAACACACACAGAACTTAAAAAAAAATTAACATCGGTCAGGCACCAACGGTGATAAAAACAGATGCACACTCAAACACGCTCTAACGGAGATACAAAAACACACAAAAACACAAATACACACCTAACATAAACATATACACACAATAGAATATGAGTGGTTTTTCTGAAACCAGCAATTACATTTATTGGTTGTCTGGCTTGATAGTTGAAAGGTGCAAACTTGCATCATGTAACTGCTTGTCATCCGTAAAATGAAAAAAGCGGAAAAGATGCTTTTAGTATCAATCGCTGAATTTTTCGAAAAGGATATGTCTATAGAGGTTCAATGATTCTCAGCTTCCTTGCGTATACATATGAAACAAAACTTAAGAGAACACTTGTTTAGATGCTTTTTGTGTTGGCTTCTTTGTTCTGTAGTTAAAAGAAATAAATGAATATTTAAGTGTGAGGGGGTCTCAAGGTTACGAGCAAACACAGATTACTGAGACTCCTTGTTGATGATTGTGATTTTCTCATTGCTTTAGCACTAAAGATTTGTTTTCACAAAGTGTTTTAGATTCATTCCTTTTTTCATGATTTTTTTCATAACGTTAAAAAAGTTTTTAAATTAAATTGGGTTTGACTTATCAAGAGCTTTATCTTCCGGTAAGGAAATGTAAGAACAGCGTTCGGGACAGCAGAGTTTTGCCGAGATAAAATCCGTAATAAACTTCGGGAACCCTATTTGGTGATTCCCAAAAATGGAATTCCATATTTGATTTTGTTTATCTTTTGAATTGGAATTTTTATCGAGAAAAATATTTTTTATATAGTAAAGCAGATGAAAATATTTAATTACACGACACATGATCAGACACACAACACAAATTCAAACGCACACACACAGAACGCAAGCACAACAGACCAAAACAAATAGACACATACACAAAGGTTCAACCACAGCACAACACGCCAACAATCGCATAAACAACACCAATACACACACAGAAAAACGGTCTCACACACAGCCCCCACACACTACCATATACATAATCGGGCACACAAAGAAAACAAGCAAACACACATTGAGGGCAATACAAAATACTGAAACACACGCAGAAACACTCACTTAGAAACATGGAAACGTAAACACGCGCCCACACAAATACAAAACACACGCACACAAAGACGCAAAGACACAAACATGGACACCAACACAATCACATACACATTTACAGACACACAGAAACAAGCGCACACGGACACACGCTCACAGAAACACACACACACACACATAAAAAGACACAAATACAGACACCATCAGAAAACATGTACAGAACTACACGCAAAGACACACACTTGACACACATAAACAACCAAGTACACACAGACATTTATGCGTACACCAATACTTAAATATTACCATAAACACATAAAACGATCGCGTAGACAAAAAAAACGCGCAAATACACAGAAACACACAAACACGCACTTACTCGCAGACAAACCCACACATACGTACATGCACACATAAACACAAATACGAAAAAAACGACTCACTAAAGCGGAACAGCTGCCTAAACAAACACTCATAGACGTATGAAGACACATACAACAAACACAACAAAACACACATACTCGCGCATAGATATATAAACACGCAAACACACACTTTCACAGTAGAAACACATCCACGAAAGCACGCCAGCACAGACATAAGCACAGAGGTACATAAACAAAAATAAACAAACACACTAAAACACACAAACAAACTAGTGCACGTAAACCCATATAAATACTCGCAGAGACAATCAAAAACACTCGAACATGAGCAGAACAACAATGAGACACAGACACAAACCTTAACACGAAAAAGTGCATAAAGAGAGACACACAATATTCAAAAACACACAAAAGCTAACGCAAACACATGGAAACAGTCACTTGCATTCAAAAAGCAAGCAATCACAGAGAAACTCCAGCAAATACACAAAGACACGCACCTTGACGCAATTAGACTAACATATACTGACACGCATAAAAGTATACACACAAAACCAAGCACAAAAGCACAACAACAAACAGACACGGACATAAACACTTACACAGAAAAAGCCACTCACACATAAACTCACACCTAGAAATTCACAAACACACACACACACACACACACACACATAGACACGCACAGACAAAAAAATCAAGATCACACACACTTTCCCGAACACACACACGGCACTTAAACATTAACATCTGATCAGAGGCACCAACAGTGAGCAGAACGTACACACAAACAGGCACACACACGTTAACTCAGAGAGAAGCGCACGCAATTATAACACCTATGCACAGACAAACAAACGCAAACAAACACACAAATCCGGAGACTCAAATATACAATGTAACATAAAGAAGCCAGCAAGCACAGACACAGACACAAACACAGATGCACAAAAGCACAAATACACAACCAAGCACTTACGCAAACTCACACAAGCCACAAAAAAACATACACAGATACTTTTTTTAAACCACGTACTTGAGTAGAACAACAGCACCGACATAATTACATATGGGCACACAAAAAGACACACATAAACACACAGAAAACCTGATATACACAAACACGCACACAGCTAGACAAAGACAAATGAACAAACAAACTAAAACGCACAAACACAAGCACCAAAAATCATGTTCATTCAGACAAACTTATCCAAACGCACGTACCTACACGCATACAAGGACATACAAATATACAAAAAATACACAGACAGACAAGCAGCAGCACACCCGAAAAATCACTCACAGAAAAATGCAGAGACACATAGATACAAACACACAGACAAAAACAAAGACAACTAGTCAAAGACGAAATTAAAGAGACACCAACTAAAACAGGCAGATACACAAACACACAAACTTAGAGAGGCATGCACAAAGCGCACTAACACCACACAGAGTTACAGACACACACGAAGTAAGCACAAAAACTCGCACGTACACAATCAAAAACACAAACACAAACAGACACATGCAAACACACATGAAAACATACGCCCGTAAGCCTGCGCACACAGACACAAAACACACACATGGACACAGACATTTAAACGTGCATACAGAAAAAAATGCACACTTAAAACATATTTCGGACAAAAAGTCAAATGAACACACACACAAACACACACGGACACACAATTACGCACACGCACATAAACAAAGATCCATACCGACATACGGCCGCACAAAAGCGCACACAAACAGACAGACAGACCTACAAGCAAAACACATACACGAACAACCACACACAAGCGCGCACAACAGTGCTCACACATGCGCGCACACACACACACAAACACACAAATACAAGCACTCAGACAGTCACCCAAACGCACAAGCCCACTATGCCCACAAGCGAGCAGTCAATCAAACCCGCAACCCCGCACATACAAACAAACACGCGCACAAGCACGCATGGACACTCAAAAAGAAGGAAACGCACTCATGCACCAAAAAAGGTTCACACAAACAGACAAAAACCTGCACAAGCCAACACATAAGCAAACAAATATGAGAACACACACAAACACACGAACAAGCACGCACACACACGAGCACACAAGCAGACACACACACACAAACACAAGAACAAATACACGCACACAAATACACACATGCTTGCACACACAAACACACCCACATGCTAACACACACACAAAATCACAGGCACACGAGAGCGCACACACATACAAAAACGCAAACACTCTCTCTCTCATACACAGAGAGAGAGAGAGAGAGAGAGAGAGAGAGAGAGAGAGAGACTTGGACGCACGCACGCACGTACGCACGCACGCACGCACGCACGCACGATTACACACACACTAACACGCACGCACACAAACACACACACATAAACAAACACACAGAGACACACACACAAACAAACACACCCACACACAGACACACACACAATTAAATACACACACATACGCACACGCACATACACACATACACACACACAAACAAACACACACACAGACATACACACACACATATACACACGCACACACACATACACACACACAAACACACACACACACACACACACACACACGGGCATACTACTGCATGAATCACATTTATTGAAAATCGTTGAATGGGACATTTAAGGAGCAAGTAAATTTTCCCAGAAAGGTGCGTTCCATAATCTTGAAACATGGGAGATTTGAAGACAAGATTTGGCGTATGTTTTGATGAGAAAAATTGAAGGAACATCGTCGGTACCTAACTTTGCTTGCTAAAAAACTTAAAATCTGCTCACAAATTTCGTGATGGTAATCGAAAAAAAATTGAGGGAATCGAAAAAAAGTATTTTGGGAGAAATACTAAAATAAGCCGACTCCACATTTGAAAAGCAAGTCAAACCAACAAAAAGCAAATGTATACCCATTTTAGAGGAGGCAAAGTCTAAGCCTCCAATATTTTTACGTAAAAAACTCACGAATGCGACATCCGATCAAATGATGGAATTTGAGCGTAATGCACGATTTTAAAACGGAAACCTTTAGACGCAATTCAAGTATCAAACAACAAATTAATTAACTAAATCTCAAGTATGAGCTCTGTTATACTTAAGCTTCGCAAACAGACTTGGATTTGTGTCGCAAATACACTATCTCAAAAGTGTAATAGGAATCGCAGAGCGAATCCGCAAATAAGTGTGTTTTACAGAATTTGTTTATTGGAATCGCGATGCGAATCCACAGCTAACTTTGACTCAAGTAAATTCAGAGCGTTTACAGAAGCAAGCTGAATTCAGATTGACTAAGTGAAATTCTGATTACTTATAATAAAATACTGTGAACAACATATGAAATAATATAGTAGACTAGCGGGAATATTTTTATACGTGAATAATAAAAAGTCATAACTTTTAGTTATAAAACGCATGATATGAATATTAGAAATAGAGGATAAAATAATTAAGTACACATAAAGGTTTCGGTATATATATAAGTATTCATACGTATCACATTTCCCCCATGGCAGAAAAAGTCTTAATGTATTTACAATTTTTGGAATCAAACACAAACTATGTAAATGAAAGAGATGAACACAACATAACTTAAAACAGCAAGAATGCCATATTACTTTTAAGAAATGAAAAGATTGATCATTAAGTAAATGCGAAGCATATATGCTTGAGAAAGATTCAACTGCACATGTATCGAGTATGTAATTACTTTTATAATGTTACCACCTGACAATAAGAGACAGCACATACAATATGAAAGTGCAATCAAAATTGGATTCGTAAGGCGAATACGCTTTAAAGTTTACAACATGTAAAATGAATACATTGAAATGAATAATTAACATACACACACAATAACAAGGGGATTCGCGGAGCGAATACATGAATGAAGTAGAAATAATACATTGAACAGCAACCGAAGAAAATTAACATTGATGTATCCATTTAAAACTGGATTCGTAAAGCGAAAACAAGAACTAAATAAATAAATGTAGTTTAGGTGAGGTTACGCAGTTTTAACAGTTTTGTTTAAGTTTCTTTCTCTGCATCCCACACAGATAGTTCCCGTTCCTGTTCATACTCATAATATCGAACTCTTGAATCTGGTGGTAAATCTTGACCAATTTGGATATCAGGTCGTGGTGGGGAGGGAATTATTGATTGTTCCGCATTTTTGATTCATTGCTACCACTGTATTTTCATTTGTTGAGCCCTTCTTTACTTTTTTAGATTTTCGCTTTTTCGGTTTATTCGAGCTAGATGAGGCCAACGAACTGGTAGGAGAGATGTCCGCATCTGCAAATCCGTAAAATTGAGGCCGTTTGCGTTTTCGAGCTTCTTGTTGTTCTTGTGGGGCGGAGGACGTTACTGGATTTTGTTGAACTTGTGATGAGGACATTGGTGGGGCGGGTACTATCGATATCAACGGTTGTTCCGAAGTTGTTGCATTGTCGTTTTCATTTGATGAAGCCGTGTTACGACATCGTTTGGGCTGCGGCTTAACGATTTTACGGACTGTGAGGGCTCGAGAGACGTTTGAGTTCACGGATGAAACAACGGAGGTGGTATCTCGATGGCGGTGGCGAATTTTGATTTCTCCCCTCTTTTGTCTCTTGACATCATTACTATGTTTAGCGATCTTTGTTTCTGTTGTTTGTTCGTAAGGCGCAAGTCTTTGTGCGTATGCCCAGAGATTAGTAGACCTTTCTGCTTTTGTGCAGAGTTTGCCAGATCGCTGTCCGAACTTTCACTGGGGATCGTCCAGGCTCATTAATTATTGTTGTTGTAGGGGAGGATTTTGTGACGAAGGATCCGGGTTTGAGAACCTCATATAGCCCGGCGAGCTGTCTTTTGGCCCTCCTTTTGTTGGGTAGTTTCCGCGCTAACTTTACTTTTAAAGATTTCTCTGTTCTGGGAATGGGGTTTGTGATTTTGGGATGAATAATGAACCGCGATTCCTTATTGTCCGAATCACGATAGCGGAGTCCTGCGTCCTGTTGTGCCTTGTTCATGGATTTTTCAATGTCCAGGTCGCTTCTTTCAGGGTTGGTCCATCCGGCGTCATCAAGGTAGTCATCTACAGGAACTGTATTGTTCGTGGAATTCCATGTGTATAAGCGTAATTGCGGAGAAATTTTACTACATTTGTCCCATTAGCTTTTTCAAAAATTCTAGCTGTCGGATACTTTGAATAACGGTCAATGCATGCCACAAAACAAATGTCTTTATCTTTTTCATGCGTTATCGGACCCCCAAAGTCAATTTGAATTTCTTCATTTGGTTCTTGGCAAGCCTTATGTGGATACCATTTAGATTTTTGTATAATAGGTTTTAAATTCTTACCGATATCAGTACATGGAACGCAATCCGATGCTTTAGCCAAAATTTCTCTATGCATATATGGCCACCATGCATATTGGGATAGAGAAATCATCCCCCAACTACCAGGGTGGGTCATGTGTAGTGATTCCACTACTGCCTCCATTATTGAATTTGGTATGGCGACGCGTTCGTCGACACACAAGCAACCGGACCGCACATGAAATTCTTTCCAAAATGAGGGAATGTACGGGCTGACTTCTTTGCATCGGGCCTCGTAATCTTGGAGAACACAATCTCTAATCGCTTTCAACACTGCGTCCTTGCTAGTCAAGACTGCTAGAAACGACTTCGTAAAGAGCTGATTTAGGTCGCTCTCAAAAACTTCCTCCCTGGACAGTTCAATATCTTGAATTTCAGGTGATGATGAGGCCGGGGTATTATTGTTGGGGTTTGCACAAGTGGTTGTTAATGGGGTTGATTGAGTGCGAAATGTTACTCTGGGGGTAAGCGGAGGAGTTGGAGGGTTGTTTTGCGACGATCCATTAGCAGACATTGTTATGTGATTTACTTTATTTTCTGGTTTTGCGGTGAAATTACAATTGAAATGTTTAGACTAGATTTGCGATGCGGGTGCAGTATTATTTTGAAGCAATTGATTTGCGTGGCAATTAAATTGAGAAATGTATTCTGAGTTGTAATTGTGTACTTGTGCTCGAGTAGTGAATGAATTATTTGAGGCATTTGAGTTATGCGTGTTACTTTTAGCAGGTTTGCAAGAGTGGACGCGCGTCTTGTGTACTTGTAATTTGTTTTTGCCGCTTATGGGCCGCTTATGGAAAGGAATTTTATTTGAATGACTAAATAAAGATGTAATTGCGTCGCGAATGCGGGAAATAGTTGCTACCATGAATTCCTCATCATATTGAGTGACGCTTTTTGATTTTTGGTTCGGTTGTCGCGAGATATAATCAACTAAACCCATTCCGGTAACAGGAATATGCTCTATGTTAAAATCAAGTGGTAACAAACGATCAATCCAACGTGTTAGTCTGCTATTGTAGGATTTATTGGAGCGGTGAGACTTTAAAACTGAAAGAAGTGCTCTGTGATCTGTCCAAAACGTAAAAGTCTTTCCAAATAGATAATATTTAAAATATTCAACAGCCCAAACCACCCCAAGTCTAGTTCGTTTATACTATAGCGTTCTTCATTGCTATTAAGAAAGCGAGATGCAAAAGCAACTGTTTTCCACCCTTCACAATCTAGTTGTTCGAGTGCAGCGCAGCGCCTAAAACTTGGCGAGAGGCATCGCATTTGATGCGTGTTTCCAGTGTTGGATTAAAATGGGTATTTTCTGTAGCATTTGCAATAACAGTTTTAATGTGTTCGAAATGTGTTTGATGATATTCGGTCCAAAGAAATTTTTCATTTTTCTTCAACAAATGCCGAAGAGGATGACATATTTTGGCAAGATTAGGAAAAAATTTGCTTAAATGATGAACACTACCTAGGAATGAACACAATTGTTTCAATGTCTTAGGAGCTTTGATTTCAGCAAGCAGTGTATAATCCATCGCCTTTTGAAACTCTGCCGGCATATCCGTAAGTCCAAAAAATCCCGTTTTAAAACGGTACGTACCTGTTGCGTCGCCGCAAATGATATTGAAATTACAATGACATGCGGTATCCGGATGCAAATTTAATTGACTATATGCGTATTTTAAGTCAATTGTTGAAAAATAAACATTCTCCCCATGATTAGAGTCATTAATATGTTGTGAAATTGAATCGATAAGACTATCTATATTTGGCATTTGATACTTGTTTTTTTTGTATCGTTTGTTCAGAATTTTCAAAACAAGAGGTAGTTTTACAGGTTTGTCCTTCTTAACTGTAATTACAATAAGAGAAATAAAGTTTTTATCAGAACATTCTTGTAGTTTTTCAATATGTCCTTGTTCTGCAAGTTTCTTTAGCTCGTCAGATACTTTGTCTAACAGATTTATGGGGACACGGCGACCTTTTTGCTGTGATGGGGTATAATTTCTGTGAAATTTTGAACGAACTGTATGTACTTTGGACTTACCGATTCTGGAGATTAGATCAGGGAAATCGATTGCAATCTGTTTTTTAATTGAACAGTATTCTTGTTCTACCTGATTGATTATCATTTGATTATTCGATTGTTGAATTGAGAGTCCAAGTGCGGGAAACAAATCTCTACCCAACAGTGAACGATGACCATCCGCCACTACTTGAATTTCAATTGGATTCGCGTACCAATTGCTGCTTTGAATTGAAGTTTGCAGAATGCCTACCGTATGAATAGGCTCGTTCAAAAATGTTTTCAATTGTTTGGGATTCGCCTCGCGTATCCACTTTGATTTTGAGTCGTGGGAAATGATTGAGTTTGCCAATGATTCGTTTATTTTTGTGCATACGCCGCCCGAATCCACCAAAACATTTGCTGATGTATTACCAAAAATTACAGGAAGATTGATCGCTTCCATCGAAGTTGTGAAATCCGTTGACGATACTACAGCTACACAATTATCTTCATCTGATGAGTAGTTTGACTCCAAATCAGGGTCAAAATCAGCCGAAATTTGATTGATGTGTTCAACTTGGTCATCTTTTTCTACATTAGTGACCCGTGGCTTAGGTCTTGGGTACGAATTGGGGTCTTTAGGTTTATGACAAACCTTCGCGAAATGGTTTTCAATACCACAATTATTGCATCTTTTTCCCCGAGCGGGACGGTGTTTAGAAGTCCAACTGGATCAACAAAAGTGACAAGTTGTGGGCTTTTTCCGTGCGGTTGTACTCATAGTTGAAAAGGGAGTAGCATTCGCGATGCGCATCCGTTGTACTTGATTGACAATTGAATGTAGCTCAGTTTTGTTGGCATTCATTTTGAGTTGATTGAGGGTACCCATTTCAATGTTGATTGCTATTGCTAATGCTTTATCAGGGTCTACTGTTTCTTTTAGAAGCTTTTTTTGAATGTCTTCGTTTTGCATGTTTGCGATAAAAAAGTCTCTGATGATAGTATCTCCTTTTTTTTCCTAGATCACAATTTTCCGAAAGTTCTTTGAGATGTCCATAGAATTTCTGAATTGGTTCTCCCTTTTGTTGTTTCCGTGTAAGAAAAAGATATCGATCAAAAGTTATATTATGAATCCGAATGAAAGTTGTATTTAAAACATCCCAAAGATTTTTGGTTGAGATTGCTTCAAGATTGACAGTCGAATTTTTCGAATTGAAGACTCGTCGCCCTTCCGTTCCCAAACTCAAGTCCATCAATGAAGAGGCTTTCCGATCACATAGCTTCCACGGTTTGTCTCCGCATAAGATGCCGACCGCTTCAATACGTTGACACTGATTTTTCCACGCTGTTTTTGCCTGTTCGTTGCGGGTACGTCGATCTCGTTCTGATTGTGCTGTCGGGTTGTCAACTGCGTCTTCATATGCTGGTTGGGGGGGGGGGGGCAAGAGAACATTTACTGGAGGATCAGCTAGGAGAAGGTCCACTTCAATTCCTTCACGAGCAAGAATTGCAAGTTTTAATTGCGTCCTCCAATATTCCCAGCGAAGTGGGGGTTCTAGGGTTGCCGTTTCCCCAAAGGGTTGAATTCCGAGTGGAGATTTGCCGCTGTCCTTTATTGCTGACTGCGCTTTGTTATACTTAAGCTTCGCAAACAGACTTGGATTTGTGTCGCAAATACACTATCTTAAAAGTGTAATTGGAATCGCAGAGCGAATACGTAAATAAATGTGTTTTACAGAATTTGTTTATTGGAATCGCGATGCGAATCCACAGCTAACTTTGACTCAAGTAAATTCAGAGCGTTTACAGAAGCAAGCTGAATTCAGATTGACTAAGTGAAATTCTGATTACATATAACAAAATACTGTGAACAACATATGAAATAATATAGTAGACTAGCGGGAATATTTTTATACGTGAATAAGAAAAAGTCATAACTTTTAGTTATAAAACGCATGATATGAATATTAGAAATAGAGGATAAAATAATTAAGTACACATAAAGGTTTCGATATATATATATATAAGTATTCATACGTATCACAAGCTCAAAGGAAAGTTGGCAGAAAGTAGACCCCTGGGGGAAATTAACAACATTTCTCTGGCCACCAAATGTATTTTGTTAAACAGTATTTATGAAAAAACAGTTGCATAAGTTTAAAGTGAAACAAGAGAAAAGAAGATTTTTAAGTTCAAAGTGTCCGCCAAGTTAGATTAATTTTTACTTCAACAAAAATAATGAGGTAACTTTCTGTGTTCAGGTCACCTCAGGAACCAAAAAAACTGATGAGAAAAAGAAAAATTTGGTTAAATGTGCAGTTTGCGGAGAAAAGGGTTCAAAATAAAAAAATCTAGCGGCCAATTTCAGTCAAATAAACTAATTTCGTCAAGAGTCGAAAATATTTATGTTCTAATATCACTGATGCTCTGGATCATCATCTGAACCCAGTGGGAACCGGTGTTGAGTCTCTAAAATCATCCTAGGTCCGTACATCCAGTGTTATCTTAGGGCACTTTTATAATGGGTAACTCTTTCCGGAAGTGCTCCAGATGATTTTGAACGTTAGGAATTTTATCGCAGATGGACCAACTAAAAATAATTATATGCAGCTAATAAGAGAGGTTGAAAAGTGAGAAAGAGTGAAAACTGAAAAAATTTCTCAGCATAAACTGGAAATTTTTGAAATTTTTTTGCTACCTCTTCGTTATAGTCGTATGGTTTTGTTGGAACTTAAATATTGATTCGTTTCGTGCGATTCATTTTTCTTGCTCCTGTTTTAAATATATCCAGCCCATCATTTGAATCGATTTGAGTCATTTGTTAATATTTGTTTCTTAAAATATTTTTCCATAACACGATTAATTTTCGCTGATGAGAACAGAGTTTTTCAAATTGTGCTCATATTTTGAAAGTTCTCTGATGTAGTTAACTTACAATGGGAAGCTAATTTCTTGATTCTCAACTTGATGGATCTCGCTGATAAAGTGAGCAGTCATAAATTTCTTTTAGACGAAGTATAGCTTATTTTGCCAGAATAAAATTAGAAATCGCTTATAATATCAGTAGCAGAAATTCAAGTTCAGAAATCGATATTTTTTTTGTTAATTTGACTATGAGCCTAGTAACAATACTTAATGCACACACGCACACACACACACACACACACACACACACACACACACACACACACAAACGCATACACAAATATATGCACTCACCCAGACACATGCACACAGAAGCAGCATGAACGCAAGCACGCCACAGACACGTTTTTTCATAGAACGTATTTTCATTGTATCAATGTTATACAGCTAACATCTACTGGAGCCAAGTTAGTTTTGAATATTTAGAGAAGTAAATTTGGCTTTTCTAAATGAAAACGAAAAATTTCTTTCGGCGTATCTGATTTTCGTAATTCAGACAAAAAAAATTAATTTTTTATTCAATAAAATTGACGCTCTCACACAGATTCATTTTTTTTGAAAATAAAAAGACAAACTCCATTAGGTTTATGTGATCTTGTTGTTTTTGTTTTTTCATTAGTTGATGTTCATCTTAATATTGGTAATTAAGTCATCAAAAAAAATTCATTCCTATGAGGCAATTTTGGTTTCAAATTTTTAAAGCACTCACAGCGCAAAAACAATATAAGAACTTCGACCTTCAAACTTTTTTACGTTTTATTCACGAATTCCACTTTCAACCTGTAGAGGAATCAAAGTTGATTTCAAGAAAATTTTGAGGAAATAAACTTCTTGTGGCAAGGTCAGTGTTTCGTTAGAGATTCTAGGTTCTATTTCTTGAGTCGATTTCTCAGTAACTTTTGAATTAACTTTTAAATACACTTGTGAGTTGACACGCATTTGAACAACTTTGTTTGCATGAACTTATATATTGATGTAAATTTTGGGCAAAACAAATTAAAAAACACATTGTTTCTCCAGTTGTAATCAAAATTGTTTTAAAATGAGGACTACCAATCAAAATTTGAAAGAAACTCAAGTTTAAACGCTAAAATTGAATATAATTCATAGTAACAATCGACTTCTGGAAAAGTGTGGATTTTCAAATTAAGATGGATAAATGTTTTATGGCCATGATCTATATGTATTTAAAAATTTTGAAACTTAAAAACAGACAGTGTACTCTAATGACATCAATAAAGGAAATGCAGTTAAAAGAATAAAATAAAAAATAGACGTTGATGGATAGCAAAATAAAAAAAATAATAATAAGTAATTGCTCTAATTGGGTGTCTCATTCATAATGACAAAACATTGCTTTAAAAAAATTAAACATACTTGACTCGCTATCAAACTGGTATTATTAGTCATAAACTGTTTTTCTATGAGATGTAGTGTTTTATGTTTGCATCTCAAGATTCCTTTGAAGCAATTGAGCTGTGAAGAGGCAAATATAACAATGATTTATTAAAACCAAAATTTATCGATTCAATTTTACACATTACACATTCAAAAATCAAAAGGTTATCAGATCTTCTCTGCTAGTCCCCCCCACTTAGTTTTGCAAATATTATATATGTTTAAAATTAATAAAGTTTATAAATAAACATTTATGAACGAATTGCTTTTATTAAAAGCTAGAACAGCAGCTGTGGTTTGAAAGTATCGGATCTTTGCAACAGTTGCCCCCTTACGCTAGGGGATGGTTATTCCTAAAAAGAAATTAAACAAGCGATTTATTAACCAATCAGAGACGACCAAAAATTTTCCAAGTATGTGAAGACTATGTTAAACTGTAATATAAAATAGGCCATGCTTTGGCAATTAGCCCAATTGGTATAGAAAGCAAAAAGAATTTCAAAATGGCGGGTCGGTTGCGCGCGTCGCAGCTTCGCCACAATAACCAACCGCGATTTCCGGATTATATCCACAGCGCATGAGAGGCATGGCCGTGAACAGCGCTCTACAGTTGCGCATCAACTGATATTTGGCTATCTAATCTGTAGACCAAATAATATTGTGGTAGAGTATAGCACGGAAGGGGGTAATTCTCTAATAGGTACCAAAGGGGGAAATACGTATATCGTTAGAGTTTGCGAAAACTTAGATTTCTTTGGGGGGGGGGGGGCGCTAAAATAACAGTTGATATAGTATAGTGCTCGGGGAAGGGGGCGCTAGCAGAAATGATCTGATTTATGTGCATTATTTGTCTTTTCGTTTTCAGAAGAAATTTGGGATCTATTCTGTCCCCCCCCCCAGCTTAGTAAGCATAAATTTTTTATGACCCCCAGGCGCACGTGCTATTTTCTTGCATAGTAACGTGCTGTATAACAACATATAAGTTGCAACTGGGGGTAATAGAAGAAACTGGGGGGGGGGTCAAAACAGAATAGATCCGAAATTTGAATTGAAATGGCAACTTCACAACTTCAAATGTTTTCCGTTTGAGAACCTCCCCCCCGTACGATATGTACTCCCTAGTTAGAGAGTAGAGAGCAGGTGCCACTACATAGTAATAGTTAAATGTCATTGATTCAACTGGATGTAATCTTTCACTCAATTACAATTCATGTTGTACAGCGATTCTATTAAAAAAATAGCAAGTGTGCCTGGGGGTGTAAAAGTTATATGCCAACTGTGCTGGGGGGGGGGGACAGAATAGAGCCCTTGAATATACAGCGCATGCGCTTGCGTTGGGTGGGGGGGCTCTTAGAAATCTTTTCATGTCTCCAAGTTCCTATTAAGTAATGGTTAAGTGACTCTGCTTGAAGTCACTGAGAACTTCTGGCGTTTATCGAGAACCACGAAGCGGCTCGAGATATTAAGTCAGAATTTCGAAGTGACTTCTGCAGATTCACTTAACCATGCTAAAAACACCATACGCTCACGTTTTAAAATGACGAAAGTCAACGGAATTCAACTTCTGGCTAAGTAGCAACTTCTGGCATTTCAAATTTCTGGCGCTTCAGACTTTCGGCGTCTTAAAATTTGCACGTGATTGTTTTAATGTCTTGGATCTTTTCCGTTTGTGCCCTCCCCCAGTACGTTATGCGCCCCCCAGTTACAGAGCACGTGCCATTACATAGTAAACCATCATGTAAAAATATGGCACGCGTGTCTGGGGGTTGCAATTAATATGCTCCCACTAAGCTGGGGGGGCACAAACGGAAAAGATCCAATGTCTTTTACGACGTTTTGGTGAGCGAAATTGGAGTTGAACCAAACTTGTTATTGACGCTGATACGTAACATGCTCCTATGACTGAAGCTTGATTGTGAACTATGATAATATTCGACAAAATTTTTTGGATCTTTTCCGTATGTGCCCCCCCCCCCGCTTAGTGGGCGCATATTATTTGCACCCCCCGACGCATGTGCCATATTTTTACATGATGATGTACTATGTTATGGCACGCGCTCTGTAACTGGGGGGCGCATAATGTACTGGGGGGGGGGGGCACAAACGGAAAAAATCCCAATTTTTATTTCACAAAGATTTTATCAAGTTCTAGAGGGAGTTTCTGCATTGGACTTCTTTTGAGGTCAAGCGTTCGAGTACAAAACCCGCCTAATGTTCTCAAACATCTGTTCATTTGTTTCACGATTTGCTAATTCTGATTTCATGTCTGTAAACAAACAAATCGTTTCAAACATGAAGCATATCATAAAGCCATCAATTGATCTAAACGTGTTACTGACAATTGTGAGTGATTGCTTCAAATAATTATTAGCCCTCTCACCAATATTATGAGATATACACATCGTGTAAAGACTCATATTTAAATTAATATTTGATCACATGTTTGTTGTATTTAGCTTATAAGCAATTCTCAGGAAATTTACAATAAGTTATAAACGAATAAATGCATGACATCTCAGAAAAATTTCAAGGTCTATTTTTTCGGTTTGTGTTACATTGCAATGATTTGCAATGTATTGACACGTGCTCTATCGGAAGAGGGTGAGAGATAGGGTGCATAACGTTACGCGGAGGACAAGCGAAAACGATTCAAATTTCCAACAATTTGGACGAGATCGTCTACCCACATTGTAAACAAAAATTTTTGTTTTCGTAAGCATGAGTAAATGAAAGCCCGTTTTGTATTAAAAATGTTTAACAGTCTGTTCCGGGGAAAACATGATACGGGGTGGGAGAGCACATTGAAATACTAAAAACATAACACTACCCGGATCGAACTCCAAGTCTATATCAGTACTAGGCAAGTCTAAATACAAGTCTTATCTCGCTTTTCAGTACTTGGCAAATCTAATTACAAGTCTTACAAGTCTGGCGATTCATAGCCCAGACTTGGATAACACTAGGAAATTGATTCTCAAGTCAAGACCAATTTTCAAAATTTTTCGAGTGCAAATTCTGAATTTAGAGAATTTTTGTAACGTGCCACGATTTCCAGTTTTATGTTCAGCCACTTTCCCGGGGTCCTGAAAATTGATAACAAACTGGTTTGGTACGACTATTTTTCCGCTACGATTTTCCTACTATTTTTGGACGATTTCCCGTCTTTTTTTGGACAATTTTCCGAATATTTTTCGAATGGCCAAGTCTTCAGTTAGACTTGGATTTAAACTTGCCAAGTCTCAGCCCAAAATTGGATTTATACTGTCAAGTGTAAAAAGTGACATGATCATAGCTCTGAATCAAAAATTACTTGAGACTTGTAACTGGTTTTGCCCGGTACTGAAACTGACTTGGCGTTAGATCCGGGTATAAGCGAGAAAGCGCTCAATTGTTCGCTGATTTCCATATTCCACAGTTCCTGTAGCTCCTAACTATTCATGCCAATTTTTTCCTTCCTATCAATCTTCAATTGAGAACTTTCCTTTTTAAAAGAAATGTTGTAAATGGTGTGCTCAAAGAAAACAACAAAAAATTCTTAATCATATCACTAAAAATGAGCAAAAGATTGAATGTCAAAAACAGATTGGTTTTGTTTTAGAAACTATTTTTGTGAACCAAAAAACGGCTGGGACCATAAGTTGTTCGATGATAAATTTCCCAGGCGGAATTTGAGCGCTTTTAACTAAATTAGAAAATAAATTTTTCAAGAATCACAGATAACAAAATGATTTTCACAGAAGAATTAAAAAATTTACCTGAGAGATGTGATTAATAGATTCAGATTATGATTAGGATTTGTAGAATAAAAACGCTCAAACATTGACCATAATCATGAATAAAAAAATGGAGACAGAAGCTTTATATTGCAATCATGGCCTATAGTGGGAAAACCATGGCTGACCAAACACAGTTAGCTTATTCGATACTCCCGGAACTGAATCAACTTCTTTGGGTGTCCTTACCATATAAGCACTTGGAGTTTTAGATCGGAAAGTTACATCTGTATCTTACCTACATTATTAAATATCTAAATCGGAGCACATGAACAAGATATTGATCTTCTCAGCTAAACTTAGCTTGGTTCTTTGCAATAACTTCGTTACTTCGAATCAACTGTGATTGTTCTTGAAATTATTTTGTTAAATACAATGAACTTGAAATTAAACTTTACATTTAAACAGTAATTTAAGCTTCAATTTCGTTGTCGATTTCTAACTTTAGGGACAAGTCTAATTACGAAAAAAAGACTGTTGTCAGTTGGGAACTATGATCTTGCCCAGTTTTCACAATTTTTACAAATACTTTGTGTTGTGTATCAGTCGCGAAATTGCAAATTTCGTCACGAAATTGCAAAAAATTAAGTCCGTCTATCTGTAACCATTTTTAAAAGAAAATATTAACGAAAAAAAAACAAAATAGACCAAAGCGGTCGATTCTTGATTCGGTCGAGCTCTGATTACATATATATGATAATTTTTGTAGCATTTCAAACTTGAAAAAAACAACATGGAAAGTAAAAATTGGTCTTGTTATTTGGTTTGAAAACTCAAGGCAATTTTTCTCACTTGATTTCTTTTTTAGTTTAGATGCGCGTAAGAGCTAATCGAGCGAAGAAATTTTCATTTTTTATGTTGGCAGCGGCTATTTGTCTTTTGATAGCTTAAAAGAGATATTGATAAAAGATTGTGGCCGATAAAATCTATCAAGCTGAAATTCATTAAACTGTGTTGTTTTTACACAGCAGTATCAAATTAATAACTATTGATTTTTACTACAGTAATTTGAATTCCAGTTTACATAATAATAGACTAAACGGAATAAACAATCAGGCAGGTTCTTCAAGATGTCACGCTTTTTCAATAAGTGACGATACAAGAAACTAATGAAAACGAAGAACAAAACGACAAAAAACGACGACAAAACGACGAAAACGACGATTTCTTACAAAAAGATTGTCGTTTTTTCGTCGTTGTCCTCAACACAGGAGACACTAAAATTGTTGAATAAAATGTAAAGCTCGAGGTGTTGCTTTGGTTTTTCATATTTGCTATAAATCCATTAAATAAACCACTTAAACACCCGGGTCGTTATCTTTTCAGTACCGCTTTATATCGGGCAAAGAAAGGACAGGTTTTTCCACCGTTAAACTTTTCAGATAAAGTTAGATTCGCGCGGACACGGCAAAATTCCACTTAAAGTCCACTTTTATTTTATTCAACTTCCATTACTAAAACGAAACTTCTTTTAATTTTTTCACCGTTGTTCCACATTTTCCACCTTCAAAAATTTGAAATATAATTGCGAAAGAGACCGAAATTTTCTGTCCACTTTTTCAACTTGTTAACACTTTTTCGCCAAACTTCCGCCGAGAGACCAAATAAATATTTGTGCAAAGAAATCATTCACAAGTTTCGATTGTTTGAAACGGCATTGATCAGTTCATAATGCACGGGAATCGAAAAACAAAATGACCAGGAGCGTCTTGGAACCACTCATAAGAGTCATATGGGGAATGGGTGAGAACTCTTTACACATGCATACATAATCATCGCCCGGACCTCTGGACGGCTCAGGAGATCCGGACGTTTGCCCCGCCCACCGAATGAAACTAGTGACGTCATTCCCGTTTAAACTCATGTACACGTCCCGCGTATCTCTATCTGAAATACCGAGCCAGAAGTTTTGATAATTTTGTTTCTCGAGCAGCAGTCTATATTGCTCGTCCGTTCCATTTATGTCACCAAAATGCTGGCCTCCGATTGACTGGCAGTGATTTTTGGCGTCTTCGAATGTCATTTCTTGTGCAATCCAGAGAAACCATTCCTCGATTTTCAAATACTCGCAGTTATCAAGTCCTCCGTAAAAACTTTCCGACACCTTTCTTTCTGAATAAAATATCCACTCCGATTCCGTGTCAATCAGAAATTGCCTCCAAGGTTCCAAAATTTGACAGTCGGCTCTTTTTGGGTTAATCTGGCAAATATTAGGGTCCAAAGTATCGTTTTTAACGTCGACGTCAATTCCAAGTTGCTCGCATTTTGGAACAAACGTTTTGACCATACCGACATAAATGCAGCTAATGGAGCTTATCCAAACGCCATCGCCAGATGAAACAGTAATTTCGTGAACACCCAGGAAATTTATCTGGCATAATTTGTTGTGACAGAAATTGAAAGACTTGCAAATTGGTGTCATGTGACATCTAATGCTGCAGCTACTCCGAGCAATTGCAGAATAATTCGAAATTTCTGATCCACTTAATTTGTAACCAAAGTGTGTGTCCTCAAAAACGAGTGATCTAAGCACATTTAAACATGATAGAAATCTTGTTAAGAATTAAGGAGTTAAGATGAACAAGGCGGCTCGTTAATGTGCGTTTGCACATGATGTTCACGAGCTCATCTACATTTTTGACTTAATTGTCAACCAAATGAAGAAACAACAAAGATAGATGTTTGAGTTTAAAACACTCGTTACACAACCTATCTACTAATTGAATTACATAATGCCATGCCTTATTACAGCGCCGATGAGATCTGACCTTAAAGAGACTACGAGACAAAAAAACAACCAAAACAATTAGCAAAAACAAAAACTTCTCGGCAAAAAACTGAATATCTAAATTTAAAAGCACATAGTAACAACGTCAAAATGCAGTCAGATAAAACCTTAACTACTCAAATTTAATTTCTTCTGACTATACAGTTGACGGAAAGTTTTCTTAATGAGACTATGTTACAAGTCAAGAAAGAGGACGATCAATGAGGCGAAATTCAAAAATTAATCAACAATTTTTAAACCAAGAAATTTCAAAAGTCCTAAAAATCACTAGCTTTTAACTAAAAAATCCTTGATAAATTACTATAAAATTACTACAAAACCAAAAAACCTTGTCTTTGGGTTGTTTAAGCCTTAGGAACGAACTAAAAAAGACCTAAAAATTTAAAAACGATTTGCGAAAACACAAACTACTGCTACCATTAAAATCATAAGTTATTATCTGAATATTATGTATTTTTAATTCAATTCTTATTTCTACTAATTCAGCTGCAGGAATTATACTGAGAGATTAAATAAGTTTATTTGGGCCACATTTGTAAACCATTGGGATCTGTTACTACGCAATTGTTCTGAAAGAAGAGAAAAAGAAGCGCAAAATTTGACCACTCAAAAAACGTTAAGAAAAAACATATTGTCCAACAAACAAAGCATCGGTGACAAATAACATCAGCAGATATGCTTTGTTGGAATACAAAAAATTGGATGTGACCTCTGATTAATGAAAATAAGTTACAATTTGACAAAAAGAACAACAAAAGATGAAAAGTTTGAAAAATGTGTGAAAAATGTTTGAAAATGTATATCATAAACTTTAAGACTAAGGACTACAAACTGACGAAATGATTCGGGTAACATCATTAATTCAAACCTCAATTACAAGCCTAAGAGACTTGTCAACAAATTACGGCAACCTAAAGAACAAAAACAGGCAAAAAGAGCAATTTCAAGAAAAAAATTGAGCGAGAAGTGTCGAAGGCATTAAAAGATGAACTTTTCACAAAAAAGCTTTTCTATGTCCAGTCATTTTTTAACAGCAATTGGATTCCTCCTTTTTATCAATAAGTTTCAAAAAATCAAATATGAACAAATACATTAGAATTACGAAATTTTTGAGAAAACTCGTAGTATCAACGCCATTAATTTCATTAGCTTTCAACGGAATCCACTAAATACGCTAAATTTTGCCTCCATGGGATAACAAGTTTGTTGGCCATTCATATTTGGTCAATAATACCTTATAAAAAGTTTTTGAAGATGAAAACAACAACAAAGACAGGCAAAAACCAAAGTTTCAGTAAAAAAATGCCAAAAGAAAGTGTCGAAGCAAATTAAATCATAAGATCTTCTCAAAAAAAATTTATATATGGTCCGTTGAACGTCATTCCTAAACCAATGGGAACTATCAGTATTAGGATAATAAGATAAGAAAAAAGTACCCGAAAAATATATGAAAACTAGTGCATTGAAGGTTTAAAACTCATAGGTAAAAGATAAAACCGCTAACCAGATTGTTTTGGGCTGCATTAGAAATAAAAAGGAACCTGTAAGTACTATGATTGACTAACAGTCCACAAAAATCTTTAATATTAGTTAATGTTCAAAAAAAATTCGAAAAACTTTTTTAAAAGTCTTAAAAGCCATTAAACTCAAAAGCTTTTAACGGAGGTCAATAACTACGCTCAAAATAACGCAATGGTAGAAAAAAGATATTTGTTATGCATAGATAATCAATAAGAGATCAAAATAAGTGTTAAGACTATAAAAAAACAACAAAAACATGCGAAAACCAAAAATCAGTAGAAAAGAGCGAGAAGAATAATTCGAAGCCATTTAAAACATTAGCTTTCCTCTGAAAACTTTATCTGTGATCCACTGAATGTCTTTTCCAAGCCAATAGGCTAAAAACAAAGTTTGGATAACTTGTATAATATTTGGAAAATGTGATAAGAGTTCAAAACTAAACAATAATACAAAAGTATCCAAAATTTTTTAAAAAAAAATTCGATTGGTATTATTGAAGTCATATAATCAATAGTTAGAAGATAAAACTGCCACCAAATTTTTTTTAGTCTCTGTAGAAAGCAAGTGGGTTCTGTGAATTTTGAGACTAACTAACAGTTCACGAAATTTTTAAGATTGGTTAATGTTCAAAAAAAAATTTCGAAAAATTATTTTTTATATTCTTAACAGCCACTAAATTTAAAAAAATTCAACGGAAGTCAAAAAATACGCTCAAACAAAATTCAGTATGAGTATGGGGATATTTGTCATGCATAGGTGATCAATAAGACATCACAACAATTCTTATGACTATGAAAACAACAACAAAAGTAGGCAAAAAGCAAAAATTCAGTGGAGAAGTGCGTGAAGAAAAGGTCGAAGCCATTTGAAACCATAAGTTTTTCTCTAAAAAATTTATCTTTGATCCACTGAACGTTTTTATGAAACACTGAACGTCAATAGGAGCTGTCAATAATAGGATAATGTGATAAGATTTCAAAAGTAACCAATAATCCGGAATTATCCAAAAAAATTTTTAAACTCTTTGAGATCTTGTGTCATTGAAGTCATATTACTAAAAGTTATAAGATAAAACCGCCAGCAAGATCAAACTTGGTTACAGTAGGATGGAAGAGGGTGCTGTCATCACAGACACTGACTTACAGTTCACGATAAAAAAATTTATGATTGGTTAATGTTCGAAAAAATTAATGATCAAAAGTCTTAACAGCCATTAGCTGTCCACCCAAAGCACTAGATATGCTAACTTAAATCTCATTACGGAGCATATTGCACTGTTAGTCAATGAGTCCATACCATAAGACTCCAAAAAATTAGTAAAACCTCAAAAAGGAATTCAAATTTTTAATTAAAATTACGAAATCTCAGAGTCGAATTTAAAAAAAACATGAGCAGTTCCTTTATTTTTTTGTTCATTGGGCTTCATTTGACTGTAAAAGAGGTTTGTCATTAACGGAACCTCAATATGTAAAGTGACTTGTCTCTAGGTGACATAAAAAGCAAAGAAAAAGTAGAAAAATTTTATTAAAAAAAGAGCTCTCAAAGAGATTTCGAATTTTCTTGATATTGAAGCTCCCTATGAGACCAGAACTAGTCTTTTTTATCGCCTTTACTCTATTAGGAACACGAAATTTGTTCATTTTTTGGCCAGAAATGTAAGTTTGATATCCCGTGTTTACACAAAACTTCAATCCTCGATAACTCATCGAAAAAAATCGAAAATCAAAAAAAAATCTTTTTAATTTTGAATTCTACGCTGGACCGCCTTTCTAATTATACCACTCACATTTCTCTGCGATGAATATATCGATCGGCCAAAATTGACTGAACAAAAAAAAACCCATTTGAGTATATAGTTCCTCCCCCCACAAGTGGAGTCGGAACAACTTTTGCGCAATATTGATTACTCATTACTATTTTTTCCAACAAGTATAACATTTGAATTAATCAATTTTTTTCTCGCTGTAACAGGCTGTAATTAGGATTATCAAATGAAAAAAAACTCAAGCAATGTTTAAGTTTGACATCAATTAATTTGTTACTATTTCTCCGTTTTGATGATGCTGATCAGTTGAACCGCAGAATAAGGAACAATACAATTTAAAAAAACAACAAAAATTGCGCGGTTGGGCGATTCATAGACCTTTTTTGTTTTGTTTTGTGATCGTGCTATTTCTAATGCAAGGAACTAATTTTGGATTTCTCTATGATTTACATCTAGGTTATTTATATTGTAGAATCCGAATGAATGAATTGAAATAGTACTGCATTCGCCCCATTTTGTAGTTCTTTAATTCATCTTTAATCCTAATTCTGAATCCATTTTTTAAAAATTTCAATTCATGTCTCTCAAATTTTTCATTAATTCTCATTTTGAGCCGCAATCATAATCTTTTCTCAGTCGCAATTCAGTTTTTTTTTTCAATTTTTTTCCAAAGCCAATTTTCTCAATGAAAAATTAAATTCAGTCAGGATTCGCACCCCTAAAGCAAAAAAAATAAATCAAACGAAACATCTAGCAAAACGCACATCAGTAATTACATTGTTTATTATTCTCGGTCAATTCATCGCTTAGTGAGCAGCTCGTGAATTATTAAAATAATTTTCTTTAATCATTTCTGTAATAAAACAACTTCGGAGCTTTTCGTCACAAGCAAAGCGATTGCTATATTTGCTGAATTCGCAACGCGAACTCCGATTCCGGGTAGTAGCGTTTGTTGATGGATTTCACTGTGCGAAATTGCGTATTATTCTGCTACGGAATTCAACTCTGATTTAACAAAAAAATTTGTTTGAGATTGCGGAGCGTAATCAAGTAGTAACAAAATAGTTGCGAAACGCTTAGTAAATTTTGAAAATTTAGCAAAATTTTGCCTTGCCAAACTGAGGAAGATTTTTATCAACTAAAATTATAACCCAAAACGAAAGAAGTGAAAACAGACAAAACATATTCCACATTCGATTATGAACAAGAAGGTTAACAAATACACAAATTATTGAACAAAATTTGAAAGTAATTTCCGACCCAGACAATGAGTCGGCTGGAGAAACACCAATTTGGGACAACCAAAAACTGCAAAAATGATCAAATTAAAAAATAGAATGAAGTACCAAACGGTGAACAAAATAAGTGACTTTACCTAGGTATAAAATTTCCCCCTTTTCAGAGACATAAAATTGTACAATTTTTAAATAAATGTATCAGAAAATTAGTAAAATATGCACTGATTACCATAGCTAATACTTGAAGAAATTTTAGATTATAACGAGTTGTGTCTTTGGGTTTCTTTAAGAACTATCTGAGTCAAATGCATTTTGTGGTTCTCGGACAATCATCTCCACTTTTTCATAATTTGGAGAGAAATAGTAAGTAACTGGGTAGTGTTGCGTAGGAGATCAGGTGCCCAATTTCACGTCCACATCTGGAGTAGGTGAATTTCGCGCCGCCGTTGGTTGTACATTTTCCACATTACTGCTGTTGGCTTTTTGTTCCTGCTTTATTGTCTGTCTTCCTTTTGTCTCAAAATTGGTTTAGAAAAACTAGAAGGGGCTGCTATGGGGTAGAAGATTGTGGATATTTTGTCAAATGAACTGATTCTGTGATGGATGGCGAAGATCCTCTTTGCTAATTGGATTGTCTTTGTGCATTATCTAGCTGCCTACGTTTTGGTTTGATTAGAGGTTGAGGTACTGTTTGCGGAGCATTATCATCGATTTTGTCTGTTGTTTGAGTTTGTGGCGCATTATCGTTGTTTGACATTGTTGTGTTGTGTTTTACGGCGCAACTTTAGGCCTGGCTGGGATAGTGGGCATTCGCACCTTCAATACTCTCAAACCGTTAGAATGTATTGAGGATACCCAGCTTTAGTCATCTTTTGGTTTTTTGTTTTTGATTTTCACACCACTTTCAAGTTTATCGAGCAAGTTTTCAGCAGGTTTGTCAATTTTCACTTCTGTAGTTTTGCCAGATAGTGTAAGGGTCGATTTTTTGCTTGTTCAGCTAGCGGTTTTTTATCTCCCCCTTTTCCCCGAACTCTGCAATGTCAGAATTGCTGATGATAACTTCATTTTTTTCTGGCTCTTTAATGATTGGAGTATGCTATTTCGTCTTAATGACGGTAGAGCCAGGCGCTAACACTTCATAGAGTTCATCAATCTTCGTTTTGGATCTTTTGTTTTCGGTGTCTCGTTAGCAAGCTTCAACGCAAGAGATTCAGCTCTCACTTTGTGAAAATCCCCAGCCAATGAGAGGGTTCTTTATCACTCGCTCGTAATTGGCCTTGCGAACCCTCGTCCTTTCGTTTGTTCACTTTTTGAGTCTCATTAACTCCACGTCGCTTCGTTCAATTTCCTACAATTTTTCTTCAGTAATGAGCTTGTCCCATGTCTGTTTCAAGATCTAAATATTTGTCGAAAATGGTTTTCTAAAGTAATTTTTTTTGGTCTGTTTCAGCCTTTATATTGGCTCAGATGTGCATTTGATTTTCTTCCAAAATTAACTTCAAACGCAAATATGTCAAGGGACTTTTGATGGCAGATTTTTTAATGATAAATGATTGATTTAATTGATGCCTTCAAATTGAATTTTTGTTGTGCTGCTTCTTTAAAACAAGGTAAATGGCGCTTAATAGTCTGTGTTAGACGCCCTACTAATCCAACCGCTCTGTGATAGTGTATTGGCGCCACTTTTAGTTCAAACAAACTAATCTTACAAAATGTCTTACATTTTTTGCGTTAGCATTATGAAAAACTTCAGCCGTTGATTATTTAGAGAAGCAATCAATGCATAAAAGAAAAAATACTTCCTGAGACTGTTGTTGTATATTAGTCCTCCAAAATCTATTTGGATTTTTTCATTGGGTGCCTACATAATTTCAAAGGTGCCCATGTTGAAAAAATTATAGGTTTTAAATTTTTAAATTTTTCTGCAGCGGCTACACTTGGCAATTTTGATGACTACGTCACGACGCAAGTACGGCCACCATGCAAGTGCCGCCATGTCTGTCAAGCCCAAACTCCCAAGATGTTTGGCACGAATTGCTTCAATGCATGTTTCCTGAACCGAGTTCGCAATGGCGACCCGATCTCTATGCAGACACGTCCTAATTCTACATGCAAATTCTTCCAGTGACCATGTATGCAAGGCGAGATGTGTTTGCATCGCTCTTCGTTTTGTTGTAGTAACAATTTATTATTTCGTTCAACACTGCATCTTTGGGTGTGAGGCTTGCCAGACGGTTCATAATTTTTTTTTTGGACAGGGCGAAATTAAAAACCTCGTCATACAGATCTTGTGTTGAAGGTGTGACAATTGCGCTGCTCTTATTTGTTTCTGTTGTTTGTTGAGAAATGCGGGTCGAAAGGCCAATTTCGTCTAAAAAGCGCAGTTTGCTGGGAGTAATTGCTTTAGTTGTGCTGAGTTTTTCCTTATCCGAATTTGGCAAGGTTCGAAGAGAGATGAATTGATGGGCAATTTACGTGATTTTAGGAAAAAATTAAAGTAAATTTATTTCCAGGAGTGAATCTGTTAAAAAGCTATTTGCTATTTGGTAACTGCTGATTATTTTGACAATGAATTAAAACCGAAAAATTTTCTGTAGAGCTATGGGCGTTATTTAGGGTAGTAATTTTTAATGCTTCATTTCGCGCCCCGAATTCTGCAATAGCTCTGTCAAAAATATCATTGTTTAATTTTGCACCATTTTTTGTTGTTTTTGCGATGCGAAATCAATGCCATTCTTTGCAATGAGTAGAAAGCTTTTTGCGCCGCATTTGATTGCATCTAATTTAAATATAATGAACTGTTCACTGTAAGTTGAAACGATAGCAGCATCTTGCTGCCTTTGGCGGGAAATAAAATTTACCAACCCCATTTTCGAGCCTAGCAGATCAACAAATGTAAAGTCAAACGGTAGCAGTCTATCGATCCAACGTGTTAATCTGCTATTGAAAGACTTTTTTGATTTGCCTTTACGCATCATCGATAATAATGATCTACGATCTGTGATGACTTGAATTGGTCTACGATAAAGGTGGTATTTAAAGTGTTCTATTGCCCAAACAACTTCTAATGAGTCAATTTTGTTAATACTAAAGCGTTCTTCTAAATTATTGAGAAATTTAGACGCGAATGCTAAATTGTGCCAATCTTCATGTGTTTGCTTTTCTAATACTGCTGCTCCTAGACATCGGCGTGATGCATCAAATTTTCCACGTGTTTCTGAATCGGGAATGAAATTTTCGTTATCGGTGGTCTTTGCAATTCTCTTTTTAATTTCCCTAAAATGTTCTTCTTGATTGTCGGTTCACTCAAATGTAATAATTTTCCTCCATAGAGATCTTTATGAGTGGCATACTTTTGATAAATCTGTCATGAAATTTTCAACATGATGGACTGATCCTAATAAAACTTAAATTACACAGATTTCCGTAATTATTTCCGTAATTTATTGTAATTACAATACTTGATTTGCTTCTGTTTTTTGTTGAGTGAAATCTTGCCCGTTGAAGTGACTTTGTGGCCCAAGGATTTGGTTTCCTGTTCAGCAAAAGGACATTTTCGTAATATCATTCGCAGGTTTTCTTCGTCAAGTTTTTGACGACATTTTGTATCTAATTTCATATGATCGTCATATTTTCCTTTGCTGACTATGAGATTGTTGTCAATCTGTAAGCGTACTGCAGATCTAATTTTGTGAAAAAGCCAATTCATTTTTGGAGCGCTAGAACTAAGTGTTTGATAATTTGTTTGTAACAGAGAGTCAATGTTGGCCGTTTGATATTTAGTTTTGTAGATTGATTTAATCATTACTTTCGAATCAAGGATTAGTTTTATTTATTGATCCTTTTTGACTTTGATGAAATTTGGATATACAAAATATTGGTCCGAACAACTTGAAATTTTTTTATATGTCCTTTTTCAACAGTTCAAAGAGATTTATTTTAACTATGGCTTGGCGATGAATCGGAAATTTTCGTTTATCTTGATCTATAGTTTCTATGGTTTTTCGATTTGACAGTAAGGTTTTTCGAATTTGCGGTGCCATTTGTCAGTCCCGGAAGCTGTTCAGCTATTGCTTGATTATTTGGAAATGGGTTGTCTGCTATTGCAACGAAATTTGCCTTTACCATAGTCCTATAGTTATATCTAACCGTAATTTGTAAATAACCGAGACTTTTGACTATTTGAAAAGCTCCCTCTTCTCACAAAATAGGGATCATTGTTTCAATATGTACTTGTAATAATACTAATAGTTTAAGTGGTTGCTGTTTAGGTATGTACTGATTATGACGACATTAAAGCGATACTTGTTTTTATTAGCTGTCCGAATCTGACGCCTATTCTGCTTCTAATACTGTTACGGTCGCGGTCAGTGTTTGGTGAAGTATAGCTTTGTACAACTGTTGCAAATTTGTCATGCAATATTAATCCTTTTTTCGTGATTAAAACCTTTTTTTAGTTGGTATGTTGCATAGAGTTTTCCTCCCAGAGTGACTTAATTCTTTGAACAGGAATGTTTTGCTGTGCGATTGGGGTAAAAATTGACTTACTTGGTTGAAAGTTTGCGTTATAGTTATTGTCAAAACATAAGATGCTATTTTAGTTATTTTAGTTGGTTTGAATAATAGAGACCCATCTATCGATAGCCAACTAAAATTACTTACAAAGAAAGTGGCAGCAATTTAAGGACCAACTATTTACGTTAATTTTAACTTTTGCTTATTTACGTTTGCTTATTTACAATTTGATTTACGTTTGCTTTTGTTTTCTGGAGCAAAAATTGAAATCTCTTTTACTGGTTGAATTTGCGAGACGTTTAGCAAATAGTTCTGATTAAATAGGGCACTGAAAGTTAAATTAGAATTAGTGTTCGACACAATTAAGTTAAGAAGGAAACTGCAACATGGAATTCTATTTCAGACAACCAGATTATTTGTGATCCAGGGAAACATTTAGGAGCACGTTTGAACGAGGAGTTATCACAACCTAAAGACATGAAGAAATGGGTAAAGTAAGTTCGAAAAGTTTGATGAAAACATGAAAACTTGATTGATCCAACAAAAACAAGTAAATGGTTAGAATGCAAATGAATATTAAAGGTTTAAAGTTTTTGTGCACCACCATTCCCACTTCTCAAGAAATAGACATATTTAATTTTCAATTTTTCAATTTGTACTTGGAAAATTACTAATAGTTTAAGTGGCTTCGATTTAGGTATGTACTGATTATGATGACATTAAAGCAATATTTGGTTTTAATAGTTGTCTGAATCTGACGCATATACCGCTTCTGATACTGGTAAGGTCGAGGTCACTGTTTGGCGAATTAGGGTTTTGTACCACTGGTGCATTTTTGCCATGGAAGATTAATGAGTTTTTTTAGAGTAAAACTTTTTCATATTGGAATGTTGCGTAGAATTTTTCTCCCCGAGTGACCTAATTCCTTAAACTGGAGTTTTTTGCGATTGGGTTAAAAATTGACGTACTTGGTGGAAAGTTTGCGTGATAGTTAGGGTCAAAAATATAGGATGATACTTTACTTACTTTAGCTGGTTTGAAAAATAGAGACCCGTCTATTGATAGCCAATTAAAATTACTTACCAAGAAAGTGGCAGCAACTTAAGGACCAACTATTTACGTTATTATTTACGTTTCTCTATTTACGTTTGCTTATTTATATTTTGATAAACGTTTGCTTTTGTTTCCAGGAACGAAAATTGAAATCTATTTTACTGGTTGAATTTGCAAGACATTTAGCAAATAGCTCTGATTGGATAAGGCACTGAGAGTTAAATTAGAATTTGAAAAAGACACAATTAATTTAAGAAGGAACTTGCAACATGGAAATTTATTTCAGACCACCGGATTATTTGTGATCCAAGAAAACATTTAGGAGCAGGTTTGAAAGAGGAGTTATCACAACATAAAGGCATGAAGAAATGGGTAAAGTAAGTTGGAACAGTTTGATGAAAACATGAAAACTTAAATGATCCAACAAAAACGAGTTAACTGTTAGAAAGCAAATGAACATTGAAGGTTCCGATGTGATGGTGCACCACCATTCCTTCTTCTCAAAAATTAGATTTATTTTTTTTTCAATGTTTCAATATGTACTTGTAACATTACTAATAGTTTAAGTGGTTGCCGTTTAGGTATGTACTGATTATGATGACATTAAAGCAATATTTGGTTTTAATAGCTGTCCGAATCTGAAGCCTATTCTGCTTCTAATACTGTTAAGATCGCGGTCAGTGTTTGACGATTTATAGCTTTGCAGCACTGAGGCAATTTTGTCATGCAAGATTAATCCGTTTTTCGAGATTAAAACCTTTCATAGTTGGAATTTTGCGTAGAATTTTGCTCCCCGAGTTACCTAATTCCTTCAACAGGAGTATTTTGCGTTGCGATTGGGGTAAAAATTGACGTGATTGGTTGAAAGTTTGCGTGAGAGTTAGGAGCAAAAAAATGATATGCTATTTTAGTTGGTTTTGAAAAGAAGAGACTCGTCTACCGGTAGCAAACTAAACTTACTTACAAAGAAAGTGGCGGCAACTTAAGGACCAACTAAGCGGATAAAGTTAGTCACCGAACAATTATCGTTTTAGAAGTATTTAGTTATTCAATTGAAACCAAGTTTTAAAACAAGGAAAATTGGATAAGGCACTGAGAGTTAAATTAGAATTTGAAAAAGACACAATTAGTTTAAGAAGGAACTTGCAACATGGAAACTTATTTCAGACAACCGGATTATTTGTGATCCACGAAAACATTTAGGAGCAGGTTTGAACGAGGAGTTATCACAACCTAAAGGCATGAAGAAATGGGTAAAGTAAGTTAGAAGAATTTGAAGAAAACATGAAAACTTGATTGATTCAACAAAAACAAATAAACGGTTAGAAAACAAATGAATATTAAAGGTTTAAAGGTTTTTGTGCACCACCATTCCCACTTCTCAATAAATAGACGTATTTAAATTTCAATTTTTCAATATGTACTTGGAAAATTACTATGTTAGGTATGTACTGATTAGGACTACAATAAGGCCAAACTTGGGTTTAATAGCTCTCCGAATCTGACGCATGTGCCGCTTCTAATACTGGCACGGTTGAGGTCAGTGTTTGGCGAATTAGAGTTTTGTACCACTGGTGCATTTTTGCCATGGAAGATTATTCAGTTTTTTGAGATTAAAACTTTTTCATATTGGAATGTTGCATAGAATTTTTCTCCCCGATTGACCGAATTCCTTAAACTGGGTGTTTTTCGCGATTGCGGTAAAAATTGACGTAAATGGGTGAAAGTTTGCGTGATAGTTAGGGTAAAAAAATTGCTATTTTAGTTGGTTTGAAAAAAGACACCCGTATACCGGTGGCCAACAAAACTTATTTACAAAGAAAATGGCAGCAATTTAAGGACCAACTGTTTACGTTTTTTTACGTTTGCTTATTTGCGTTTGCTTATTTATATTTATATTTACGTTTGCTTTTGTTTCGATGAGCAAAAATTGAAATTTAGTTTCCTGGTGAAATTTGTGAGACATTTAGAAAATAGCTTTGATTAGAAAAGGCACTGAAAGTTAAATTAGAATACGAGCTAGAAAATTAACATGAGTTAAATTAAGAAGGAAACTTCAACGGGGAATTTTATTCCAGACAAAAGGATCAATTGTGAACAACGAAGATATTTAGGAGCAGGTATGAACGAGCAGTATCAAAAACTGAAGGCATGAACAAAAATGTAAAGTAAGTTGGAACAGTTTGATGAAAACATGAACACTTAAACGATCCAACAAAAACGAGTTAACTGTTAGAAAGCAAATGAACATTGAAGGTTCAGATGTGATGGTGCACCACCATTCCTACTTCTCAAAAAATAGATATATTTATTTTTCAATGTTTCAATATGTACTTGTAACATTACTAATAGTTTAAGTGGTTGCCGTTTAGGTATGTACTGATTATGATGACATTAAAGCAATATTTGGTTTTAATAGCTGTCCGAATCTGACGCCTATTCTGCTTCTAATACTGTTAAGGTCGCGGTCAGTGTTTGACGAATTATAGCTTTGTAGCACTGAGGCAATTTTGTCATGCAAATTAATCCGTTTTTCGAGATTAAAACCTTTCATAGTTGGAATTTTGCGTAGAATTTTGCTCCCCGAGTGACCTAATTCCTTGAACAGGAGTATTTTGCGGTGCGATTAGGATAAAGTTGACGTGATTGGTTGAAACTTTGCGTGAGAGTTAGGGGCAATAATATGATATGCTATTTTAATTGGTTTCGAAAAGAAGAGACTCGTCTACCGGTAGCAAACTAAACTTACTTACAAAGAAAGTGGCGGCAACTTAAGGACCAACTAAGCGGATAAAGTTAGTCACCGAACAATTATCGTTTAAAAAGTATTTAGTTATTCAATTGAAACCAAGTTTTAAAACGAGGAAAATTTTTGCTCAAATTGGTCAACGGTAGACGCCAAAAAATTGTTTTTTAATAGTAAATTCAATCTCAAAGTCCAATGCGGAAGACCCTGACTGATTTTTGCATATTGCAGTTGAGATTGATTTTAGTTTGAATGAATTGAAGTTCGAAATTTATTATTCTAGGTTAAAGAGTGATTTATTGACCTCAAAAGGTTTACTAAATAACTATTTAGTTTTTTTTGAATTTATCGCTTGTTTCTTTTTGTATGTCGAAAAAATAATCTTTTCTGTCAAGCAAAAATTGATGACAAAAAGTTGAAGAGAAATTAAATTCACATTTCTAGGCAAGATTTTAATTCATTTTTATAAAGATTACTGATTTTTTTTCTACGGGAACGAAAAGTTGAAATTAAATTGGAGGATGCCGAAATATAGTTACAACACAGAAAATTCGAATCAAAATCAAATTTTATAGAGCAATAATTAACCTTGCGGATATTGGAGTAACTGTTATTAATGTTGCTGTGCATAAGGTAAGAAATTTAAGATACGCAATGAATAAAAATACTATCATATTGACAAGGTCACATCGCTTTGTTACAATTGCGCTAAAAACAAAATTAACAAATAATCTATTAGTTTTCTGCATTAATTTATAATTTTTAACCGTCAAGTTAACGTCATTTAATGCACAGATTAGCAGCGGTTATGGAAAATTATATAATTAATCAGTAAAAAAGCAAGAAAAAAACAGTTAAAATCGATGTTAAGCGACATCTGTTTTCAGGAAAAAAGCTTGAAGCTAGGCTTCCACATGTAGCGTAATTAGAAATAGCAATTATTGAATTAATAATAAGCACTTAGATAGTCTACTCTGAATTATCTCTAATTATGGCGGAAAAAATAAAAATTATGTTGTTCATACCAGACTATTTGTTGAGGGCCTTATTGTTGCTTGAAAATTGTATTGTCAAGCCGCAGTATTTTGTCTTCGTAAAACTGCAAAGATTTCGAAATCGTCGTCTGTTTTTTTCAGTAATTATTGTTCAGCATCTGTTAAAATGGAACTTATTAAACTGGTAGAGAACTTTACTTGTGCGCATGATGCACTCGAATTACATTGACAGGAAAAATATTGGAGCGCAAAAAACTTTTGACAAGATTCTGCTGGTTGTCTGATCAGAGGCTAAAGTCAGAGCACAAACGTACCAATGAATGAAAAAAATTTCAAACGCATAATTCTGATCATCGGTGGTTGCAACTGGTGTTCTCAATTTATGAAGTCAATTCAACTCTCTAAACAATGTTTTTGTTATAACAACTTCTCTACAGTTCAACTGCTAAGCGACAGCTCTGTTATGGTACTATTGTGGTGATGTTTTTGTTCTACTCCTTAGTACTTATCAAGCAACAACTTACAAGTGATCAAAACAAAAGAATTTGTTCACATCGCATTATGGACCGCATTAGTCATGCCATTCTTACGTAAAAATTGTTATGACTTCAAAAGAACAATTGAATGACCTGAACGCCTTCTTTATACATTGCTGAATTCTATTCAAGCCATTCAAACTAAAACAAAAACAGTATCAGACTTATGACGCTTCTAAATAATCAATCGGTCAAAACTATGAACTCAAGACTTTAAGTCTTACTTGGAAGTTTAAAGTTCCCTCACCGTATCTCTTAAACAAATTCCCAAAAGTGTCAACAAATAAAGTTACCCCTATGTAAGTCCTAACACTCTGCCAAGTTTAATAACGCTGAAGTAAATACCGGATGATAACTAACTTTTATAAATTCGTTCCCCTTAAGAAAATCAAAATTGCCTCTGCTCAACTTATAAAGCCACACCTTTTTGTTCCATAAATGCCTGGTTTGTCAAATGGCTTTGAATTGCAAGCCAACAGTCTTACTAACAATTTGATGATAACCGATTTTCGAAATTCAAGTTCTATCTTTTTTATTACGATATTTTGAGATAAAAGTACGATTTCTCAAATTCTACATTAATCAGTAAAATAGCAGAGAAAACAGTTAAAATGGAAACAAGAATCCGACATCTGGTTTCAAGAAAAATTTTGAAGCTAGGCTTCAGCTTCTAGCATAATCAGGAATAGCAATCATAGAATTATTAATAAGCACTTCGATAGTCTACTCTAAATTATAATTAGTTATGGCGGAAAATATAAGAAAAATATGTTTTTCATACTAGACTATCTATTGAGTACTTTATAGTTCCTTGAAAATTGTATCGTTAAGCCGCAGTATATTGTCTTCGTAAAACTGCTCAGATTTCGGAATCGAACTTTGTCTGTTTTTTTGAGTGATTATTGTTCAGCATCTGCTAAAAAAGGACTTATTAAACTGCTAAGAGATTATTAATTGTGCGCATGATGCGCTCGAATTACTTTGTCAGGAAAAATACTGGAGCGCAAGAAAATTTTGACAAGATTCTGCTGGTTGTCTGATCAGAGGCTAAAGTCAGAGCACAAGCGTACAAATGAAAAGAAATGTCAAACGCATAATTCTGATCATCGGTGGTTTTTAAGCGTTCAAAAATCCGATCAGAGACGGCCTGGATCGCAGGAAACTCTGATCACACACACACTCAGCACCAACAAATTTTATCCGAAACCTCTACCAGCGCATTTGCATTTTTGTACTGTTATCTGGTTTCAGTATATATGAGTATGTTTTTAAGGAGGCTGTAAAAATTGGTTCGATAACCGCAAAAAGTAGGGAAAAAATTATAATAAAAAATTACAGCATATCGCGTGTGCTATTAAACAGCATAGACTATTAAACCCTATGTTGTCATTATTGTTTTAAAGCATTGATGACAAAAGGCACATATTAGACAGAAATTCAATGCGCTGCTTATGTTAATTTGCAATAGCTTGATTATAAATGATTCGGAGACAGAAAAAAACCTAGCCTGCACAAATGGTCTCTCGATTCATCTGCCGTAAGAGAATGTAGATAAGGATTCAATTACATTGTTCTAGACAGTTTATTAAGTTTTTTATATCAGTTTTAAGTTGCGGGAACAACCAACTCCTTATGGTTGCGATAAGGACAAAAGTCAATGTTTTTTCAAGTTTTACTTCTGACTTGATTGTTGCACGACATGCTCCAGGGGAAAGAGGAGGCCAACTAACACATCACAGACGTTTGACCAGGTCGTCGAAGGGGGTGTAACCCAAGTTGCCTAGAAAACCGTTTCGAAAAAGGTCAAGAAAAAATTGGGCTAATCAGCCAAAACGCGTGCGAGGGCGGAGACCGGGCGAACGTAGGTGCCGTAAGCCGTTTTCACCTTGACCACACGGTGTTGTCCATCTCGTCCAGGGTAGACTTCGAGAACACGTCCAAGGAGCCAAATTCCACGTGGAGTCATATATTTCAGAATCCAAGCGATGTCGTTGACTCTGAGTGGTGTTTGGTCACTATCGCTCCATTTGGATCTCTTTAACAGTGTTGGAAGATACTCCTTGACGAGTCGTTTCCAGAAATGATTGACCATTTGCTGCACATTCTTCCAAGACTTTAATTTGGCGGTTTCTTGGCTGTCGAATTTTCCAGGTGGGAGAGAGTTGAATGGTCTGTTGATCAGAAAATGGTTTGGCGTGAGAGGCATTTCATTTTGTGGAATGTCAGCAACAATCGTTAGAGGTCTGGAGTTCAATATAGCTTCGGTCTCCACCAAAAATGTCCTGAACACATCAAGCGACAGTCTTCTGCAGCCTAGAATGATCAATAGAGTGCGTTTCAAGGTCTGGATCAGGCGCTCCCAAATACCGCAAAAATGAGGTCCATAGGGAGGATTAAACTTCCAGGTTGTGTTCGTTGCTGCCATTGCTTTGTAGATTTTGTCGTTGTCGAGACGTTTCACAGATCTTTTTAGTTCCTCAGATGCACCAATAAATGTCTTGCCATTGTCGGTGAGCATTGTTATTGGCTGGCATCTGCGGCTTACAAAACGTCGATAGGCGTTTGAAAAAGTGTCAGTGTTGAGATCGGGACAAGCCTCTAGATGGACACACCTAGTAACCAGGCAAGTGAAGATGAGGCCGTAGCGTTTTTCAATCTGTCCTTTGGCATCTTCTATATAAAAGGGTCCAAAAAAGTCGACTCCGCTGTTCGCGAAAGGATACTGGGTAGAGTCTGTCGCGAAACGGCAGGCAGGCAGGGGAGCCATGACGGGTTGAATGTTTTGAGCGGCAAATCGTCTGCAGAGAAAACATCTGTACTTTATACTTAAAAGTGTTTTTCTGAGTCCAATGATGTGTTATCTTTGATGCACAAAGGCTTTCACTGGCTCTGTTCCTTGGTGAACGCAAATGTTGTGTGCATGCTCTATATAGAGTCTCGCTATCTTGTCTTTTGCGTGCAGTATAATCGGAAATTTCTCGCCTTCGAGGTTATCTGGCGCAAACTGCAATGTTCGGCATGACCGAAGGATTCCATTGCTGTCCAACATTGGGTTGAGCGAACGGATTTTGCACTTTGAATCTATCCTGGAACCACGTTCCAGGGCTTGCATTGTTGAGAAGAAGAAATTTTGCTGCGACATTTTGATCAGCCGATTTCTTGCAAAAATGACGTCTTCTGTTATAAACTGCTGATCTTTAGGCTTTTGCTTTTTGATCCGAAAGACCAAATTGAAGACCGTTGCTAAAGTCAGGAGCAACTTGTTCCAAGTTGAGAACAGTGTCGGCTCGATTATTTGCTCCGACAAATTGCGTGAAAATTCATGCGTCGCTAACACATGCTTTGAAGAGTTTTCTGGAGCGGTGAGCTGTCTTGTGGAAAGAAATGCTGGCGCTGTTAGCCACTTGGCTGGAATTTCGTCTGGATTGAGACCACGAGTTCCGTGGTCAGCTGGATTTTCTTTGGTGGTAACGTGTTTCCATTGGTAGGCACCAGTTGATGCAAAGATTTCTTTGAGGCGATTCGCAACAAGGCAGGTTGCTTCTTGATTGTGGATAACCAGTCAAGTACTACTTGACTATCTGTCCAGAGTGTAGAACGAGTAATGTGAAACGACGACTCTTTCATGATGGTTGAAAGAAGGCGCACTCCGATGACTGCGGCTTCCAACTCTAATTTGGGTATGCTGATTTGTTTAATTGGGGCAACTTTGCATTTGCCTATTAAGTAACAAGTTTCAACATCAGTGCCTAAGTCAGGAACTGTTTTCAAGTATGCAACGGCTGCAACTGCTACAGCTGAGGCGTCGACAAATATATGGATTTCATTTTCACTTTCTGGTGAATGGCAACTCTTATTCAGAGTTCTGTTCAATGTCACGTCTGGTGAAGAAAAGTATAAGTCCAAATTCTTTTGAAGTGGTTTAACTACTTGAGGGGCAATTTGTTCGTCCCATTTTTTCCCAAGTTTCCACAGTTCTTGAAGAACTATTTTGAAACGGATCGTTGATGGCGACATTACCCCTATTGGGTCGAAGATCGAGGAGACAATACTAAAGATCTTACGTTGAGTGTATGCTGAGGCATCTTTTGGGAAATTAGTGAGAGGTTTCATAAGAAAGCAGTCTTTCTCAAGAATCCATTTAACACCAAGAACTCTAACATCTGTCTGGTTTTCGTCGTCTTCTAGGGGGGATTTGGTTTAGAACTAGAGAGCTGTTTGAAACAAATTTTGTGAGTCGAAACCCACCTGTTTTTACACAATGTTTTGTTTCAAGAGCTGCCTTACAAGCGTCTTTTTCTGTTGCATGTGATTGGATGTAGTCATCCATGTAAAAGTGCTTTCTGACGGCTTTGAGGGCCTCTGGGAAATGTTGAATGTTCTCTTTGGCACAATGGTTAAGAACGTATATTGCGCACGAAGGCGAGCAATTTGCTCCAAAGATGAGTCTGGTAAATTGGTATTGTTGTATCTGATTGTCTGCTAACCAGAGAAATTGAAGAGCAGATTGATCAATCTGATGGATGGCGATTTGCATAAACATGCCTTCGATTTCCGCAAGGACCGCCACGGGATGTTCTCGAAATCTCATAAGGACACCTAAAAGGATATTTACGAGATCTGGTCCAGTAAGAAGGTTTGAATTAAGCGATTGGCCGCGGAATTTTGATGCGGCATTTGCAACTCGGCGGACTTTTCCGGGCTTATTGATATTTTCCACAGGATGGTGTGGCAGGTACCAAATTCTGTCTGGTTGAGGATCTTGCATTTCCACCGGTTTGACATAGTTTTTCTCGAGATCTGTCAAGAGAGTCTTATTGTATTTTTCTTGCAACAAAGGTTTACGCTGAAGGCGTGTGTTGAGGCTTTTGACTTGGTTCAGTGCAGAATAGAAGTTGTTTTCCAACTTTATTTCTGATTTCCAGGGCAGTTTGATTTCATATCTCTCACCATTGTGATTGATGGAGTTCTTCAAAATATCAAGAAACTGTTCTTCTTGCTTTGTGTAAACTTGTTCACGGTCCTCCTGAATGCCATCTGCTTAAATACTCCAGAACTGTTGAACAAGTTCGTCAAGTCCGGATTCATCTGTTCTGTTTCTTGAGACATTGAAAATAAATTTCTTCTGCTGACTTGCGGGCTGTTGAGTGGTGGCTGAGATACAATTCTCAAATTCACCAGGGAGGGTCCAGCCAAGTTTAGTTTTCACACCAAACGGTTGATTTTGATTGCCAGGTATAACATGTGTAGGGTAGGTGAATGCGAATGCGTTAACACCGAGGAGGGCGCCGATTTTGCCATCGGCAATATTTGGGAAATGTATGTGACGCAAACTGTTGAAGGCATCACAAATTTGATTAAGTTCAAAAGTTTTTGCAGCTGCGACGTTCAGAGACGGGGTGCTGAACGTCCGAGAGAGTTCAAACGATATTTCATTTGACTTATATGGAGTTATTGTGACTGGCTCAACAATTTTTGAGAGGGACATGCTGTTCTCTGTATTGAGAAATTGTAGTGGTACTGACTGTTGAGTTTCACGGGGAAGCTCAAGAAATTCAGCTATGGCGTCCAATACAAAGCTGAATTGGCTACCGGGATCTATGAGGGCGTAGGTATCGAATGCTTTATTCCCCTTGAGGAATGAAACACGAATAAGCTGCAATTGCTCATACCAATTCTTTGGTGTTTCTGAGCAATGGTTAATGCTGAACTATTGGTTAACTGCAAAGCCGTTTAAATTACGTCGTTGCACGTTTTGCTGGCTTTGGTTGTTGAAAGTTTGGCCATAACGGCTGTTGGGGGCTTCATTTGTTTGACTTTTCTGTTGAGAAGATGTATTTGGAGTTTGACTTGAAGCTTTGCTACTAGACGAAGCGGTTGGATTGTTACCAGAAAAAACTTCAGTAGAAAAAGCTGCTGTAGGGCGTTTGATTTGCTTGGCGGGATCATGAAAGGTTGTGTGGTGGAATCCACTGCAAACCTGACATCGTTTTTGCGATGGGCACGATTGTTTGTGGTGTTTGTTGCTCAAGCAATTTGTACACATATTGTTTTGGCTAACAAGGTTGTATCAATCACCTGATGAGCAAAATTGGTACTCAGGGCATGTGACAATGCTGTGTTCTTGTTTGCACTTCTCACAAGAACGTTTTGTTTTAAAGCTTTATTCGGAACGTTTTTCGAAGTGGACGGTTGTTTTGCTGAGGCGCAAAGTTCCAATGTTTTCTACTGTTTTCCACTGATGCGTTGTTGACTGAAACTGCGAGGTTGCTATTGTTTGGCTTGGTTTGCAGGTTGTTCGAGTTGACAAACTTTGAGGCTTGAGAACTGATGGTTCTTTGATTGCTTTCCCGACTCACTTTGTCGTAGATTTGAGCTTGGAGCTCTAACCATTGTTGAAAATCGACGAGAGTCGGGTCTGAGCTGAGCTCGGTAAGACAATGTTCAGTCCATTTCAGAACCAAATGATGTGGTGTTTTCTTAATGGGGCTTTCTTAATGAGTGTTGTAGAATGGAGGTCTGCTGTAAGGCCAAGGTATTGGAAGGCTTGCACAAGTCTTTTCAAAAATGAGGAAAAGGCAATGAAGCTTTGCTTGTTTTGGAAATTCATTTGCCAGTTTTCGAGCTGGTTAATGAACGTATTCACAACTATCGTACAATCACCGACATGTCGGATTATTTCATTCAGTGCTGTCTGATAATAAGATGGATCGCAGGAATAAGCATTGATCAAGTCCTTTGCTTTCCCACTTACAGAATTCTGCAAGTAGGTTATACGATGCGTGTCTGTAATGGAAGGGTTGATGTGAATCATCGTTATGAAGTTATTGATCCACTCGTGAAAGTGGATAGGATCACCATTGAAATTCTGAAGTTTGAAAGGTGGCAATTTGATTGAATGTTTGAAATCAACATTTTCTTTTTCCTGTGTTACATTTGGGTTCGAGTATACTGAGCTTATGTGTTGATTGACAGTGGGAAGTAAACTCTGGTTAATTAACGGCTGGCTTAACTGATTTTGTCCGACAGGATTTAGCGGTTGATTAATGCACCTTGGGGCATAGATCGTGGAAGTTACTGGAGCTTGAAAGTTCGATGGAGCTTGTGAGCAATGAATGAACTGGTTGTTACACAACTGACTGGAATGTGTCACACATTGTTTAACTGGGAAAGTTCTGGCAATTCCATGTTGACTGTTAACAGGTTGTGGAAATTGCACAGGAGCCGCAATTCCGTTTGATTGTGGAGCTACCTGGTTTGGCAGAAAATTAGGAGCTACAGGATTTAAGACGGTATTTTGATGCTGTTGTTCCATCAGGGGCACAGTAATTGGAGGGAAACCTGCGGAATGTACCCCAGTTATAGGATTAATACAATGATTGGATTGTAGGCAACTGTTTTCTGAGACTATTTTATCAGTTCTACTTGGGAGATGCGAGTTTCTGTTTGCCACTGTGGGTAAGCAGGGGAGTTTTCTTAGATCACAGTTCAACAGTTGACTATCGAGGTATCCACCTGTTCCTATTTGAATTTGCGAAGATCCAAAATCCTGTTGCAGATTGGGAAAATTATGGTATAGAGGATTTCTGTTGGCAGTTGAATCCAGATTATTGCTTTGATTTGGCAAGTTTAAATTAAAGGTTTTCTCCAATACCGAGTTTTGGGCAAATAGACCATCTGCCTGTAATTGAATAGTTGGATCGGCCAAACTGAAGGGGTTTGAAAGTGAGTGATTACCTGAAAGGTTCAAATTTTGGATTGGAGGCAAAAGGTTCTGCGACGTGTCAAATTTGTCACTCAAGTTGATTTGAGCTGTTTCAATATCGCAGACATCTCTATTTACCAGGTTGGAGGCAATTTCTAGTTTCCCTGATCTTGTTGGAGATGTGAATTCTTGGCTGGTATCTTTGTCAAAGCAGGGAAAAGGATTCGGAGCGTTTGTTTGGTTTTCAAGGTTATTTTTCGATTTTAGAAGACTTTCATGAACTTGCTTTTTAGGATTTCTTTGGTGGGCTTCAAGCACATGCTGAGTTTGAAGTCCTGGTTCATTAGATTTTTGTAGAAACAATGATGGTTGTCTTGGCCGTGGTAGTAATGGGGCGGCTGATTGAAGATGTTACTGCTGGTCTGCTTTTCTTCTATATCGCGCTGATGCTGGATTCGTTCCTTGTCGTCACTAGGCGCAGGTGTTGATTGCCGAGACAAGTTTCTTCTGCTGGAGATCATGCTGACATCATCTCTAATGCGACTGGAAGACTGACTGAGCTGGCCATCGTCGTCCAACAGGTCGACTCGCAGTTCCAGTTCATTGAGGCGAGTTATTAGTGCCGTTTGCCTATTCAATATAGTTGATGCAGTGCTTTGATGTGGCTGCTGTCTCATCACTTCCTCTGAAAGTTTCTTGAGCTCTGTTTCCTGGCCTTTGATTTTGTTGATAATCAAAGACAATGATTGGAAACTCTTTTTCTGCTCTACAGTTTTCTCAAGGAGATCGAGCAGTTTTTTCATTGACATTTCTGTCGCTTTGAACATATTGATGGCAAACTGACATTCAGCGCTGTTCTGCTTCGACATATTGGTGGCTGCTGCTCTTTTGTAGCTGATTGTTGATTATGTTGGTGAGTAAGCTCGTTACTGAAGGTGAAAAACGGCTTTGAGAACCGGAGCGACGCAAATTTTTTGATGTAAAAAAGTTGCCTAATGTTTGAATGCTAATGATCCTAGTTTTTTCTTGTTGAAAAGACCAGCGACGCAACTTTTCTCAAAAAGTGATGTCCTAGAATGTGTTTTGTGTGCTAAATCTAGCCTTTTGGGCTAAAAACCTAAAAGCTTTTCCGAACGTTCGGGCGTTTTAACCGTTTTTCGTTCAACAGACCTAAAAAATTGTTTGTTTTTTCTTGAATTTACACAAGTTTCGTTTAAATAGCTGATTTTAACTGTTTGAACTAGTGTGTGTGGCTACTGTGGTTGATAGGAAAACTGTGCTTTGCTACAATTATGTAGTTGAACCAATACTAGACCAGAACTCAAATAATTGTTACATTAAACTCCTTTTTCTTGAAAACTTCAATGAGCTCGTCTGTTTCTCTCAAATACGAATAAATTACCAAACAGAAAGCTTATAAAGCTACCCAAAAAATTTTTCCTTAGCTCCCTAACCCTAACCAAACACTATGATTAATGAATACCCCTCACAATTTTTGCGAATTAACTTTGAAACCTGTTCTTTTTCTAGGAGTTTATTGTTGTTTTGACGGCTAAAGATAAGCAATTAGCAAAAATGAGATGCGTTTAGGCAACAAGGGCTACAGAAGGGCTACTGAATGCTAGAAAGTTGCAGAGACGAGTCATATTGTGGGAAACTTTAGAATTCTTTCGGAAATTGTCTTTTCCGGGTTTTGCAAAACTTTTCGTTTTCTTCAAAACTGTCTGACTTTATCTGCTCTTTTTCACTCTGTCTTCGTTATTTAAAAAATGCATTGACTGTATTAAACTCTCAAAGCTCTCTCCGACAATGTGCGTCTGAGATCTGCCTTTCAGAAAAAAATTGAAAGTAGGAAAAAGACATCAAAATTTCTGGTGACTACTGGAACCAATTTTCTTTGAAAACTTCTCTTCTGCTGATGATAACGTCTGAAACCAATAGGGATAAAGGGACTTCGCAGACCGCAACGTCTGAGACCGAGGACTTCTGCAAAAATTTTGGAAGTTTTTTCCAAAAAGAAATAAAATGGTGTTTATTTTTGTCAAATGAAAGTTTTGATATTTGGTGTGGCGCCTAAAGACTTTCTATTTACTTCCCTATACAGGTAAAACAATCAAACAGACTGACAATGACTTGTCTTATGGGTTTGGTTAGTGGTTTATTCGACAATTCAAATGAATATGTAGTCAGAAAATTAACTTGTGTTCTTTGAATTTTCTGATTTCAAAAAATTTTTTCTGACATTTCCCATTTACATGATACTGATTGGATAAGTCGATGGAAATGGCTTTCTTTCTGAATGCAAACCAATTCAGGAGAGTGTTTCAATGGTTTAATCCGCAATTGAAACGAATATGGATTCAGAAAACTAAATTGTGTTTTTTGAATTTTCTAAACTCAAAATTTTTCTTTCTGATATTTCTTATTGATATGATACTGATTTGATAAACCGATTGAAATAGCTTTCTGATTGATTACAAACCAAATTAAGAGAGTGGCTGCTGAATGGTTTATTCTGCAATTAAAACGGATATGTAGTCAGAAAACTAAATTGTGTTTCTTGAATTTTCTGATTTCAAAAATTTTTTCTGACATTTCTTTTTGATATGGTACTGATTCGATATATCGATGCAAATATCTTTCTGTTTGATTACAAATTATTTTATGAGAGTGGTTTAATGGTTGTTTTCCGCAATTCAAACGGATATGTAGTCAGAAAACTAAACTGGGTTTTTTGAATTTTCTGATTTAAGGAACATTTCTCTGATTTTTGTGTTTTTTCTTTGCAGATTTTTCTTTAAAAATGAGAAAACTGCCTTAACTCGCTTTGAAAATAATGAAACTAGTCGAGGTTTTTGAATCGAGGTGTTATAGTAACAAATAAGCTTTTTTGGGGGACAAATATCAATTTTTTGGAGGCTTTTTTTCGAAAAAAAAGTAGAGATTTTGGATGGCTCTAACCGGGGAACAGGACATCAGAGGTAACGTCTGAGACCTCGGGTGTTATAGTAACAAATAAGCTTTTTTGGGGACAAATATCAATTTTTTGGAGACTTTTTTTCGAAAAAAAAGTAGAGATTTTGGATGGCTCTAACCGGGGAACAGGACATCAGAGGTAACGTCTGAGACCTCGGGCGGACTTCTGCTGGTGACGTCTGAAACCAGTGAAAAAACTTGATCCTCTCGTCGGGGTGACGTTTGTAACCCAAACTTGGCTTCGTCGCTGAAAAAATTGCTTGTCTTTTTTTGTGTCTTTTCTGTGTCTTTTCTTTGTCTTGACCGGCTTCCAGCTTTTGGGTTCCGTTTACTGTGCTCGGCAGTTGATGGTTGCACTGACCGCTGATGCTCTCTTCAGTGCGTCGCACAAGTTTTGGAACAAAGAAATTATTTGCCGGTAACAGGGGAGACTTTTGTCCTCAAAATTGTTTTGGGGAGAGAAGGTTTTTGTTCTTTGAACGAGGGGTAAACCATAAAATGTAAGAGATTGTAGATAAGGATTCAATTACATTGTTCTAGACAGTTTGTTAAGTTTTTTATATCAGTTTTAAGTTGCGGGAACAACCAACTCGTTATGGTTGCGATAAGAACAAAAGTCAATGTTTTTTCAAGTTTTACTTCTGACTTGATTGTTGCACGACATCTGCAAACTCAATACTATAATTCACTTTCTTCCAGCGAATTTACACATTTAACCCAAAACTACTTACCCACCTTTCGGTGAAACAAATTTTCATTCCTTGACTTCCACCTTTTCGCAAATTTTTGTCTTTTCACCAGTTTACGCTATTTTAACCAGATGTTATTTTCTTTTAACCAGACGTTATTTTCACCAGATGTTATTTTCTTTAACTAGTTGTTCAAGCTTCAGCTTCAAAATTGATTGAGGCAGAAATTACCCCGAATCAGCGCTTATTTCAGTTTTTTGTCTGTTCATTTCAGATGTAACTTTATCTAATTGGTGAAAAGATTTGGTTTTCATTCTGAGGTCCGTTTCTGATGGATATGGTACAAGCAAGCTCCGATTTATCACAGGCTTGTTTTATGATGAAAAACCGTACAATGTGCTTGTTGGGCAAAACTAGGTCACTTATTTTGTTTACGGCAAAAAAAAAACAAAATTGAATACGGCAATGAGGAAACTATTGACAAAAAATTTGCTGCCTTCCGTCTGAACACAAATTCGGTTTTGTTTTTGTTAAATTCGTCACTTTATGAGAGCTCTCAATCTTACACCGCGAAATATCAGTCTTGTCTGTCAATATCAATTTTGTCTAAATATTTCAGTGATGAGGTTTTTTAACCCGGTCCCTTCAATCTTTGAACTTTTGTTTTTGAACACCCTGCGTAATTTAACAAAAAATAATAGACTTAGCTATGGGAGGGTCACTATAAGTAGATGTATTGTTTGAGCATAGTGGTACTTTTAATAGACACCAGTTGCAAATTCTATATTCTTATATATCGTGTAAATATGTTTTAGATTAAGTATTTTTCCCCAGATGTTACTTACGTGAACAGTTATTAATTGTTGATTTCTTAACTTAGAGTTCAATTGTGTTTCAAATCTTTCAATTGTTTCAATTCCGAATTTTTTTTTTGCAAATAGTGAAATAATTGGATATTTTTGAGTGTCGTAATCATACAACTGGTTTTTCTGGTATCTTGAGTGGTATCATTGCAAAGCACGTACATCCTAGAATTTAAAAAAGTTTTTCGCATTTCTTTTTTTACATGGAGTTTTTAAAGGTTTAACGTTTTTGTGAAAATTCGACAGTTTTTTTCTTGTTTTCCGTAATTTTCGCTTGGCTCAATTTTGCTAATATGATTAGAAAAAAGCTAAAATTTTTTAAAAAAAGAGTGTTATTATTTTTGTTATAGATAGAAGAGCTCAATTGTTTGATTGAATCTTTTTTGCAAAAAATTTTTAATGAAATTTTAAAATTCGAATTTTTTTCTTCAAAAAATGGAAAATAAATTTTTTTGGTCTATTTTGTTCAAGTTTGCCAGAAGTAGAGGCCTAGAAACATCTGACACAACATCTGTAAACTCCAAAAGAGAGCTAATTGAAATTCGGCGCCCTTCAAAAGTCTCCTAGAATTAAACTTTTGCCGTTTATTGCAAATTTAACTTTTGCCGTTTACTGCAAGCTTTTTTTTATTTTTGAAACATTTAACTTATCAAGTGATCTAGTTCACAAACATTTGGAACAATTTGACGGTTTTTTGAGGGCGGCCAAATCAGAGATAGATTTGATCTCCTCATGGATTCTTACAACCCATTTTTTTATTTTATTTTGGGCGCCGCCTCTTTTTCGAAATTTTTGCCTTTATTGTTTTTTAATGTTAATTACTGACAAAGTCTTCAATTCGCGGCAAAATTACTGACAGCTCCCAGTTACGTGAAAATGAGGCCGATCGTAGATGTTTGTTTTCAGAGAAAACTTAATGGTTTTATGGCTTTGACGAAATGTTTAGTAAAATTTGACTGAACTCTAGTGTTTTTGCCAGCATTTGATTTTATTTTGCAGTCGTACTGCTCAGTCTAACTAGTCAATGGCTTTTTCAAGAAGTTTAAGTGTACCTAACAATGCATTCGGTTGTTATCTAATGACTTTTATGGCATTGAATAAAATTGTTTTAAGAAAACTTCTGTGACTTTTGAAATTGCCAAATTTTTAATCTCATTTCTGTCAATTTTTGCTCCATATCAAAAATACAGGTCAAAATCTCTTTCACATAAAACAAAAACAAATCATTGTTGCGTTTTTCTTAAATAATGGCTTCTTGGTTTTGGAAATACAGGTTTTCGTACGAAATTTTTTGATTTTTTTGCATAATTGACAATTTCTGCTTGTTTTTTGTTTCTCTAGTTCATTATCACCTTATGGAAAAAATCAATCCACACAAAGTGATTGAAAACTCAATTGAACAAAATTATTGCATTTATAACTTGGTTTTAAGGGCTGCGGCACCGTTCTCTTGCAAAATTTGGCATAGTCTTTTTTTTTATTTTTGACCTGCATTTGCTTATACTTTTTGTTGTCCTATGCAAAATATTGGGTAATAAACGTTTCCAATGTCCAACTAAAGATAATAAAATGAACTCAATAAACCGATAGCGATATATTGCTAATAAATTTGTTCGAATTTATAATTATTCAATTAATCCAATTTATTTCAGAATTTTGTGGATTTAAAATACTTTTTCACTGTTTGTTTTTTGTTGTCATTTGAGATAGCCCTTTTACAAAAAAAGACTTCATGAGGTTCAATGGAGACGCAATGAAGATTTAAATTTCTCGCGGTTAATATATTATAAAAATGATAGCTTCAACATTGTGGTTTCGTAGAGTTGTTCTGAAATGTTTGAGTTCTGCATGTTTTTTTGTTGTTTTATAGTCCTCTGACTTAGTCTCAATAAAAACAAGTGCAGTCAATTTTCTAAGACGTTGCATGTCTTTTTTCTAAATTTTGAATTTTTTATTTTGGCCTGTACTTGTCTTTTTTTATAGTCGTATGACATATCCAGGAAAGTGGAAGGTCTTTCTATGGGAGGTAAAAATGAATCTATTAAAATTTTCTGTTGGTACATTGATTTTAATCAGCTTGACATTAATTTTTTCAAAAGGCAACGTTTTTTGGAACTTTGCCCTTTTTGTTGTTTTCTTGTCGACTTGTTATCAGGTCACATTATTTTTTCTGAATCCATTGACAGGTCTCATCGGCCC
>NC_134469.1:81867537-81915764 GCF_964194025.1 Convolutriloba macropyga
TGATGTTCTGTTATCCTTGTGGTAACATGCCGGCTTGTTTGCCCAACATAGATGGATCCGCATCCATTACATTTAATTTCATATACCACGTGGGATGTCAGATCTCTATCAAAGGATGATTTCAGGGTGGGGAGGCACGATCTTAATTTTCGCGTTGTAAAAACTACTTGCAATTCGCATAGTTTCTTCAATTTGCTTGCGAAGTTTTGAGTGAGGTTGCCTCTGTATTGTAGAAAAATAGTTGGCTTATCATTAGATTTAGTCTTGCTTTTTTGATGCTCTTTTGGTGTTGTTCTTAATTGGTCTTTACCGCCACTTATTATTTTTTCTAGAGTCTGATTCACAATTTTTGAAGACCATTCCTCTGGATATTGATTTTTGGTCCAGCAAGATTTGTTCTTTTCAAGAGCCTGATCGAAGGCCAACCAATTAGAGGTTGCATTAAAAACCCTGTGAACCGTCCCTTGAATCACATTTTTCTTATGTTGAAGCGGTGCACAGCTGCGAAAATTCAGTATTATTCCAGTGTCAGTTGGTTTTTGATACCAATGACAGGTGATATTATTTTTGCTGCTCACATTTACGTTAATGTCAAGAAAAGCCAAACCCCCATCCATGTTCACTTTTTCTAAGGTAAATTGCAGGTTGTTGTGTAATGAATTTGCAAATTTTAAATACTCATCCGGGTCACCACGAACCGTGCAGATAATATCATCCACATACTTTTTAAACAATTTCATCTCCTTATCGTGTCCCACTGTCTGTTGGTTGCTGCAATAAGTACAAATCCAAACCACATCCTGCATGTTGGCGTATTCCTCATTCGATATTTTTTGGCATCTTGCATGAAACCAGTTTTTGCATGACTCACATTCCACTCCTTTTCCTCGGTAGGTCACTCTCCGGTTACAGTCTTTGCAATTCCCGTTTTGGTCGCAACTGGAAAAGTTTTTACTGAGCTCTGGTTTTTGAAGTGATGCCTCAAACGATTTCATCCACACATTTGCTAGTATTACAGCTAGTGATGCACCCATAGCCAGTCCCTCTGATTGTACATACCAGATCCCATTACATTTGAAATGAACATTCGTCACCGCAAGCTTTAGCAAACTTTTCATGGCGGACCTTGGGATATCTGGAGCTAGATTGCTTGAATAGAGATCTCTTAGAGCAATTTCTATAGCTTCTCCAACTGGAACGTTTGTGTACAAACTTTTTACGTCAAGAGATACTATCTGCTCGTCATCTTCAAGAGTGAGAGACTCTAAGGCTTTTCTAGCATCTTGCGTGTTGGTTTCAATGTTTGCGCCCGGTAGTTTCTGGAAAAATGGTGTCAAAAATCTGTTCAAGTTTTTGTAATCAAGATAAAGTTTGAAACAGTTTGATTTTTTCAAAATATACCTGAGCCACGTCTTCGGTAGCAGCAACCACATACCTCAAAGAAGCTCAAGGACAGGGGGCAATGAAGCCCGATTGTTCAGGAGCTCCTCCTCAGTCTGTGTCTGTTGCACCTTCCTTGCCTTGGCTCTCACTTTCCTCTGCCTTTTGCCCAAGTTCTTGCCTTTTCCTTTCTTGAGCAGCCCTCTTAAATTGTCTGTTGAAGGAGAATCCGGGAACTGATGTTACTTTCCCTAAAAACTGTTTCTTGCTTGAATATGGGAGACTATTTACGGCGTGATGAAGCGAACTTGCAGCCAAAATATGCACCATCTCGGTAAATCTATAAAATTCATACTCGCTAAAACACTAAAACAGTGAAAACTTCTCAAAGTATTATGTAATGAGCCCCTCTATAGGCCTTGTTTTCAAAATATTTGACAAAGTAAATAATGTAAAAGAAACCAATTTGTCAAATTAAAATTACTTCCAATACAGGTTAAAACTGTTTTACAAATTGTTAAAAGATAAAATGAATATGTATTTACATTTGTCTGAGATGACAATTAAAACAATTCTAGGAAACATTCTAAAAAATTCAATCGAAAATTTTTCCTTATATACAATATTTAGCCTATTTACAACACATATTTACATCTGTTATCAATTTACTTAAAAACATTCCTATTCCGGATTTTTTGATTTTGTCCATGTTCTTGTATTTTTAGGGTTTTTCCGAATTTGCCCTAACCATAAGTATCCCTCTTGTGGAGGTTTTGCAAATTTCGTTTTGTCATGCACAAAATGTTTTTTGCCCTATGCATTCACATTTAGTCAAAATTATGATTTGAACTAATATTTTAGCGTGATTTGAATTATGATTTGAACTAATAATTTGTAATACTCTATTTGTAAATCAGATAATCACAAATTCGCTAAAGCATTATGGATTCCTGACTTTTCTCTGAAGCAATTCATTAAATTTCGTCCAGCTACTGATTTTAGCAAATATCTCAAATTTTGAATGCACCTAAGAAAACAAGTCGAGATTGTGTTTCTTCAATTTTTTTAAATCTTTTAATCTAACTGTGATGTGTTTCATCTCTCGAACAGCCAAATTAATTAATTATTGTCCGTAAACTGAATACTATAATTCACTTTCTTCCGGTGAACTTACAATCTATCCCAAAACTAAGTATCGACCTTTCAGTGAACAAATTTTCATCGCTTGACTTACACCTTCTCACAACTTTTTGTCTTTTCAACAGTTTACGCTGGTGTTACTTTCTTTAAATAGTTATTCAAGCTTCAGCCTCAAAACTGTTTGAGGTATTAATTACCCCTAAATTCTGTATCTTTTCATTTAAGGTCTGATATTATTAAAGAACGCATAATTATTAAGTGTTTAGGCAAAATTGATTTGACCTCTGCGAGCGCTTTTTGAAGGGTATGGTGAAAAAAGTGAGAGGTTACCACAGGCTTTTTATGATCCAAAAAAGAAGATGAGCTTCCTGGAAAAAAAACTAGGTCACTCATTTTTATTACTGCAATAAAGAAAATTGAATGCGGTCATGAGGAAATTATTTAACAATAAATTTGCTGTCTTGCGTCTTATTATTGCCTTGTCGATGTTTTATTCACCCGAGAACGATCAATTCGTTGCCTTTTGTTAGTTTTATTATCTACGTAAAGGTCTTCAACTGGATCTTTTCCGTTTGTTCTCCCAGCTTAGTGGGCGCATATTATTTGCACCCTTCAGACGCACGTGTCATATTTTTACATGATAATTTACTATGTAATGGCACGTGCTCTGTAAATGGGGGGCACATAACGTACTAGGGGGGGGGGACACACGGAAAAGATCCCTTCAACGTTTCATAGACAGCAGATAAGGAGTTTGTAATTTCATAACTTTTTGAGTTCGACCACATGGTCCTTTCATAATCTATGAAATTTTGATGCTGAACACCAGCAATAATTTAACAAAAACAATCTTCATAGTACCGAGATGCAAACTACAGGAGCGCTACTAAAATTTTGGGCACAGTTAAAAAACTTAGGCTGGAAAAGACGCACGACATATACAGATGAACAAATCCATACATTTTGAGTAACCGAAATAACACAATTAGTGATTCAGTTATACTGAACGCGAATACTGAAATGGCAACTGGAAATGTAACGATAAGATATCAACATAAACAACACACCATTATAATATAATCAGAACAGCTTTCAAAACTCATTTCCAAAGGGAACAAATCTGAAATTTTTAAATACTATCCGTCGTAAATATCAAAATTTTGAGCCTGACTTGGAACCAAACTCCTCAGCAAATACAGCTTTTAAGAGACCTAAGACCTATAGTCCATACGACAACAACTCATAGCTACCCCCCCCCCCCCCCAAAAAAAAAAATCCAAGTGGAATCCACTCATTTAAAATTAACATTTTATACCTTTGTAAATAGCTAGTTCACTATTATTGATGTCAAAACGCGTACTAGTTTATTCATACAAGGTTTTCCAGTATAATTCTTTTTATGTGTGTGTCAAGGGTGAGGGTGGGGGGGGGGTCCGACAACGCAGTACAGCACCAGACTACTAACTGAAAATTTGATTAATTCATATGGCGAAGTTCAGATAAGTTTCTCAAAGTTCCGATTTATTCGGTTGATATTTTGGTTTGAGCTCATTAATCAATTTGATGTAATCTGTCTTCTCTGTACATCCCTTGCAAACTTCATCCCAGCCTTCCAAAATTTTCTTCAGTTCCTTCACACGCAATTTGTTCAAGTCCACACTGTCCAAATCAATTTGCTTTTCTAAAATACACAACAACTGTTAAAATATAAACGACTAATGTTGATTAAATTCTTTCGTACGAGTGACGGAGCTCGTTTCTATTGTAGCCTGTTTCAGTCGAGGGGGTACACTAACTAATGGGCTTCAAATTATATTATTAAAACTTGTATAGGCCAATAGCAATGGAAAACATAGCCGGCAGAAAACAGACCAAAAAATTCCTTTTTATTAAATGCTGAGATGTTATATTTTTTACTAAGAATTTGTTTATCCTTATGCCACTTCTATTCAGTGCTCTCAAATAAGCTTCAATTAAAGTGACACACACTCACTTGACCTTATCTCTTTGAATTAAAGTGAAGTAAAAGTCAATTTTAGAGTGAGGAAGTCATTTTTGAGAGTGAGGTAAGTCACGTGTGACCAAAAACTTTTTCACGCGAATGAACAAAAAAACATAGCAGGACAAGTCCTGACGTACAATTCAAAGAATTTTCATTGACTAAACAGAAAACTAGACCTAGAACGGACTATGAATGGATTGGGAAAACCATTTAGAAAAAATCCAATCCAAAAAATTGAAAAAACGGTAAAAATCAAAGTGAAATCGCCGCATGTGAACAAAAAAACCACTAGCGAGAAAGCTAATTTTTGTTCAAACACCGTTTTCTTACTCTACTTTAAATTTAGAGCGAAAAAATTTCACGCCGCAAAACCACTCCCTTTTTCGCTCCATTTCCTGTTTCGGCGTGACCAAAATAACTACTCCAATTTGACTTCAGAAATCATGAAAATGTGTGAACAGATCTTAAAAAAAAAGACAGCGCCCAATACAATTCAAATTCTTTGAATTGTAAAAAACTCGCTCCAACAAGAGTGAAAAAAGACGTCACGCACGCACTTCAATTGAAGCTGCATGAACGAATGAACAAAAAGAAGATTTGAAGTGATTGTGACGTCCTATGGTCGTAACAAAAATCTTGACGACAAATTAAAAAACATAGGAAAAGTCCTGAAGTACAATTCAAAGAATTTTCATTGACTAATCAAAACACCAGACCTAGAACGGATTATGAGTGAACTGAGAAAACTATTTTAAAAAAATCAGATCAAATAATTTTTTTAAAAATGTCAAAATGCCACATGTGAACAAAAAACCACTTCCTGCTTCGGCGTGACCAAAATCACTACTCCAATTTGACTTCAAAAATCATGAAAATATAAGAAAATATCTTAAACAAAAGACAGCGCCCCAAAAAAATTCAAATTATTTAAATAGTAAAAACCAAGAGACGGCCAATAATAGCCTCAGCTATCGCTTCGGGGCTATTAAAGACACATTTTTTTCTTAAGTTTCAAATAATGTTCTAATTCAGTATGCAGTTTCAGTTAGATTCTAAACCTATACTTACTTCAGCTTCTACACTGAAGGGTATTAAGCTTAATAATAATATCAGCTAGCAATCGCTCTAATGAATTTAGATAACCTAATTCAAAAAACCGGGCTTTATCGGTTTATCACGTTTCTTTTGATTTCGCTATTTTGACATTGACCGTATTCACTAAATTACTTAATTCAATGCCTGAAACAATTTAATATCCATTCAGTTGAAACAGCGAGTGAGGTAAGTCAGAAGTCAAACGTGAACTTCGTGACTTATGTAAAACGAAAAACGTGATCAAAAGGTAAAGCGAATTAAAAGAGAGCGCCTAAAAATAGCCGTTTGATAAGCTGACGGCGGCTATTAAAAATAACACCATTCTCACCGCGTTTTTCATTTGGTAAAATTAATCGGAAACGACAGGTGGGTCAAATGGATTCAGAGGGGACTGGAACTGCAGCCTAGATAATTTTTCATGGGTACAAAAAAATAAAAAGAATTAACCACTCGGCTTTCGGGCGCTCACGTCACCGTGTTTTTACTATAGTTTTTGTAGCAATTCCAACGCAAAACTTAAGAAGTCAAGCGCAAAAAAAAACACCCAAGAAGCGAAATCGAAAAATGATCCAAAACAAAACGGTGAAGCAAAAAGTTTGCAAAAAAAACAGACACACACGTTTACAATAAATAATGCAAACATCGTTCCAGAGCAACTAAAAAGACAAACGAATACAAAAATTGCTCCAAAGCCGGCTTCGCTTCAAACGATTCCTAAATCAAAAATTAGATTGCCGTAAAAAGCAAACTTAATAATTTGAAAAATGATGCAAAAATCAGTATCATTTTCAAAATTTCCGTTTGAAGTACAAAAACAAATAGAGCAAATAACAGACACCGAAACATTATAGTTTGCAAAATAGAATTTGAAATTTGAAAGGCGTTTGTTTATGCCCACCTGACAAAAAGCATGACCAAGTTGTGCTCAAAAACTGCAATAATTTTTCATGGGTTTTCCTAACAGGTCAGGACTCTAAACGGTTGATAGATTACTCGATGCTTGCCAAAGTGTTGAAGCTCTGATGAAATTAGTTATCCAATAGGCGTTATCTGTTTGTCCCATTTTGAAAACGTGGAAAAAAGGAAAAACTTATGAAGTAGTAGTAGTAGTATAAGACTTCAATTACCTTCTGAGGGTATAAGCAAGGATGATGATACAAATGGTATAACAAAGATAAAAATGATATAAAATATGTAACAGCTAGAAAAACATTAATTAAACAGAGAGTTATGCTATACAGAAACTACATCTACACTTAAGGTACCACGTGCAAGATAAGTCAAAATCAAATTTATCAGTTCTCATTGCCATTAGTAGATTTTGAGTTGCGGTTTTGGATTTGCAAGTATACTCGAAAAAATTGATGCTGACATTAAGTAAATCCGCGGTGTCATTTATAATACGTTCAACTCAGAAGAAAAACAATTTTTCTGTACATCTTTTCCTAGCTCGTGTGAGCGCCAGACGTTCACGATCAAGTGTTCGTAGGTTTAAATCCTTTGAGTCCAACTTGAAAAATTTGTCAAAAGATATGCAATTCTCGTTGTTTAAGATTGCCGTAAAAACACGAATGTCACGCTCAATGAGTTGATAGCATATTGGCAGAGTTGGATAATTTTAGCAAGGAGGAGTAGTCATTGTAACCAAAGCACCAACGCAGGCCATGGATATTGAGCTGTTCTAACTTCCGTAGATCAGAAATTTCAGGAAACCAAGCAGGGTATCCATATAGAAGAACCGATAAAATGCCTGAAACAATTTAATATCCATTCAGTTGAAACAGCGAGTGAGGTAAGTCAGAAGTCAAACGTGAAAATCGTGACTTATGTAAAACGAAAAACGTGATCAAAAGGTAAAGCGAATTAAAAGAGAGCGCCTAAAAATTGCCGTTTGATAAGCTGACGGCGGCTATTTAAAATAAAACCATTCTCACCGCGTTTTTCATTTGGTAAAATTGCTCGAAAACGACAGGTGGGGCAAAGGAATTCAGAGGTGACTGGAACTGCAGCCTAGATAATTTTTCATGGGTACAAAAAAATAAAAAGCATTAACCACTCGGCCTTCGGCCACTCACGTCACCGTGTTTTTACTATAGTTTTTGTAGCAATTCCAACGCAAAAATTAAGAAGTCAAGCGCAAAAAAAAACACCCAAGAAGCGAAATCGAAAAATGATCCAAAACAAAACGGTGAAGCAGAAATTTTGCAAAAAAAACGGACACACACGTTTACAATAAATAATGCAAACATCGTTCCAGAGCAACTAAAAAGACAAACGAATACAATAATTGCGCCAAAGCCGGCTTCGCTTCAAACGATTCCTAAATCAAAAATTAGATTGCCGTAAAAAGCAAACTTAATAATTTGAAAAATGATGCAAAAATCAGTATCATTTTCAAAATTTCCGTTTGAAGTACAAAAACTAATAGAGCAAATAACAGACACCGAAAAAGATTATAGTTTGCAAAGTAGAATTTGAAACTTGAAAGGCGTTAATTTATGCCCACCTGACAAAAAGCATGACCAAGTTGTGCTCAAAAACTGCAATAATTTTTCATGGGTTTTCCTAACAGGTCAGGACTCTAAACGGTTGATAGATTACTCGATGCTTGCCAAAGTGTTGAAGCTCTGATGAAATTAATTATCCAATAGGCGTTATCTGTTTGTCCCATTTTGAAAACGTGGAAAAAAGGAAAAACTTGTGAAGTAGTAGTAGTAGTAGTAGTATAAGACTTTAATTACCTTCTGAGGGTATAAACAAGGATGATGATACAAATGGTATAACAAAGATAAAAATGATATAAAATATGTACCAGCTAGAAAAACATTAATTAAACAGAGAGTTATGCTATACAGAAACTACATCTACACTTAAGGTACCACGTGCAAGATAAGTCAAAATCATATTTATCAGTTCTCATTGCCATTAGTAGATTTTGAGTTGCGGTTTTGGATTTGCAAGTATCCTCGAAAAAATTGATGCTGACATTAAGTAAATCCGCGGTGTCATTTTTTATAATACGTTCAACTCAGAAGAAAAACAATTTTTCTGTACATCTTTCGGCCACTCACGTCACCGTGTTTTTACTATAGTTTTTGTAGCAATTCCAACGCAAAAATTAAGAAGTCAAGCGCAAAAAAAACACCCAAGAAGCGAAATCGAAAAATGATCCAAAACAAAACGGTGAAGCAGAAATTTTGCAAAAAAAACGGACACACACGTTTACAATAAATAATGCAAACATCGTTCCAGAGCAACTAAAAAGACAAACGAATACAATAATTGCGCCAAAGCCGGCTTCGCTTCAAACGATTCCTAAATCAAAAATTAGATTGCCGTAAAAAGCAAACTTAATAATTTGAAAAATGATGCAAAAATCAGTATCATTTTCAAAATTTCCGTTTGAAGTACAAAAACAAATAGAGCAAATAACAGACACCGAAACATTATAGTTTGCAAAATAGAATTTGAAATTTGAAAGGCGTTTGTTTATGCCCACCTGACAAAAAGCATGACCAAGTTGTGCTCAAAAACTGCAATAATTTTTCATGGGTTTTCCTAACAGGTCAGGAATCTAAACGGTTGATAGATTACTCGATGCTTGCCAAAGTGTTGAAGCTCTGATGAAATTAATTATCCAATAGGCGTTATCTGTTTGTCCCATTTTGAAAACGTGGAAAAAAGGAAAAACTTGTGAAGTATTAGTAGTAGTTGTAGTAGTATAAGACTTTAATTACCTTCTGAGGGTATAAACAAGGATGATGATACAAATGGTATAACAAAGATAAAAATGTCATAAAATATGTAACAGCTAGAAAAACATTAATTAAACAGAGAGTCATGCTATACAGAAACTACATCTACACCTAAGGTACCACGTGCAAGATAAGTCAAAATCATATTTATCATTTCTCATTGCCATTAGTAGATTTTGAGTTGCGGTTTTGGATTTGCAAGTATCCTCGAAAAAATTGATGCTGACATTAACTAAATCCACGGCGTCATTTATAATACGTTCAACTCAGAAGAAAAACGATTTTTCTGTACATCTTTTCCTAGCTCGTGTGAGCGCCAGACGTTCACGATCAGGTGTTCGTAGGTTTAAACCCTTTGAGTCCAACTTGAAAAATTTGTCAAAAGATATGCAATTCTCGTTGTTTAAGATTGCCGTAAAAACACCTATGTCACACTCGATGATTTGATAGCATATTGGCAGAGTTGGATAATTTTAGCAGGGAGGAGTAGTCATTGTAACCAAAGCACCAACGCAGGCCATGGATATTGAGCTGTTCTAACTTCCGTAGATCAAAAATTTCAGGAAACCAAGCAGGGTATCCATATAGAAGAACCGATAAAACACATGCCTTGAATAAATTGAATTTAACTCCAGATGGGAGGTTGAACAGAACACTGTGCTTCAAGTAATTAAACGATCGACGAGATTTTACTATTTTTGTTTGAATATGAAGACTCCATTTCAGCGTTTTGGATACCTCAATTCCCAGATCCGTAATATTATCAAGCGAAGGAATCTCGACATCACCAAGAAGTATATTATCCAATGACATTCTACTAATATCTAAATAACCACTTTTAGCTGAATTAAAAGACAAATAGTTACAATAAGCCCATAACCGCAACGAGCATAGATCATTTTGAGCACTATTCAAGCAGAATTCGCCATGGCAGAGCAATTTCGTGTCGTCAGCGTAGCAGAAAACTTTTGATACTTCGGGTACGTCAATCATATCATCAAGAAAAATTAAAAAGAAAAGCGGTCCCAACACGCTTCTCTGAGGAACACCACTAGTAACTGGGAGGCTCTCTGATAAAACACCATCTAATTTAACACATTGACGTCTAGATGATAAATAAGAATTAATAGGTTTTAAAAAAATTTCGTCAAAACCAAATTGAATAATTTTCGAAAGCAGCGTGGAGTGGTCCACAGAATCAAAAGCTTTGCAGAAATCTAAATAAACAACAACTTGTTCCACGTTTCCGTCAAAATTCAGATATAACTCATGCAGAAATGTGAGCAATTGCGTAACTGTAGAATGTTTTGCACGAAATCCATGTTGTCTAGGATTCAGCCCATCTTCAATCTTTGCATAAATAAACAGAAATAGAATTTTCTCTAAAACTAAACATAACCTCGGGAGTATTGAGATAGGCCAATAATTTTCAACCTCCGCTCGAGGTCCTTTTTTGTGAATAGGGGTAACATAGGCACATTTCCAATTCACGGGCCAAAATTGTGAATGAATAATTTATGTGAAAACAAGATGGACGAATGGTGCTGATATATGTGCCGCTTTACTTAAAAAAGTCGGCGGTATACCATCAAAAGCAGGAGTCGCGCTACTGGGGACCCTTAAAAGATAATTTTGAATTTCGTCAAGGCTGAACTGAACATCAGATAACTTGATCTCATTGCCGCACACAAGGTCATTCAATCGTATTTCAGTTTTCGGTTGAAAAACTGACTGAAAAAATTTGTTAAAAAGATTTGCTTTCACTGAGCCTTCAAAAGACACCTCGTTTTTGTATAACATTTGTTTAGGGAAGAAACTTCTACCATTTAAACTTTTCAACATAGCAAACGCTTCATTTGTATTAAACCTCTGTACACTGTTCAACAAGACCCGCTTGTCCATGTCAATAAGAATCATTAGCTCCTTTTCTAGGCATTCAACTGTATTTTTCTGATGTTTTCGAGCTGTAATTAGTTTATTTAAACAATGCATTGTTTGCGATGAATAATAGAATGGTGCTTCGAAGCGCTTTCTCCGTTTTCTGTTAGAACTTTGATTGAGAGCGCAAAATACTTTACGATAGAACGTTGATAGGAAATCAGGATTCAAGTTGTGGAATTCCTGAGCGAAAGATCGTGAGAGTGTTAGATGCGAAGAAAATTTAGCCTCGTTAAAAGAGCTGATCGTATAAGCGTGCCCACTTGCATATTGGTAATCTAGGTCAACATTTGTTAAAAGAATAGGATAATGATCTGAGCACAGTCGCTCTACAATATTGAAGTCCCATTTGTCGGGATGGGAGCAAAAAATTAGATCCAAAATACTTCCAAGCTTATGAGTAGGCGAATCAATAATTTGTGTAAGCAATAAATCGTCGCATATAAATTCTAACAATTTTTGCTCGTCAGAATGAGGCGAAGAGATCGACTCCCAACGTACTTTGGGAAAGTTAAAATCACCAAGTAGATCCACTGGACAGCTTTGCGTTGATCACAGCTCAGGCTTACCTCCACATCGGCAAAAACACTTCGCAATTTGTCTTCTGTAACACCAGGTTTGACATAAAACTCCGATCCTCGAGGAGGTAGATATGCAAGTATAATGCAGAGAGTAAGAGTCTGGTTACCTAAGACAAGAACACAAAATTGCTTACACTTTGAATAATAAATTAAGCTAATAGTACCCAAGAAAGCGTTACTCATTGCTACTAGGATTCCACCATGATGGCCGGCCGTTCGATCTGATCGCAGAACAACTGTATAAGGGTGACCTGCGAAAACATTATCACTGACCGAATCATCAAGCCTTGTTTCTGTCAGACAGACAACAGTGGGTGAAAATAAGCTTAATAGCTGGCAAAAGTTTAGTCATCTCTCAATCAATAGAATGCTCTGAACGTTAAGAAGGAGGATCGAAATTTGAGAGGAGCATTTTGTCTGTAGTCAATTCTGTTGTTGTACACGACCACGACGAATTTTGTATATGTTCGCAGGATTTTGACTTTCAAGTTGACGTTTCTGCAATCGCAAATTGTACTGCTGTACTCTCTCAGCTTTAGTTGAGTCTGGTGACACATATACACAATCGAAATTCTCACAATCCCTCAATGCTACTGACTTACGCAGAAACTGATTTCGTTTTATCATTTCTTTAAACTTGAGAAGCAATAACTGACTTCCTGTATCACGCTGTGGTTTTCCAATCCATTTACATTGAACATCAGATGACACGAGAGATACATCATTTGATTTGCAACTTTTTCAACAATATCGTAGCCAGTACAATTCTCAGATGGCTTTGTCCCTTTTACGACTAAATTTAATCTTTTTGCATCTTTACGTGATTGCTCTAGCAGAATTTCAGCAAACAGTGTTGCTCGAGTCTGCTGCTCGTTTTTCAAGGACTTCGTAACCGCTTCAGAGTACGATTTTGAATGTGTCAACTGATTAGAAGCACAGCAAAAACCGCAAGAGAAAGGTTGAGAGCAGTCAAAATTAGCGGGCACCAAAACTTTTGTATGTACAGGACAATTCGTAGTCGTGCATGCTATTAATTTTTCAACTAGATCATCGCTGGTGGAACCGATATTGTTACCAGTTCGCGGAGGCATTAAGATTTTATTTAATAAACAGCCTATGGAATCAATACTGGCACCGGCGGCATAAGTGGATGAAAAGACTGGTAGTGTCTATGGAACCAATACTGGCACCGACGACGCAGAAAAGATACAGCAACAAAAAGTGCCCGTCAAGCTAGGAACGACGGGTCTTTGGAATATAATCCTGTGGAACCAATGCTGGCACCAGCGGATATGTTTTGTTCAAGTCCCTAGCTCAATTTGATCTGAAAATACACAGTTTGTAAATTTGTCCAGACGTCTATTTAATAAGTTTATCACAACAATTAGGCTATTAGTGAAAACATCTTGTGAAAACATCTTACAAAAAAGACAGAGCACCTATACGATTTAAACACCCATGAAGTCATAGAAACAGGAAATGAACCTATTTTTTCACTAAAACCCATTTTTTTTCAATCAATATTCTGTTATTATCCCTAATTCTGAGAGGCGGAAAAGGAGATGGAGTTGAGTTTAAGGGTAAGGAGAATTAAAAACAAAGCCGAAATGGAAAAAAATAGCTGGTAGATTGCCAGAAAATAGCCGCACTAGCTTCATAGATCTAAAGATAGTAAAAAGCAGACCATAAAAGAAACTTCTTTTAAATGCTGAGATGTTATACTTTGATTAAGAATTTCTTTAAATTGCTGCAAGTATTAGCTGCCCTCAAATGTCCTTCAATTAGAGTTACACGCACTCATTCGACCTTATCTCTTTGAATTAAAGCAAAGGAAAGCCAAGTTTAGAGTGAGGAAGTCAACTTTGAGATTGAGGTAACAAAAAACTCTCCACTAAGAGTAAAAAGAATGACGTCACGCACGCAATTGAAGTTGCACGAACGAACAAAAAAACAGATTTCAGGTAATTGTGACGTCATATGGTCAAAAAATCTTGACGATATAAAAAAACAAGAGAAAGCCAACAATAGCCCCAGCTAGGGCTTTGCAGCTATTAATGAAAAAGTGCTATTAGTGAAGTTAGATAGGAAAAAAAATCATTTTTAAGTGAGGTGAGTCAAAGTGAATCCTTTCGCTTTTAGATCAAACGCCTGAACCAACCCAGTCTTTTAAAAACAAAGGCGATGAATAATGCGTGCAACTCTGGGGTCAGGCATCATAAGAACTTAAATAACCTTACCTCAATCAGAAACTTCCACGAAAACAAACCTAGCAGACAAACTTTCAATAAATGGCTGAAAAACTTTGTACACCTCCAGTCTCAAGAAGCACGGGAAAACGGGACGAAGAGATTTTAATTTCTGAGCTAATTGCTGATGTCATATTTGTACTTAACAACTTGAAAAAGAATGCATAAATCAGTATCATTTTGAGTTTCGGTTTGCATTACCAAAACCAATCGCACAAAAAACAGAAACAAAAAAGAAGTATAGTTTGCAAAATACCTTTTTGAACTTTGAAAAGCGTTAATTTATGCCCACCTGACAAAAACTTGACCAATTTGCGCTCAAAAGCTGTAAAAATAGTTTGAGGTAAAAAAAAACTCTCCACTAAGAGTGAAAAATGACGTCCGGCACGAAAATCAGTTGAAGTTGCATGAACGAATGAACAAAAAGCAGATTTGTAGAGATTGTGACGTCAAATGGTCATATCAAAATCTTGACGAGGAATTTAAAAAATCGAGAGAAGGCTTATAATAGCCTCAGCTATGGCTTTTCGGCTATTAATGAAACTTAAGTTAGAAATAATAAAAGTCATTTTAAAGTCAGGTAAGTCAAGGTAAATTCTTTCGCTTTTAGGTCACACGATAGCTTTGTACACCTCCAGTTTCAAGAACTATGGGCAAATGGGACGATGATGAGATATTTCAATTTCAACTAATTGCTGATGTCATATTTTTATGAAGAAAATGTATAAACTATTGTCGTTTCTATTAGCTGTCCACAAAAACCTTAATTCAGAGTGACATATACTAACTTGACCTTATCAAGGGGCTGAAGTTAGCACAATAATTTTAGGGTGAGGAAGTTAATTTTGATAGTGAGGTAAGTCACGTGAAACCGAAAACTTATTCACACGAACCAACCAAAGAAAACTCCAATAGGCTTGCAAAATAAGCTATTTTGAACGTTAGCGTGTCATTTAGTGCGTCCGATGTTACAATGGTTCAAAATCTTGGTTTCATTATTATTTTTCTAAAATCTGACCGTTATGCTTCCCTGATTCAAAAAGACGATTATACGAGAACCGAAATATCAATAAATGAGCGTGAAAATGTTATAAACAAGTATTTTGGAATACTTTTTTTTATTTGAACGTTTATAATGAGTATCAGATGTTAACTCACATTCTCCATTGATCAAACTTCGAGTAAATGGCAAATGGCCCGTAATCAGATGACCAATTAGTACAAAGCAAGCCAAATTTAAACGTCACAATTAGTGAATAGTTGAGTGAACTTAATCGCATCATCTCTACAGAAGAGAAAATTGACTGAACAACTTACCATACTGTAGATCGCAAATTTGCTGGTCTAAGGGTTTCAGTTTATTTTCACAAATTTTTTCCACGGGCATAAACATCTTCAGAGGCTTCACAACTTGCTGAACAATTCCTGTCGCTGAAGTCTCGAGGGCTCCGACATAATAACACTAAAAATAAAATAGCTGTCAGGTTGTCAGAAAATAGCCGCGATAGCTTCGTAGACCTGCAGTCTCAAAACATTCTATCAAACCAACGAAAAGGAGAACTTCTCTTCTTTAAATCAAATGCTGAGATGTAACACTTCGATTGAGAATCTTTATTACTTATTTCTACTTAAAACACTCACGTGCACATTTTAAAATGCCCAAAGTCTGCAGTGCCAGAAGTCACAATGCCAGAAGTTGCAACTCAGCCAGAAGTTGAATTTTGTTGACTTTCGTCATTTTGAAACGTGCGCGTTTCGTGTTTTAAGCATGGTTAAGTGACTCTGCAGAAGTCACTTCGAAATTCTGACTTAATATTTCGAACTGCTTCGCGGTTCTCGATAAACGCCAGAAGTTCTCAGTGACTTCAAGCAGAGTCACTTAACCATTACTTCTAGTAGCTGCTCTAAAATGACCTTCAATTAGAGTGGCACATACTCAGCTGACCTTATCTCCTTGGACTAAATTAAAGAAAAGTCATTTATGAGAGTGCAGCAAATTTTTTGTTCAAACACCTTTTTCTAGAGCGTAAGATATAAAGCGAAAACTCGATTAGGTGAAAAGAATATTTGTAGGCAAACATTTTGAACTTAGCTTGTGTGGAAATTAGGCGAATATTAATTAAAACGCTTCAAGGAGGTACTGCCATATCGGCTGGGTAATAGGAGGAGTAGAAAAATAGCTAAGAAAACATCAAAAAGGAACACAATTTTCAAATTTTGATCATTTTAAAGATGTAGTTTAACCACTATTCCCCCAATTTTTCGTGCGTGTGTGCAACTAGTAATTCAAAATTATTTAAAGTGTTTTAATTACTATTCGCTTAATTTCCACAAAACTTTAGTTCAGAATTTTCGGCTAATGGCTACAAAAATTTCGTTCGCCTAATGGCGAAAAACTTTTACACCACAAAACTACTCGCTATTTCGCTCCACTTACAGTTTCGGCCTCACCAAAATTACTACTCCCAATTTGGCATCAAAATCATCAAAATGTGTTAACCGATCTTTAAAAACGACAGCGCCCAAATACGATCCAACTTCTTTGAATTGTGAAAACTACAAGAATGCCAGTAATAGTCCCCGCTATCGCTTTGCGGCTATTAATAAAAAATAAAAGCAAAATCTTTTTGCTCCGTTTTATTTTTTCGCTCAATCCGATTATCTCCGCGCTAGCTTGAATTGTCTGAGAACATATAGCCATGTCTTCCCCTAAATTCAACAATGCTGGAGGTACTTTTTTAAATAAAGAGTGTATCTTCATAAATTTGTGCATCTTTTAAGATTGTTATTTTTGCAGAAAAGTTGCGCGGAGCGGGGCGGACACACTGTAAACGTTATCAAAATAACGGAATACCGTAATTTTTAGCTGAGATGTTACCAACAATGAACGAGCGCTTGCCATGCGCCCGTTTCCGATTGCTCTCACCGACAAAATTAAAGGATCTATTTAAGGTTAAAAATTTAACTCTTTCACATAGTAGCCCCTCACAGCCTACTCACAGAAAAAAAAATCCAGATATAAGTTGCTCAGTTTTCCATTAGCAGCCCCATGAGAAATTCGTTCCATTTATTCATAAAGTTGCTTATCTCACAATGCAAAATTTGTGCTTGAATTGATGGAGGACTAGTTCTGTTGAAAATTGAAAATGAAAAACAGGCATTTTATTAAGCAATTGCTTTTGCCCTACGTTTGTCAATGAGTGGAGTTATATAGCACATACCCTTTAAAAAGGCACATGAGCCTGGGAGACGTATGAAAGTTCTATGCTCACTATGCTGGAAGGTTGATTAGGGGAAGGGACCGAAAAGATGCCTCCGCAAGAAACTCAAAAAAAGAAAATGCAAAGTTAGCCTTATTGAGCAGAACAACTTTATTTTACATCAAACACTCACATCCACAATTTAAAATGTGGAAAGTCTGCAGTGTCAGACGTTAAAATGCCAGAAATTTCTATAAATGTAGCAAAAAGTTGAACTTCATAAATAACGTCATTTTTTAAAATAAGCTACGTCTTTTCAGCAAGGTTACGCAAATTACGTGTTTTAAGAAAGGTTACTAAAATCTCCACAAGTCACTTCGAACCCAACACAGTTCTCAAACGCCGAAAGTTCTGAGTGACTTTCAGAGTCAAGTAATCTAAAATTGAGATGACACAAATTTTACTCACAAATCTTTCATCTTTTCCTTTGGCCACTTTACAAGCAGACCTGAAGCTCTTTTCTAAGGACTCCGGTGTTTTCCGATCAGCCTCTGTGAGGGATTTCTCAAACTTGGTGAGAAATTTGATGCAGACTAAAACAATGCGTCATTTAATACATTTCCTTTCATTCAGATTGCACAATTTAATTTAGGAATTTGCGTACCTTCACAATCACCCTCACGTAGCTTGGCTTCTGCTCCATTCAAAGAAAAGAGGACAAGTAGTATAACTGTAAAAAAGACACTGAGCTTAACAGCCTCGGAAGTCATATTATCTAAAATTGAAGGAGCTGTTAAAATATCCGAAACTAATTACAGTAAGAGCAACAATCAAGGAAAGTCAGAACGCAAATAGTCGAGTTCAAGCTCTCTCAAATTGAAGCTGACGTTTATTGTCTCCCAGCTTTATGGTCATATAAAGTATACCCCCTGGTAATTATACTATAATGAGGGGCTATATTTTCGTGGGGGGTATGATGGAAAAGACCCAAAGTCATATGCCCACTAATCTGTAAGGGAGGGCATAATAGATCCAAAAACCGATGGAGAAGAATCCCAGTTTTCCGTACATGCCAAGCACAATTTAATCATGTTGAAGCAAAATTTAATCATGTTGAAGCAAAAATTAATCAAGATCAACCCAGAACTCAAGAATGGTATTGCGGTTCATTCAAGTGATATTCCTATGATTAAGAATAGATGAGACGCAAAATCGAACATTCACATAATCTCATGACTTAAATGTGATAAGTCACCATAAGGACGCAATGAAGACTAAAAAGAGCCTATAAATTTCTGAGTTTAATTAACTATGAATTTTTCAGAACTATGCTATTCGTAAACTTTTCTTTCTAAATTCCAATTGAGAACAGTGGTGAAAATTTACACGTCAGCGCTAGTTAAGAAAAAACATGCTTGTTTCGACAAGTAACCAGTCGAAAATTTGTAATTTTAGAGGGAAAATTCAAGTTTTTCAAAATTGGGCTGAACTTCAGCGAGTTGACGGAAGCACGTACAAGACCGGTAATACGTTGAGCCACAGAAGCTGAGTTTCGCCGAAGTTGTCAAAGAGAGAAGATTGAATTAACCATCAGATCACACTGACTAACTGTCGAAAAGAGTGATTGATTCCTCCGCAAAAATACGCACTCATAGGTGTTCCTCCCGGTGACGTCTTAACAAATAGACGTACCAAAATGTAGAAATTTAAACGAACGTGATTGGTTGAAAAATTTAAAACACTGTACCTGTATGAGTTCAATTAGCCTAAATTGGACATAATCTAATGCTAGATTATATTTTTTACCGCATCTGGCCATGCCTCGCGGGCCATGGCCATGCCTCAGCGGCCCGTGGGACTTGATATGAATCTATCACAATCGAACTTGAGACCAGTTTTCCCCCATAAAAGTATAAATTGTCTATTTCGGCTTATTGCGATTTATGAGCAATTTTACGTTAACACGCATATCCTATTTTGAAACGGAGAATTTGTTGAGCAATCACCCAATCAGAGAACAATATTCCTATTTTCCACAATTGTGATTGGCCAGCAGTAAAATTTCTATATTTTGGTACGTCTGCCATTTTCACTAGCGCCGTTCCTCCCATTGGTAACATCCTTCCATACAACAAAAATTATTGTCCAGTCCATTGGCATTGAACTTGGCAGTGAATCTCCTGTGTTATTATTCACCAGCAGCCGGCTCTGTTGAAAGAAAATCACCAAAAGATTTTAATAAAGACTTGTACACGCTGCAAAAACAACTGAAAGCTGAATACAGACATGTTCCAGGTAAAATTGCATTCTTATGAAATGAAACGAACATTCAGAAAAAAGATGTAAAATAGAGAAAAAAAGTGTCGAATCAGTCAAGAAAACTGTAATTGCAAAAGCAGAATCATAGAAAATTGTCCTGGGACATAGTTGAATCAAAACCGGTGATTTCTAGAGGAACACAAACCTCAATTAGGTTTTGAGAAGCGTATTTCGAAGGACTGCACGAAGCCAGAGCAAGAAACCCACAGGAATAACATTTTCCAGTGAAAAATTTGTAGAACCATGAATATTCTATCAGTAACTGGGAGTGTTAGTGAAAGCTAAATAACCATATTATCATAGTGGAAATCACAAAAACTCAGAATTGAAGAACGGTAAGGCTGGAGGACCAGATGGCATAACAAACGAGTGCGTCAAGAAAAGTTTCTTCATAATTGACAACTGTATTTTCAATTACTCAATCTCTGTTTTACAGGGAGTTTACTTCTGAAATCTTGAAATTATCGTACATAAGAACATTACACAAAGTGAAGGATGAAAAAACAGAACGAAGTTCCTAGAGAGAAAAAAATTGCTCAGTTGTTTGTACAAAATGGCCAAAGAATATTTCATCAAAGTTTAGAGAAAGTGGTCAAAAATTAAGGAATATTAGTTCAGTTTTCGACGTGGCCTTTCTACAATGCAAGCAGTCTCCCATCTCAAAGAAGCAATCAAATGAAACGTGACACAAAGTGGAAAATGCATTATTGATTAAAAAGCACTTGATTTTACTGATTGCAATTTGTTAATCAAAACTTGTTAAAATGGGGCACCATGAGATCTGCCTAGAAATATTTAACTGCAATCAGTATCTAGTGGCAACTTGAAACAAATTTTAAAGGAAGAAACATTAATGGAAGATGTAAAACAAGAACCTGGGGTTGCTTAAAAGCAACTTTTACACATTTGCTTTTCAATCATTTTATTGGTTATCTATGCTGCGAGTTGAAATGTAATGAATTAGAGGTTAATTCCTATGGTGACATTCTGGTACTTGGTAGCAGCAGTCACTCATATTTACAGCAAAGTCTGAAATCGCTGTAATCATACATTCTAGGAACTGCTGGAACGTTAACGTCGCAAAGACAAAAGCAGTCAAATTCAAAAGAAAAGGCCGACTAGCAAAAGATGACGAACTTTGTCTATCTGGAACTGCAATCATGTACGCAAACACCTTTTGCTTTCTAGGAATCATTTTTCCGAACTTTTTATTATCAGGACATTCTTAAACCACTTATTTAACAAAGTCCATCAAGCCTTTTCGAACCTTACCCAAAAACTCAACTAGCGGAAAAGCAACTTTAATTCTGCTCATCCTCTGTTCAATTCAATTGTTTATCCGGCAGCAACATATGGCCTCAACTTTTACAGCGGCAACGAAGACAAAAGAAAATATTTGTTAAAGTGTTTTTGGAAAGGCTGGAGCGGAGTTTGCAAGTACACTTTGACATGAAATTTTTTAGAAAAATTGATGTTCATTGACCAATACGGACTGAAATATTTTCCTCCAATCACAGACGAAGATCGCAATAATTTACGGAAAATGTCTGCTCAACCATTTTTAATGCTTGGAAGCTTGTTACAAGCGAGAGGAAAATTTGAGCGTCTGCAGACTTTGCAAAAAACTATTTTGTCAATTGATTATATACTTTATCAAGTTTCATTTTTAAAATTTTCACCACTACAAAAGTTTTAAAGCGGAAACTAACAAATAGAATAAAACAACTGCACTCTGTAAAAATTTCACAAGGTAATTACCATCTCTAAATTTATCACTGGGATCTGAATTTCAATTCAACTGTTCTTCTTCTCTACAACAGGGAGCCATCGAGAACGCTGTAAGCAGTAATAATAAGAAAACAATGGACACACAATCAAAATTGCAAAACCGTTACGCTATGAAGGAAGTGCATTAGCACCAAGTGAACTCGTCACTTCCTAACGTGATTTCTCTAAGGGCATTTATGTATCAGCAGCCAACTCTACTCGAAAGATATCAAAATGGTTTGAGGATTTTGCACCTGCTACTTAAGCAATCGAAAGCAGAATAAAAACGGGTTCCAGGAAGCGTCACAATAAATTGAATTGAAACGAGTTTTCAGATAAAAAGCAAAATAGAGAGAACTCTTTGTCGTTTTATTTGGCAGCAGTTGTCAAGCATTGAAGAAGAAGAGGATTGTATTGAACTTCAGATCCCACTGACAAATTTTGAAATGATATTCACAATGTCAAATATTTACAGGTTGTAGTTGTTCGATTCACTTTTGATTTTATAGTTGAAGTCAAATGTTGGAAGATCCTCGAATAAAATTCGAAAGTTTTTGAAAATCAAAAACTACAATTGAGGCCTGGGAGGTGAATCATAGCGGGCTATATACAGAGCAAAATCACAAAAAGAATTTTGAAGCGTAACTGTGATGAACAATAACAAACTTTCTTCTTTTGGAAGGTGACTATAGTTTTTACACTCAAATTGCAGTAGCAGAATTAAAAAGTGAATTATCAGATAGGAAAAAAAATACCAAAAAAACTATTCTCATGAATGACCTTAGAGAAATCAGGTTAGGAAGTGACGACTTCACTTGCGGCTCTTGCACGTCTTTCATAGCATAACCATTTTTGATTCTGATTGTGCTTCCTTGTTTTTGTACATTTGCTGGTTCTCTTGCTTTAATCTGCTCGCTCTTGTACAAAAGAAGACCAGTTGATTTAAAATTCAGAATACTGTGTCAAACTTATAAATAAAGTGTACATTGTAAAATTTTTACCGAGTCTAGTTAATTTCATCAGTTTGTTAGTTTACAAAGTTTTGAAGTGGTAACAGTCTTAAAAGTGATGCGTAATATGTCCATCTCTATATAAAATTTTCGTAAAAGTTACGCACAAGTTTTCTTCCCGCTTGTAACAGTCTTCCACGCGGCTAAACAGTTGTAGAGACATTTTCTGTAAAGTTTCTTTCTTAAGTGTAGAAAGATACGGTGGTATCAAGAAAAAAGTAAGACTGAATTCTGATTTTTATTTTTATTCTAATCAACTTTAGTTGTTAAAAAGCGAAATCAATTATTGAAGTCAAAGAACAAATGCCTTTGCTATATCTGGCATCTTCAGGTAAACTGCAACTTGAAAGGTTCTGTTTACTATTAAAATGATTTCAATTTAGTTAATAAATAAAACAGTAAATATTAGGATCTAAAGCTTTGCTGATCGTCAAAATTGAAATTGTATCTCTTCCTCGTGTGTTCCCCCAGTACGTTGTACATCCCCAATTACAGAGCTATTGTCACTATACAGTAAATCACTATTTAACATATAACTTGTGCGTATGTGTAGTGCAAATAATATTCACCCACTAAACTCAGGCGTCACAAATGAAGTCTTCTGAAATTTCAATTTCTATTTCGTTTTAAAATTTTTTCAAGAATGTCGTGCTATTAAGGGGCGTAGCGTTAGTACGATGATGATGATGACTGATGTATCGACAAAGTCTATAGCGATAGTCAAGAGAGTCGGTAAATGAAAGAGAGTCAGTGACAACTATTCAATTCAAACGATAAGGCAGAACTGCGCTTATCCAATTCGCAGTTAGTGTATTAGTTGTGACCGAGGTCACAAACTACCTGTCACTGAAGTAAGAGTCAATCGTCGGACGATTGAGAGTATAGATAACAATGGTACTAAATGTGTACTGCGATATAAGTAGTTTTAATTCACTGCACCGATAAATGATGGGGTGTGATACGGGTACCACGTTTCCCCCTGTAGAGAGAGAATTTCGAAAGATTAACAGAAAGGTTAGTTAACTAGGGTACATATGTTAACAATCGAAGTGAATAATGGCAGTATAATATCATCATGTGGATCATCAAGTTTATACGAAAGTTTTTAAAGTTTTTTAAGTTAGTGTTGAGTTTTCTGAGATGTACTTTCTTGGATAATCATAATGAATCAGAATTCGTGGGGTTGGAGTTGTCGTTCGTTGTCGTCACTACATTGTTCGGCATCGTTATCGCCGGTGTACACCAAGTTTATTTCGTCTTGCAATTGGAGGGCTGATCCAGTTGCTATGTTGTTGCGGCTGGTTGAGGTTACTGGAATTGTACTATTGGCTGGTGATGTTGGCGGGTCCCCCACTGTTGTTTTCGGTGGTGAGTATGATGCGACGCTTGCCGCGTGCCTCTTTTGCGGTGGCTCCTCTTCGTCGGACGAGTCAAGGAAGTCGAGATTTGTAGTGTCTCTGTAGCGTTTTGTTTCTCTCTTTGGTCTAGTGCTTTTACGGGTCTTGCCCTTGCCTGATTTAGAGTCGTGTGTTTGCTGTTCAGCAACGGTGTTGACGTTGGGGTCCGAGGTAGATGGGAGTTGACCTATGTTTGTTGCCATGTACATGTCTTGGCTGTCGTCCGTTTCTTGGTAAATGTTGTCCTCCTGGTTGGAGTCTTGTGAGGAGGCTGTTGAATCTTTTCGTTTCTTGGGGGAGCTTTTTGGTGAAGGTGCGTATGACTTCTTTTTTGGGATCTTGATTCTATTGACTTTTGATAGGTTTGACTTATTATGTCTGTCTGCTTTAGTAGCTTGAGTGTCTCTCTTTCTGATGTTACGTTGTCCCAGTATCTTTTGTTTTTGTTGCTTTGCGTGTTGTTCCATGCTGTCGATGAGTTTTTTGTGGGGGTTGCAGACTGTTTTGCGTGCGGCAAAATTAATGAGGGGTATCTTTCGTTGGTCTGCTGTCCCGAATCTGGCAACGTCTGATTTGTTGAGTACAGTGTCCTGTTGTCATGGTACTTTCATGGTGAGAGTTGTATCGGTCGTCATTACTAGGGCGGCTCCTTCCGGTATGGTTTCATATATGCCTTGCAGTTGTTTTTTGTTTCTCTGGGCAGCTAGTGTTCTGCGGGCGAATTGGAGGCGTGGACTTTGTCGGGCGAGTGTTTGTTGGATGTTAGTAGATGGTAGCGTGAAGACTCGTGGTATCTCATTGTTGTCGCTCTTAGCGTCTTCGAGTTTCTGCCTCTTGGCCTCTTGTACTTCTGCCTCGCTGTCTAGATCTTCGTCGTACCATCTTTCCTCTGATATCAACTCCTCGTGGCCTATGATGTTGTCGTCTAAAAATTTAATTGTGTTTGACCAACTTAGATTATTTTTGTTTGGTATTGTTGTTATGTTCGATAAGGTTGTATTTAGTTTTCTGCCGTAGTAAGCTTCGAAGGGTGATAGTTTAGAATATTTCTTCCTACAAATTCGTAGTTCGAAAGATATGTCTCTTAGTGCGTTTTTAATATTGAATGGTCTTTGGTTGGGGTCGAGTTTAATACATCCGAGTCGTCGTTTGACGGTTTGTATAAGGCGTTCTACAAGACCGATGGAGCGATGGTCATTGGCCGGTGCGTAAATTAGGTTATTATTGTGTTTTGCACATAGGAGTTTTACTTTATTGCCCTTTAGGCAGCGGGCTTGGTCGAGTCTAATGTTCCGTGGTACACAGTGTTGTGCGATGTATTTATTTAAGAATTTTTCTATGTTTGGACCGTTTGCATGTGTTACTAGTTTCAGAGTGGGGAATTTTGAGAAGCGGTCTATGCATGCTAGAAAGTACACTTTTCTCCCCTGTCCGTCAAATATTGGTCCCCCGAAGTCTAATTGAATTTCTTCGTTTGGATCTGAGCATTGTGGTAAAGGTGCCCAGTGGCTTTTGGGATTTATGCTTTTTAAATTCTTACCGAATTCTGTGCAGGGTCGGCATGTTTTGGATGTGTTTATCAAATCTCGGTTAATGAAGGGCTACCATATACGTTGTCCTAACTCGGTCATGCCCCAAGCTCCCGGATGTGTGAGTGTAAAAAATCTATAACCGATTCTTTGAGGTTGTTGGGGATAGCAAGTTTGTTGTCTAATAGTACGCAGCCGTTGGGTACGCTTAGACTCCTCCACTTGGCGTGGATTTGTTTGCTGAACTTCTTGCATCGTTGTTCGTCCCCAGTTATGATGCAGGATGCAGTCGCGTACTTCACGAAGTACGGTATCGCGGTTGGTAATGGCGGCTATAAGTTTGGTGTTAAAGATGTCGTCGGGGGTTTTGGTAGCTGCTCCTCTTTTTTCTGATGTTGTGCCTATTGTTGGTTGTTTAAGGGGTGGGCTTAGATAACTAGTCATTGAGAAGGCATTTTTGGAGAAGGTGATCCCGTGGTTTGATTTGTTTGTTCGTTGGCTGGGTTGTCCATTTGTTGAATAGAGTTTTTGAGAGTATTTAAAGGGGACTGCTGTGTGTTAGGCGAGATAAATGGCAAATGCGCTTGCGCTATTGTGTTGTGAGCGAATTGTTGGTTTGTTCTGTCGTCATAATTTGCTGTGTTGAAATCCGTGTTGTTTAAGTTTTGTGCACTGCGTAAGTTGTAATTACTTACCGTATACGGTTTAACTGTCTTTGTGACGTGTTTTTGACTTGTGTCTTGTGATGTCTTGTGGCTGTTCTGTAATTCCTTTATGGCTTTTCTTGGTCTGCCTCTTTATCGTGTGTGTTTATTGTTTATGTTAGTGTGCGTGGAATCGTTGAGTGATTCCGTGTTGTTGTTTTTATTTAACATAGAATCGTTGGGCGTTTTCATTTGGTTGTTCATTGCTTGTTGAATTTGTTGTTTTCTGGGTCTACCGCTTTTTCTCAATATGTTTAACGTTTCGCGTATGATATCTATTGTTGCTATTATGAAATTTTCGTCGTATTCGTTCGGTGGTTTTGCGGGTTCTGATGGGTTTCGTGACATGTAATCAGCTAGTCCCATTTTTGTGCCCGGTATGTGTTCGATGTTAAAGTTGAATGGTATTAATCTATCGTACCATCGTGTTAGGCGGCTCTGATGGGTTTTGCTAGTTCGTTCTTTGAGTATGGATAAGAGTGCTCGTTGGTCGGTTTGTACTATAAAGTGGTGTCCCAATAAGTAGTGTTTGAAGTGTTCTAGTGCCCATACGACACCTAGTAATTCTAGCTTGTTGATACTGTATTTTTCTTCTGCTTTGTTTAAGAATCGTGATGCGTATGATATTGTCTCCCATCCGTTGCATGTTTCTTGCTCTAGTACTGCTCCTAGGCCTGATCGTGAGGCATCTGTTTTGACTCTTGTATTTCTTTTGATGTCATAGTGATTGTTTTCTGTTAAGTTCTTGATATTGTTTTTTATTGTTTCGAAATCTGATTGGTGGTTTTCCGTCCATACGTATTTTGTGTCTTTCTGTAGTAGATCTTTGAAGCCTCGGCATAGTGTTGCTAGATTGGGTATGAATTTAGTGAGATGGTGTACGCTGCCGAGAAATGATTTAAGTTGTTTGTGAGTTGTTGGTGGCTTTAGGTTTATTATTGCCTGTGTCTTGGAGATGACGGGTTTTATTCCTTTTTCTGTTATCTCGTGTCCCAACCATGTTATTTTGCTTTTGGCAAAGTGACATTTGTCTAAGTTTATTGCCAAGTTTTCGTTGTTCAGTCTGTCGAGGCAGTTAAATAGGTGTTTCTTGTGGTTCTCTGAACCTCCGCCTGTAACGATGATGATGTCGTCTAGGAAGCTAAATGTGTTTTTAGGTCTATTGTTGAAAATAGTATTTGTCCTTCGTTGGACGATTGTGTTATTGATTGAGCGATGTTATCCATGAGGCACTCGATGTTGTGCATTTGATATTTGTTTTTATAGATTGCTTTGTTAATCGTTTTTGAATCCATCGCTAGTTTTATTGATTTGTCTTTTTTGACTGTAATGACTATTGTTGATATGTAGAACTCGTCGCTGCATTTTTCTAATTTTGTGATATTCCGATGTTCTGTAATCTTCTGAGTTCTTCTTCGACTTGTTTTTCTAGTTGTAGAGGTACGCGTCTTCCCCTTTGATGGACCGGGGTGAAGTTGCTTTTTGAATTTGGACTTTACCTTATGATTTTTTGATCGCCCCAGTCTGGTTGCTAAGTTTTTATATTTTGTTGCTACCTCTCGTTTAATGGGACATGTTGACATTATTTCTATTGAATCTATGTTCTTACCTTGTGCGTTTGGGGAGCCTTCTTGTTTGAGGTGTATTCCTAGGGGTTGGAATAGATCTCTCCCCACAATGGCTCTATGTTTGTTCGGGACCACGATGATATCTGCTCGTCCTGCTCGCCACCCATTACATTCGATGTCACAGTAGAGAGTGCCCAGGTTTTTGATGGGGGTGTTGGTGTAGCTTTTCAGTTGGACTGAATTTGTCGTTCGGCTCCACCAGGTGTTGTTGTCTCTTGCTTCGATGTCCTTCGCCATCGCTTCTGTAACTTTGCTGGTCGAACTTCCTGAATCTACCATTACCCAAAACGAACCTTGCGCTTGATATTTCTGAGATCGTTTCCTCGCGTCCGACGAAAGCGTTTTGGTGAGGGTCGGCTAGTTGTTTTGAGTGTATGGCTAGTTGGCTTCTGATTCCTAGCTCTATGCTAACTGCTAGTTCGAGGGCCTTTTCTGGGGTGAGTGTCGTTTTTAACAGTTCTTTCTGTATTTCGTGGTCGATCATGTTCGCTGTGAATATGTCGCGTAATAATTCGTCCTCCAGGTGGGCTATCCGACAATGCTCTGCTAAAGATCTTAGGGCTAAGTGGAACTGTTCCATTGTCTCTCCTCGTTGTTGCTTGCGGGTTAATAGTAGGTAACGGTCGAATGTTACGTTTCTCGGGCGTGTGAATGTTAGTTCGAGTTCCTCCCAGATTTCTTGTGTTGTTTTGTTCTCTACATTTGTGTGGGGGAACTTTCTGGCATGCATTTTTGGTCCTTCAATGCCTAGGCTTAGATAGATAAGTGATATGGCTTTCCTGTCCGCCGTGTCCCGTGGCTTATCGCCGCATAGTACATCTATTCCGTCTATTTGATTACACTCATTTTTCCATTTGGCTATCGCCTGGTGGTATCGTGTTTGTCTCTCTCTTTCCATCGTTTGCGTAGGGTTGTGGACTGGTTGTTCTTTTACCGGTTCGGGAGGGTAGATGACTGTTGTCGGTCTCTCTTGGAGTAGTTCGTCCAGTTCAATATTTTTCTTCGTGACTAAGGCCATTTTCAATTGGCTTCTCCACTTCTCCCATGGAATGGGCGGGTTGCTGCTGGGTTTATCCCAACATGGTTCGAGACCGAGTGCTGTGCGTCCTTTTGAATCTGAGTGCGCCATGTCGTGCTATTAAGGGGCGTAGCGTTAGTACGATGATGATGATGACTGATGTATCGACAAAGTCTATAGCGATGGTCAAGAGAGTCGGTAAAGGAAAGAGAGTCAGTGACAACTATTCAATACAAACGTTAAGGCAGAACTGCGCTTAGCCAATTCGCAGTTAGTGTGTTAGTTGTGACCGAGGTCACAAAATACCTGTCACTGAATTAAGAGTCAATCGTCGGACGATTGAGAGTATAGATAACAATGGTACTAAATGTGTACTGCGAAATAAGTAGTATTAATTCACTGCACCGATAAATGATGGGTCGTGATACGGGTACCACAAAGAAGATTCATTTTAATTTTTTTAAACTTTTGTTGATTTTCTGTCGTTTCAGTAACACGTTGGAACATTTCAAAGTTTTGATTCGCTAAAAAGTATTTTTAAAATCAAGCATCATGATAGATGTTATCTGTAGTTCAATGTTCACTCCTGGCATTGGTATTCATCGCGCGCGGTCAGCAATGGTTTACTTTGTGGTATATGCATTGCTTTGAGAATCATCAAATTTTGTGGCACATTGCACTGATCTCTTAAACGCCCATAGAGCGCGCGTGGTATTCCTCAACATTCGCCTACACGCTGACCTACCGGAGAGTTGTATATCTGCAAACTTGTCCGACACATGAGGAATGTCACCCACTTCAAGTTATTTCGTAAGCCACGTAAAAGTAGGATTCTTATCACAACCTATCTTTAAAGATGGCAAGCAGGCTTTTAGTTTCCGTGCTGTGTAGATCACTCTAAGATGGGTTATTTTTTGTAGCTTTTTAATGTCTAAAGCTTAATTGGCCTCTTACTATGAGAAAAGCGTGGGTATGTCTTTGTGCTTTAGCTCATCGCTTGACTTCCATCGTGCTGTTATTTGCAGTTGTTTTAGAGTCTTCTGAAATTATTCAATTGTCTGATTTATTATGCCTGACAACCAATTTTCCGAATACTGACTTTTTCACAATATGTTTTCTTTTAGTTTCATGGTTTCTTCAGAGTATTGACAGTTGTTTCGAGATAAAAAAAACTTGCGAATTTTAGCATGTACAATATGTTTTTATGTTGGAGGTGAGAGCAGCTACGAACATTTATAATTGTTTCAGTGTCCGTTGGATCGTGGCACCTTTTAAAATAGAGCTTTCTAAATGTTTGCAGTGAACTCATTACAAAGATCTGGAGGATATCGTACATTCATTCTTGTAACAAAGTGCCAAAAAAAGTACGAAGATGTTGCTCAGGTAAATGTAGCTCTTCTGTTTACATAGATTGTTCACGGGAACAGTTTGCAGTATTTGTACAATTGAAAAAACTACACAAAAACCAAAAAGGCCTTATTGTTTTTTTGAGTTTTTTTATTGTCGAAGACCGTCAGCAATGCGTGCGGTCTCGCATTTGGAACAATTATTCTATGCAAAAGTGATATAATGTGGGAAGTTATACGCTCGTTTTAATGATATTATAAAATTGTTCAACGTTTTTGACTGGAATCTTTTCTCATCAAAATGTTTTTAATGACACCACATGTGAATTTTCTGACCACACTGCCTCCAGACTTAAGGGAAAACCTGCATAAAGTGTCATATAGAGTTTTGGTGTGGGACCCTAAAAAGCAAAGAAAATGGGGTTGCTCAAAGAGATAAACTATTATCCTTTTTCCTATTCTTTCCGTTGCTGAACTGTATTCTTAATCAAAATCTGATGAATAAGATTTAGCATTTTACAAAGACGATTTGAAACTCAATAGCAGCATTAACTTTCATTTAAAACCAAAACTGAATTCAATCGATTTATATTTTCCTGAATAATACGTGAAAATTAACGTCGCAATAAAACATATCATCAAATTTCATAACAAGAGAATGTTTAACCAAACACAATTTTCTTCCATTGAGCGACACTTTTCAGAAAAATTTTTTAGAGTAATTTTCCCCAATAATTTCATCACCAATTAATGTTGTTTAGATCATAATGCTCATTAAAGCGCTGCCTTAACAAGAAACTCATTTTGTGGGAAGCGAAAACAACCTAATGGCAACATCTTTTAAACACAATTTTTTTATCGGCGGTATCATTGGCTTCTAATTTTACTGAGATAATATATTCAAAATAAAGATAATAACCGTTATTTAAAAATAGAAGGAATATTCAGGAAACGCTGGCGCAGAGTGAGTAAAAAACAAGGATTTTTGTTGTTTCTGCCCTCAGCCTTGTGGGCTTTTATTGTTTGCAATTACGTGCTCTGTAATTGGGGGCGCAAAAAAAGTACTGGAGGCACGAACAGAAAAGATCCAAAGACCTAAAAAACAAATAAATTGAAAATAATAGAGTCCTTTGACTAGCATCGACTGAAACAGTTCACCCCCCCAAAAAAATTTAATTGTTATTTACTATGAAAACTTTCAACACGAACTTCTTTACTGCACGGAATACTGTCAAAAATGGGGAAAAGCATGAACTGCTGCAGAATTTAAGAAATATCTTTTTTTAGCAGAACACCTACATTATGCAAAACTTTTAAAAAAATTGGCAATTTATCCAAAAAAAAGTTTTGTGATTAATTTACCATGTAGAAAACATTTTTTCAAATTTTCATTGGAATCTGACGTTTAAATCAATCACCTTCTTCTTTTTGATATATTGTGGATCCCTCCGAAGGATCTCTTGAAACATAATTCTTTCCATTAATTGATTTCAACTGACTGGTGAGTCAATTTTTACAGCCTAGAATTTAAAAAAATGAAGCGCAACAATTTACATGATCTTCTGGTGAATTAACAGTTCTTTCAAAAATGCTGCACGAGTTTCTCCTTCTTCTTTTTTATGAAAATGAAATGTAGAAAATAAATATTTTCTAACTTGTAATTACAAAGATATGTAAAAATTATATCAGTTGCTTCGATAAGAATAGGGATTTGCGAAAAATAATGCCATCAAAGAATTTGACCACGCAGGTTGAGGTCCAGACCCAAATGTTTGTCTGATCACACTTACCAGACCGAAATTATCTCTGATGAGACTTTCCAGACGGCAATTAACCCTGATCAGACTTTCGAGACACAAGATACCTCTGATCAGACTTTCCAGACACAAAGGGTCTCTGATCAGACTTTTCAGACCGAAGGCGTTCTGATCAAACCATCTTCAGACCATGGTCCGGACTCAAATTCAGACCGTTGCCCAGAACTCAATCACACTGTGATCAGACTCAAGTGCGATCGACGACGCAACGATCCGACTCAAGTGCGCTCGAAATAATCTGATTGATCATTTCATAGAAACTGATGTTTGCATTATTTAATTCATCTAAGAAAAAATCAATTATAAAAGTATTGCTAAAGAAAACGAAACCCAATTGTTGAGAAAAATTTTTAATTATTGTACCGTTTAGTGTATATTTCTGACTCAATGGATGAGTTTAGACAGCTTTTCATAAGAAACATCGTGGTCTCCATTTGACCAAAATTTTTCTCTGAAGAAACCAGCCTTTGCTATCAGCTGGACTCATTTTTTTCTGATCAGAGCTATCGGACTTCAGATGAGTATCGGATCAGAAAGCTGCTTTATTGTATTGGTGCCTCTTGGCAGAGCCAACATCTCTCAGTAAAAAAAAACCAGAAACTATGAAAAAATAAGTCGCTCGAAAGGGTCCCTGATCAGACCCAATTGCGTTCAAAAACATTTCTGATCAGACCCAAGTGCGCTCGAAGAGGTTATAATCAGACCCAATTGTGCTCGAAGTCGCCTTTGATCAGACCCAAGTGCGCTCGAACCCGCCTATTATCAGACTTTTCAGACCAAAATTACCTCTGATCAGACCTTCTCCAGACCATCGTCCAGACCGTAGTGCTCTTGAACTTCCCTCCAGACCCTGTAATTTCGGGCTGGAAATATACTGGTGTGCGCTCGATCGGGTCAGATCACAAACCAATTTGGGTCTGGACTTAAACCTTGGCAAAATTATCCGAAGTTACAATTCTAACTTTCGAATCAACTTTTCAGGTGTTTCTTTATCAATTGCAGATTGTTTTGAGGAACCATTAAAGTTGAGAGCTGGTAGCGCAGCCTTAAACAATGGAATAACTATGCTTTTTATGAAAGAAAAATCTAATATATTTACCTTTCTCAAGAAAAGACAGATTTAACGAAAAAAATTATATTTTGCTGCAAATAGACACGTCATAAATGGCCGGACAAGTGTTGCCTATAAACAGTTATTTCAAGAGAATACGACCTTTAGTGCAGGTGTCTTTTGGTTTGAACCCATAGCGGAAATTTCACAAATTTTAAACCAAATTAAAGTTTAAAGTTTGCCAAGTAGTAACTAATTTAATCTGACGAATTGTCGTATTGAACCTCTTTGAAAACTATTTTGAAAGTCATTTTCTGTTTAAGTTTGGAAACTACGCTATTGATATTTGAAACTTTGGTTAAAAGTCATTTTTCTCTTCAAACTTTAAAACTTGAACAATATGGGAGCTTGCTGACCAACACAAATTAATTTTTAGACAATGAACTTTGCCATCACGAAAAATCTTCCATGGTTTTGAGTTGAAAAAAATTATTTTGAACTGCTTCCTTTCCCAGGTTTAAGCGCGTGGACCTAGACCACTCTGATCAGACCATTTTCCATATTTTGGCCTCTGATCAGGACATCGTGCGACCCAGGGTCCCCTGATCAGACCTTAGTGTGACCTAAGAAATTGTGCGACCGCATTGCGACCCAGAAAAATTGTGCGACTTTCGAGCGATCCAAATTCGTGCAATTTTCTAGCGACCAAAATTCGTGCGACTTTCGTGCAGCAAAAAATTGGCATCACATGACAAAGACGTTGGGGTGCAGATTCTTCTGCTTCTATAGGTGCAAATTATGAGCACCCTTTAAACTGGTGCACAAATGGAAACAATCCATTGCATCTATTGTGTTTCGGCTTCCATCTTAGTCTACATGTTTTTTACGCCACCAGGCTCAAATGACAATAAGACGCAATTGACAGTAATTGAGATGACATTACCTTTTGAAAACAAAAAATTGTTAAAAATTTGACAGAACAATCATTGCAGACAAAATTTGAATAAATTATAGCGACCATTTTCCAAACTTTCGTGCGACCAATGATCAGACCGTAGTGCGACCATTGTCTAGACCGTCATTGGACTCGAGCGCTTCCCAGACCATGTATTTTGGGTCGCACCACGTCACCGGTGCGAGCGGTCTAGGGACAAGCACCTTTTGGGTCGTGAGCGGTCTAGGGACAAGCACCTAACCCTGGGTTCCGCCCCGTTTTGCCTTGGTCTTCCCCACTTGTGCTCCTCAGGGGTTTCAATAGCCTTGCACGATACTTATTGTGTCTTACTACAACTCAATGTGTAAATGTTAGTCTACTGGAGTATTCATTGTCATCCCAAAAGAAAACTGTTATAATAAATCATATACTAGTTATCTAGTTAGTAAGCAAACTAGATAGGAGCACGTCAAGCGAGGGAACATCATTCCCTCTTTAAGTCTGCAGAGAAAGAAAATTCAACACAAGACCACTAATGCTTAACTCAACAATGTTTTTGTTCAGATGTTAAGATTATGTATGTTCTATCACATTTGTGGCCTTCAAGTTCACCCAGCTTGTAAAAGGTGTGAACCCGTTAGATGGTTGCTCATTATCAGCTCTGCTCTGATCCCCAAACGTTGATGTTCTAAACCCGGGAAAAAGTTTGGTAGAAAAATAACGTAAGAATTGCGGTGAATAGCGGCCCGGGTCAAAGTTTGGTAGAAAAATAACGTAAGAATTGCGGTGAATAGCGGTGAAAAAAAATAATTTTCACCGCAAAGCACCCGCATCTTTACGCAATTATTGCGGCGGAAGCGGTGGAGTTTTGTAAGATTTGCGGTTTTTAGCGGTGAATTTTTGTAAGAGTTGCAATTTTTAGCGGTGAATTTACTTTTATCACAGCATTCACCGGATTTCTTACAAAAAAGAAACTGGCATACCAGGTTCGAATCTCTCATCTCCTGCAAGTCAACAACTCCATATTTCACCGCGCCAACGCACACTTATTTTATTTACAATTCTTGTGAATTTGAACCAGATTCAATAAACGTTATGAAGAACAAATGTATTGATATGTTGTAAGAATTGCGGTTTCTAAGGGTGAATTTTTTATTTTCTCCGCTTAAGCGGTGAAAAGAAAATTCAACACTACCAACGAGAAGCGGTGAAAATAAAAAAAAATTGCCGCTAAAAGCTGCAAATCTTACAAATATTCATTGTAATAATACTGTGATTTTTATCGGTGAGTTTTCGTAAAATTTCTGATTCTTAGCGTTGAATTTTTTTCACCGCTTTCATCGCATTCAAAGCTAAAAATCGCAATTCTTATATCTTTTCACCGCATTCACGGCAAATCTTAATTTTTCAGCGATTTTTAGCGTTGACACTTCGATCCGGGAATTTATGATTGTTTCCTTTTGATTACGGTAAAGTGGGGAGACCCCCGTGTTTAAGACTGATAACATCAAGTTTTCGAGAACAATTGTAAACGAACCAAGTTCCTTTATACTTTCTCTCCCCCACACACACATTTTCCTCCCCACATACATTTTATACTTGTTGATTTTATCGAAGAAGTCAAAAGTGGTTGACATTCACTTCCAATATTTTTTTTGAAATGCAGTTCACGTTTTTAACAGTAATTTGCGTGCCAATGGCACGCAAATTACTGTCATTACTGAATTTTTTTGAAAAGTTGTTTTTGGTTCCTAACACAGTCAATAAGCCAAACAAGTCCAAATTTTCATTAACAGCAACGACCAGCATTAAATTTAGCAGAAGGTGATAGAGTTGAACACACTATAGGAACTTTTCGGACAACAAAGAACAAGTAAAGAAGCTGTAAATATGCTACGCGAAACATTAAAAATCTTTAGGTCAGAGAATGAGCACTTAGACAGAAGTTGCATTGAACCCATGAAGCTACCTCTAACAAGCGGAGAGTTGACAACACTTGTTAATTAATATACCGAAAAGAAAATCATGACGATTTGAAAAAAAAAGCAGAAGCACAAAGAACAGACGCAATTGAAACCGAATCTGCTATTAACACATCAGCAATGCCGTCCCCTAATCTACAGTGAAAACTGTGCCCTTAAGCAATAGAGCAACGGAACATCAGTTTGCAAACAGCAACAATCAGGAGATCCCTGATAATTCTCAACCCATTTTGAACATTGAAGAGAGAGGAAGCAACAAGGAATTTTTTTCGGGGGCAATGAGAACAGAAAAAACTGGCAAAACTCAAGTTGACCGAGATCAGAGAACCATGTTTGAAGACAGAGCCGATACGAGAGTGAGGATATCAGAACAGGGCGATCCCAACAACCGGGTTCTTTTCACAATAATAGCCAAGCTGGTCCATCCATGAGCCAAAGGTACAAAACCCGAAATTAATCAAAAACCACTGCACAATGGTTCTGGAACTGACGAACACTATAGTAATGGCTTTGAGAACAACCAAGACAATGGCTTCCCAAGTTTCGCGAGTTATTCACCAGACTGGACGCAACACCAAGCATCGTTGTTCCAGAACACATTGAGTTTGCCTCAATTATCAATTTATAGATTCGCAGGTGATCCTTTGAATTGGCACTAATGGTTCAGTTTCTTCAAAGCAACGATTTGCAAAAACAGTGGCCTCTCAGATGCCAAAAATTGACATATCACAAAAATTCTGTAACTGATAAAGCGAGAAATTTCATGAATGGATACTCCTACAATGTGGACTACAACAATGAAGCCATCGCTGAACTCACGATGAATATTGGCAAACCACAATTGATTGTATTGGAGCATGCCTGGGTCAAATGGAGAATGCATAAACCCAGACTAGGCTCAAACAAAATTCTTTTTTGAGCTGGTAACCTTTCTTTGGAAGACTGGTACAAAGATTTCGGCTTCTAAACTACGAGGCTGATCTCAAGTCTTCAGCCGTCTTAAAAATTGGCCAGATACAAACTCAACGCTACCATGGTAATCAATTGAAATCAACACACAAGAAGCCAAGCATTGTTTCAACTTAACCGTACCTTCTTTGCTGATTGGATTGACTCGTACTCAGAGGCTTGCGATGACATCTCTCTACAACGATCCCCAGAAGGCGGCTAACGGATATGTCATGTGAGCTCAGCTCACAAAACCACAACCTTGGTTGACGTCCCGGACAATTTAAAAGGATTTCAATTTAATTCCCGGCTAATTGAGAGGATTGTATCAAGAGATTCAATCTATGCCCAAACTGCCTAAGAGCTTACAAACAGGGCCTCTGCCCTTCAAAATCACGGTGCTTTTTGAACAGATGCAATGGTTTCCATCAGACTGAATAGGAAAAATGCATTGTAACAGCAACAAAATGCACAACCAAGTGAGACAAAATCTCAAGAAACCAAAAAAACCAAAACCAATCAAACTATCGACGTAACTTCTATAATGAAAACAAAAGGCAACAGACAATTTGAACTACAATCAACAGAAAGGAAACAAATTTCATTCAACAGACAAAGTTCATTCAACAGTAGCGCTTCACACAGGGGCAACTGCAATAAATACGATTTTCATCCTCAAGCGAACCCTGAACAACAACCATGAAGCCATCGCTAAACTGACTAGGAAATTTGGCAAGCCACAGCATATTGTCATATGCAAAGAATTTAATTTGAAATGCTGAATTAGAGCTGCAGAGGCCATTATCAAATCCAAAATATAATTTTCACAAAAATAATGGACAAGAGAAGAAAAATAGCGACTGGAGCAGATGCATTCACAGCAACAGTTACCAGACAATTCGCAACTGAACCACCTGACACGTCGCCCAATCAGCCAACACATGCATAGCACTGTTCAATCACATCAAGGGCTAACAAGACGATCCAGATGAAGATCTTCTCCAGCTTTTATGGAAAATTGAAGGAGTGAAATTCAACCAGTGCTCTTCCAAGAGACAGTCTTAAGATGATAAGGAAGCTGTGTGATTTCATGAAACAATGTGTGATACCATCCTCAGTCATACCATGAAACACATTGGTGACAGATACCAGATCGGACTTCCATGGAAGCTAATCATCACACTCCCTAACGAATAGTTCTTGGCCAAAGTTCAGTGGCCCGCTCTGCAACTAGGTTAGACACTTACAGAGACTTGAGGGAGTGCTACAGGGAAACAATCAAAAAAGATTTGGATAAAACCTTTATCACAACTTCAGACCCGAGGTGCAGACACTCTGTTTAGTGCCTTCCTCGTCACTCAGTTATCAAAAAACAAAAACTAGACAAAATCCGCAGAGTCACAGACGCTGCTTCAAAATATTACTTATTAAATCTTACTTATTGAAACTTCAGAATCTCACTCATTGATGCATTGCTGACACGGAGGGATCTACTTTGCAACCTTCAAGGCATTCTTTTTCGCTTCAGACAGTACCCATTAGCAGTCACATCAGACATCGAAGCTATGCTTATGCGGATTGGCATCCAGTCAAAAACTAGGATAACTTCGTTTTCTTTGGACAGAGGATTGAAATGAGAAGGTCTTCAAATACAATCGACCTAAATTTGGAGCCACATGTTTACCTTCTTGTGCAGTCTCCGTTCTGTAGAAGTGCGCAGTTGACCACATAAACGAGCTTCCACAGGCGTACACAACAATCAAGCAGCAGTTCTAGATATTTGACTTCATGCAGACCTACCTTTTTAAAGAGAAGGCCAGCGGTAGTGCAGAGGAGATCAAACCTGTTTTGCAGACAGAAAAATTCAATTTGCCAAAATTCCCAATGAACAAACAAACCACATTAGAAAACCTTCTTGCAAAACAGAGGACAGAATTGCAAACCCAAACAATCGCTGGTCAGACGTGGGACTCAAAGACGGACAAGCTGATTTTCGCAAAACCAACACTTCTCTACACAGGGCAGCAACTGACTCAGAGGAAGGTCCTATCAAAGGCGGCTTCTCTGTTCGATCCAGTTGGACAGTTTTCAGCGGTTGCCATCAGAATTAGATGCATTCTCCTGAAAATCATTAATATGGGAGGCTCAGATCACCTGGTGTCACAAAGCTGCCAACAGGAACTGCAAGAGTGGATGTAGGAGTTCGACAGCATGACCTCAACCAAAACTCCTAGATGCTTGATTCCCAATATCAACGGAACTTGTTAATTTCACAAGTTCATTGACGCTCAACGAGTGCAATTGCCGCCATTGTGTATGTGAGGACAACCAACGCCGATGGACCTTCCACGTCATGATATGTTATCAGCAAAACAAAAAAGGCGCCGATCAAGCAGCTGAGCATTCCAAAACTGGAACTGGACGCGGCAACACTTGAAATAGAAGTAGCTGGGTTTTGTGAGTGCGGGATGACAACGGCTATAAGTTTCACGCAATATTGGACAGACAGCACTACTAAATTGGACTTATCATATACAAGCAGAGACAGAAAATTTTCATTGCCAACTGAGCGGCCGAAATTCAGGAGCGAGATGAATCCCGCTGACCACAACACACGAATTCCCAATCCATCAGACATCTCAAAGCTTTGGCTCACTTTTTGAGCACATCTCAAGATTCCAGGAATTTTGCCGAAGACAGTGATCTTCACATATGCGCTACACAAGCGACTCAACTTAAGACACCAGTTATTCAGGTCGATATTTTTTCACCAAGAAGTCGACTACTCAACTCTGCTAGAATGTTGCTCCAGACAATAAGACGCTTGAAGGCAAAATTCTGAACAAGAACAAAAAACGAAAACGAATCACCTGAGACCTCCATTATTGATGATTTTGCATCAGATGAGACCAAGGCACGGAGCTACCTTATCACAATGTCCCAAAAAGAATTTTTCTCAGGAACAATTTCCTCACCGTTCAAGGGGAGCAAGTTTGTTAAGAGAGACCATCTGATGGCTTTTACGCCTTTTCTAGACGACGGCGGACCCTTGAGGGTAGGAGGAAGACTCAAACAGGCTCCACTAACCTACAGTGCAACACATTTCATCGAACTCTCCATTGCAGGAGCAAAATAAAGAAACTCCTGATTGTAAAGGCACACCGTTAGTGTGGCCATCAAGGCGTGAAAAAAAGTGAAAACTCACCTGCTGCAGATTTTCTTGATGATTGGATTGGGAAATTGCTGAGAAGTCTGCGGAAATGAGGACAAGAGAGCAAGAATTCAGATGCAGTATGTCTGCTTGTTCACCTGCCTGGTAAGCAGAGCTGTCCGCCTAGGAGTATGCCGTGACCTCTCAACTGATTGTCTCCTGATGGACATAAGCAGATTTGTATCACAACGTGAGCGCATCCCCGACAACATTGTGAGTGAGCATTGCAAAGATTTCATTGGAGCCAACCAAGTCTTGAAATTGAAATTCCAAAGAAACTACCAGCCTGATAACGATTACATCAGACTGCAATTACTTCAACAGATTATTCAGTGGACTTTCAAGTCACCATTGGCACCACATTTTAGAGGAAGCAGTCAGAAACTAACACTTTCCAGACTCAGTATCCCAGACATGGGTGGCGGAAGCCGATGAAATTTTGAACTCTAGGCCATTAACTCATGTAGGCTGCAGCATCTCAGATAGGGTACCCCTTATGCCTAATCACTTCCTACTTCGCAGACCTCATATGTGTTTGAAACCTCTTAGGAACAGCAAATAGCGGTTCTCCGCCAAGGACTTCAAGTTAACACAGACACTACTTGATCATCATTGAAGCAAGTCGCCAAAGAAATAGGTTCCTGAGCTAAAGCACTGGCAAAAATCAAATGATGAGCTGGATGAAGGTGACATTGTGTAGGTGCGTATGGACTTCACACTCAGAGGCATCTAGTTTCATGGGAAGATTGTGAAAGCACACAGGGGCTCAGACGGAATGGCATGGAGCTTCGACATCAGGAAGGCCACATGAATAGACCAAATGACTAGCAGTAACGTTAGGCCGTGTAGTCCCACGATTGTTAAGTGCTCCGGGTGGTCTCTGAAACAAGTCCATTGAAAGACAAATGAAAACTCAAAATCTGAAAAAAAACTGTTCGGTATTATTTATTGTGTTTACATTTTCATCAAAATTGTTGATTTTTGTACCGGGAGTGTGAAGGAACCAATTTCCCCAAATTTCCCCAAACTTTTTCTTTCATCACATACATTTCCGTCCTACCAGTCCTTCTATTTCTTGATTTTTCCCCAACGTTTTTTCCATTGATACGTTTTTGTTTTTTTGATTTTATTGAAGAAGTCAGAAGTGACTGACATTCACTTCCAAAAATGTTTGTAGTACGGGACTTCCCGTTTCGGAAAATAACTTGTGTTCCCATGGTGCGATTTTTTTTGTATATATAGACCTCGATTTGATACCACGAGTGCAATTCGCAGAAATAGAAATATGATTGAAAAGTTGTCTTGGGATGCAAGACTTAGGCCGAAGAGCACAAAACCAAAACAGACAAATTGCATCGGAACAAAATAAATGCAACGCAGGATGCCAACATCTACTACAGTATCTCTGAGTGATACAATAACAGCAAGCTCAGTTAATTTTACTTTTTTGAGTTGTTTCTACGTAGCTCAAAAATCGACAACAATCTACGTAGCTTTAATCAAGTGTTCTCAGTTTGTTTTCTTTGATTAAAAAAGCTATGTTTTCAGTGTCCCATTCCTGCTCACTAGAAGTCAGGCTTGATTCCTCTGCTAGAGACTGCATAGCCTATTGCACGGTGCCTCGGTGCACTGGCAGCCAACTGCAGCGAAGAAATCTTTAACTGCTGAACCATGTAATCGCGGTACGAGAACTCAGAAACGCTTAGGAGAACATTGCAATTAGATGATTGAGAGAAACACATAGTAAGCGAGAGAGGGAGAGAGAGAGAGTGAGAGAGAGAGAGAGAGGGAGAGAGAGGATAGCGAGAGGGAGAGAGAGAGAGAGAGAGAGAGAGAGAGAGATAGAGAGAGCGAGGGGGAGAGCGAAAGAGATAGAGAGAGGGTGAAAAATTTGAAATATGCATAAACGGGAAAAGACAAAACTTAGCATGCATTAACTGGCATATGGATTCTGAAATTTTAAAACATGACTGTTTCTGAATTCCGAAACCAGCAAACCAAGTAAACCATGAATTTCCGTTCAACTTGAGCAAACATTTACATCCGATAAGTTGCATCTTGTAACTGAACTAACAGGCCCACGAATGTACTTATACGTTAGGTCAAAAGGTTCTAAACAAGACACGTTACATTTGCCGACAAAAACTGATAAAGTTGAGTACCCTTAAAAACAAGAAAATGGCTCAGAAAGAGGACTACGATTCTGAAGAACAGCGGTTCGTCAGTCAAAACTGAAAGGAAAAACGTCCAAATGGAGCAGTTGGTTCCTAGCGACACAATACTCTTGATTAATTGAGACTTAATTCTAAAAGAACTTAGTAATTTGAAGTGAGTGAGACTGCAAAGTTATTTGAGATCTTTGAGAAGATAAAAAATCTCTGGCCAATAACACATCTACTGCGAGGTCAAACTTATTAGAATTTTCGGGTTAGGAAATAAATTGTCTGATTTGTAGATAATTATGGATGAAGTGATGAATTGTTTTTGTTTAGTGTGTACCGTTAATTAGTTTCAATTGAAAATTCTCATCGAATGTTGAATTTACTCAATTATCTGTATGTGGATCTAACTTTACTTGTTTCTGTTACTACATATTTTGATTATTAATTCAATTATCCATAGTGAGGTTTCCAAACAGCTGAAGGAGCACCTTTTTTGGGGACAACACAGTACACTCCCTGCAACAAGAACCACCAAACAAATTTTTCAGATTTTTGATAGAGCTTTGGCCGCTAGCCAGTCCCAGCTAGAAGCCTTCTAACGATAAAAAATACAAAATTATGCACTGGGACTATAATAGGAATGGACCAAATTATGGGCAACTATATGTTTCAAGTAAGGCGGAGGGATGGTGGTTTCAAACAGTTTTTGGGTCTTCGGTTATGCTCCCCGTTTTTACATGATGAATGATGATTTACTACGCAATGACACGTGTTCTATGAATCGTGGGAGCACAATTACCAGGGGGCACATACGGTAATGATCCATTTTTTGTTGACCAAATATTCACAATTGGATTTATTCTGTCCCTCCCCACCCTTTTTTTTATGATCCCCACTTACAAATTGTTTCAGCCATGTAATGAAACAGCTTATGCGCATGGGGGCTTAAAAGGTTGGAGATAAACGGGGTCCTTCCCAATAACCCTCTCACCTTTCGCCCCGAGAATTTATAGCCTCCATTATGGTATGTTTAGGGGGGTGGGAGGGGGGGGGCTGTAAGTTATACGACCCCTAAACTGCGGGAAAAAAGGGGAAAATTTGTTAAAAGTTGGGTCTTAAAACTTTCTTTGCCACCCATTAAACTTGGGGGGGGGGGGGGGGGGGGTTGGAGCAGAATAGATTACACATGTAATTACCCCCACACTCTTACATCAATTTACCTCCCATAGACAAATTACCCCCCCCCCCCCCACTCTTAAACAAAATGGGAGGATTTTAGGGAGGACATTCGACCCGGGCAATTCTTAGTAACAATGACTGCCTTTTGTCTTTGATTAATTTGACACGTGCAGCTCATTTTTCATTCATTTTTTTTCAACCTATTAACTGAATGAGTTTTTGACTCACTTAAACAAATACTTTTTTACTTTACTATCTACACTGCAACTAACTCAATGTATGAGATAAGTTAATTTCAAGCCATTATTTATCCCCCCATCCATCCCGCACAGAAATACAGCCCCCGCCCCCTGCCGACCATATAATTTACAACGCCCAAGATGTGCGTGCCAAACAGCTGTTACTGTATAAGCCGTTCCAAAACAAGAAAAGTGGGGTCTTTCCCATTATAGCCCCCCCCCCCCCCCAGCTTAGTGGTCAGATAACCTATAGCCCCCCCCCCCCCCCCCCCCCAATCATGGTAATTATACCATAATGGGGGGGGGGCTATAATTTAATGGGGGGGGCTATAATGGGAAAGACCCGATTTTTTTTGCATTTTAAACACAAACACTGTTTTGTTAAATTACGGATCTATTTTGTTTCAGCCCCCCCCCCCCCCCCCCGTGTTTTTTTACGCCCCGAGTTGCAAATTATATATTATATAGCACTTTAATATGTAAAAAAATAGCACGTGCGCCTGGGGGCGTAAAAATGTAAGCCCACTAAGCTGGGGGGGGGGGGGGGACAGAATAGATCCTAAATTACAAATAGGACAACTTGCGTCATTTCAGACTTCACTTCTGCTAGTAATGTCATCAGCTAAAGAACACGAACTGGACAACAAATTGCAACTAATGACTCCTAGTGAGTACAGTAAATCATGTTCAGCAATTTCTCTCGCCCCCCCCCCCCCCCAACTTAGGTAGATAGGGTAGGGGTTGCATTATGGGTAGAGATGAGGACTTCTTTGATCAAAAAATTCGGTTCTTTCTGCCCCCCCCCCCCCCCAGTGATTTTTTATGACCCCCAGTTACAAAATTATAAGTTGTTATATAGCACGTTACTATGTAAGAAAATAGCACGTGCGTCTGGGCATCATAAAAATTCATGCTCACTAAGCTGGGGGGGGGGGGGGACAGAATAGATCAAAAAATTCTCAATATGACTTTCATCTTCATTATTACAGTTGAAAGCTAATGAACATTAGAAGTACACTGAGTTTTAATGTTGGTGGTCAAATTTTGATAACAAAATCAGTTATGGAAAAGTTTGGATCTATTCTGTTCCCCCGCCCAGCCCATCCCCCGACTCAGTGCGCATATAACTTTTCCACCCCCCCCCCCCCCAGGCGTATGAGCTATTTTTTACATAATAATATTATATATAACAACACTTACAACACTTAAAATGTACTGGAGAGGGGCACAAAAACACGGGAGCCGAAATAGAATAAATCTAAAACTTAAAAATTCAAGTCTGTGACAGCTATGATTAAGGTTTAAAAAAACAAGATGGGCTGAACAGCTGAATACAGGAAACCACTCCAATTGTCGTGTACTAAAAAGTGGAATCTATTCCGTTTGGCCCGCCAGTGTTTTTTATGACCCCCAGTTACAAATTATATGTTGCTATATAGCAGGTTACTATGCAAGAAAATAGCACGTGCGTCTGGGGGTCATAAAAAGTTTGGATCTATTCTGTTTCGGCCCGCCAGTGTTTTTTTATGACTCCCAGTTACAAATTATATGTTGTTCTATAGCACGTTACTATGTAAGAAAATAGCACGTGCGCCTGGGGGTCATAAAAAATTTATGCTCACTAAGCTGGGGGGAGAGGACGAAACGGTATAGATCCAGAAAGTTTACAAATAAAATTGCCAACAAATTAAACCAAAAATGACAGAAAATTACTATTACAGCCCAATATTACTGTAGAAAATGTTTTAAAATGCTTTGAAATATCCGCGTCTTTCCCTTTATAGCCCCCACCACGAAACTATACCCCTCATTATGGTAAAATTACCATGATTGAGGGCGATACGTTATCAGACGCTGAAGCTGGGGGAGGCTATAATGCTATAATCGAAAAGACACAATTATCCTTGAGCCCGGGTTTCAGCAACGAAAAATGCAAAAAAATAGTTAGGATTGGTGGTGAAAGCGTTGAATTGATGTACGATATACGCCAAAAGCGCTTTTATTACATAATTAAGCGCTTCCAAGCGTCCATGATACGTAATTTTTAAAGTCTGTAGGTGTAAATTTTACATAGATATAGCGTTTTTGTGAATTTTCTACGTAATTTTGGATTTCCAAGCGTAGATCTTTCCTTAATTCAACACTTAATTTTAAATGGTGATCTTACACAAATTTTAGTGCTGATTTTTCATAAATTAAACATTTGACTCTTACCGTTAATCTTACATAATTACCATTTAATTTGATCTTAGATAATTTAAATACCTTACTTTTAATGTTAGCAGGTTCTTTCTCATTATAGCTCCCCAAATTAGTGATCAGATAACGTATAGCCCCCCAAGGATGGTTTTTATACCCGTGTCAGGGTATTCGTTTAGGTAATTTCTGTGCTTAAACCCGAATATTTTTTAAGATAAGCGGTAACTCGCGTCGACAAGTTTGAAAATTCCCCCTTTTTTTCATACAAATTCAAGTGGTGAAAATGTTTAATTAGAATCAACGCTCTCATAACAGAAAAAAAAATTGTAAGAATTTGTGTGGAGTACTCTAGCATGTCAACGCTTGTTCCTAGCGCTTTGTTCCTGCTTTTTTGCTCCATCATATTACACTCTATCAAAAACAAAGGTGTAAGGGTGTAAAAATTGATTTTCAGAATAAGGGTTGAAAAAAGAGTGTAATTTTTTTATCCGTCCACCTTAAATTACACTCTCTCAAAAAGAAGAGTGCATGAGTGTAAAAAAATTGATACTCAGCACAAGGGTGGAAAAAAGAGTTTAATCTTTCATCATTCCACCCTTAACTACACTCTTTACAAAGAGTGTAAAAAAAGTGGATAAAAGAGTGTAATTAAAGTTTAATTTTTTGAAATTACACTCTTACGCTCTTTTCCCCGATAAATAACAGTGGAAAACGGATTACACCCCTAATCCCCGCTAATTAGGGGTAGAATAGGGGTGAAACCTATGATGGGAAAGACCGCAAAAATATGTGCCCTAGGAGTTTCAAATACCCCGATGTATGTTTGAAGCACAAGATGAGTAAATTGGGGACTTCAACCTGGGTTTTATTTGTCATCAAATGTTCAGAAAAACGATGTGAGTTTCTCACATAAAAAGGGTTATAAATAAAGGCCCTCTATTGTACAGTACAGACTAGTTCAGTCATTTCTCATACCGCCCCTCCCCCACACCCACACCCTATATTTGAAACTATCTTAACTTTCTCTTACTTTTTTAAAATTAATTTTGGGGTAAGAACTTACGCCGTTACTCTCTGTGGAATGTAATCCAAAAACGTAGGAAATGATGGTTTCGAACGTTGTTTGTTTCGGGCGAAAACGGTCAAAACCTATAGATCTTTTCATTGGTATCACCGTACTTGAGCTTTTATTGGGTCTTTCCCATTATACCCCCCTCATGAAATTAGAGCCCCCCACCCTGGTATGTTTACCATGATGGAGGGGGGAGATTATAGGTTATCTGACCACTAAGATAGGGGAAAGGCCCAGTTTTTAAACCAAAGAAACGATCATTTCCAAACGAATTATCTTTTTTTAGATATTAGTAAACTTCTGGGCGTGACTCTGCAGCACAAGCCAAATAGGTTCCAGGGGGGCTTCAAAATTGGGTACTCTTCTGATGACGATTCGAGCGATGAAGACTACCCTGGTTTAGACCTCGACTTGCGAAAACCATGCTCGACCAAAAAGTTGTATGAAAAACCAGCGCAGGACCCAAATAGTCTCTTGTATGACTTTAGCTCAACTTTAGCGAACATCTGGACATTATCTCGACGCAAAATGTCATGATTGATTTCCGGAAATTTCCAAATTTGCAAAAAAGCGTATTTATTAACACACTGGATCTTTTCCGTTTGTGCCCCCCAGTACGTTATGCTCCCCCCAGTGACAGAGCACGTGTCATTACATAGTAAATCATTATGTAAAAATATTGCACGTGCGTCTGGGGGTTGCAAATAATATGCACCCACTAAGCTGGGGGGGGGGGGGCACAAACGGAAAAGATCCAACACACTTTTGCTCGACCCATGAAAAGGCATGCGATGAATTTTCCGTGGTTCGATTACTGAAATGATATTTCTCGACCCATACAAAGACCATATTCTGCCCGGAATGCCCATGAAAAAACTTTTCCTCGACTTTAAGTAGGAAGCTCGACTGTGTAATGTTAGTCAACAGCGATTCTCCCCACTAGAAGTTTTGGGTCTTTCCCATTATAGCCCCCCCCCCCCAGCTTAGTGGTCAGATAACCTATAGCCCCCCCCCCCCCAACATGGTAATTATACCATAATGGGGGCTATAATTTCCTGGGGGGGCTATAATGGGAAAGACTCGAAGTTTTAGAAAGTTTTTAGTCTTTTCATAAGTCGAGGCCTAAACCTGGGTAAAAAATAGACGATGACGATGCCTTTGCATTGGATGAACAGGACTATGACGAGATTGACGAGCACCAAACTGTTCAGACAACTACATTCTTTTGTGTGAACAAACCCAGAGTTAGATTTGACCACGAAAGCGAAACTACAGAAGACGCTTTCTAAAATTTCAACAAATTCAGGAAACGTTTACCGGAACTTGACCAACTCAACATTTAAATGCAGGTCACCATGTCTACTATACTGAACTTCTT
>NC_134469.1:81915964-82054768 GCF_964194025.1 Convolutriloba macropyga
GACCAAAATTAAAATGAAAAAAAAACAATTGAGCTTATAGTTCCAATCCCATTATGTTGGAAGGAAGAGAAAGAACAGCGCGTGTTCAAAGTTTCATTAAAACTTTCATAAAATTTTTTTATTTGACCTTTTAAGTTTAAACTAACTCGCTGGTAACAATTCGTGTTGTTAACATACTTGATGCTGAGATGATGATTACAAAATGTGTTCTTTCCTGTTAAAAGAACATCTATTAGATTTGTGTAATTTGTGACCTGAAAGTGAAATTTGATTTATCAGATGGAAATATTGCCAAATTCAACATTATTTTGGCTTTGCTACTTACAGCGTCATTTATTAAAAACAAACATTATTCAAATAAATCTTTTTTTGTTTTTGAGGAATTCTAAATAGAATAAACTTAATCTCCATCGGTCACAAAATCTGAATTTTATCTTAGCAGCAAAATGGCCAAACTCTCAGACTTAGGTGAGTATATATATCAATTGTTTTCTAATTCACTATTAATTTAGTGAGTGTTTTGTTTTGTTGATGTTCTAAAATCAAAATAAAAAATCAAATTGAAATCATTTTTTTTCTGAATTTTTGTGCTTGATGACGTATATCGTGTTAAATGATATTCTCTGGGGAAAAAAGTTTCTTAAAGTTGGTTGTCGAAAACTTGAGCAAAACTGGTGCCTTTTTATGCCTCGCTTCTTGCTTCAAATACGACAAAATTTCAGAAAATCACAAACTAAAAGTCTATGAAGACTTGCCTGTTGGATTTGTACCGAAACAGATAACAAAAACAAAAAATACCATATATTGCTTACGAAGTGGATAAAAATTTATAAAAATTTACGATTAAAAAGTTATAAATGTGGTGTATAAAAGATATACATACACTAATGTGCTTTTCAGCATATAATTATAATTTTTCTGTAATGATCAGTTGCAATTTAAAAACATCATAAAGATTAAAAATAACTCTGTTGTTTACTTTATGGACTTGTAAAATGAAATTAAACTTTATTCATTTGTTTAGTTCAAAAAAAACAAATTGCGAACCCTATTTGAAATCAAAAAATTCCACTGCAAATATTTTCTATTGCGGAAGCAGAAATTTAGAACAAACTTTCAGGCAAAGGAGACAAAACGCAATCAAATGTTTGCCTCTGGATTTAGAAGTTTTGGTTGGACAATTAACTTTGTTATCATAACTATTTAAAAAATACCCTACTAATTATGTTTCATCGTTTTCTAGCACAAAGGTGCATTCACATTGAATCAATTACAAAAAAATTTTCACGTGAAAATAGAATTAAATTGATCTTAGAAACCTTATTTTGCTCCCTATTTGCTAAAAGTAATCAGTTTCCCGAGGAGACACTAATCCACACTGACCAATTCCTTCTTCATTCGGAAAATTTTTATTTCAGAGAACTGAACTATTATAAATTTGATACTGCAGAGGACGTTGAATATCTGATCAAAGTGAAATATTGCCGACTTTTTTAACGACTTCAGTTGTGTAGTCTAGTTTTATCCTTAGCTCTTATTGATCGTATATAATAGTATAAAATAGTGAATAAATTGAGGTACATTGCTTTGAAAATTGTTCAGTTGAATACATCAGTTCACACTTAACACTTATTATTCTGTTTTTAACCAATTTTTGCGTCACAGCTAAAACAGTAATTCTACATTTTTCACAATTTACTGGTTATTTTAACATAATTTTGGGGGGCTTTGATCCGTTTTGGAAAAAATAACGGAGGGATTTGAGTCGCTATGAAATAAATGGAAAATACAACATTTTTTTGGCAGTTTGCAGGACATATCTGCGGTCATTTTGTGCAGTTATATGATGCATTTATTAGCAAGACGATTTTAATCAAGTGTGTACTTCTTGTCATTAAAGACAAGTAAACAAAAAGAATAAACAGACTTTCACTGAAAAAAACACATTACCTAAAACTTTTTTGAGCTTTTTTGAAACAAAATTTGTTGCGTATGGTTCCTCACGATTTGCAGTATGATTCAAGAAGGGCTAACTGGAAATTATAGAAATTTATTGATTTTCAGTGGACACTCTGCTGCTTTGTTACTTTGTTATTAACTAATAAAAAAATTCACGAGAGATCCCGTTTGAATATCTACTTCAAGGCAATTAACGCAAATGCTTTATTTTTTCCCAAAAAGCTCAATTTTTACCGCAATCATAGCGTTTTTGTAGCAAAAAAAATAACATAGCCATTGATTGTATTTAACATATAAAACGTCAATGCGGCCAAGTACTTCCTTATTAAACGCAGTCAATTTCAACTTAAAATCTTTTTGATAGTTTATTAGTATCGTGTTGTGATCAAAATGGTTACTTTAAGGAAGATGCCACTTTTCTAAAGGAAAATTATCTCTGTTCAACTTGGGAAAGTAGCGAGTTTTGGAGGTTACAAGAGCCCCTCCAAAGTTTTCTAAGACATAGAAGTTAAAAACTAATACTTTTTTGGAAGTTGTAACCTTTGTACATATTTATGAAATCACCAATCAATCCACCTGTAATCTACTAAAATAATAGTTTTACAGAATGAGTTATAATACTCTTTTGCTGGTTTCGTTTGATGGAGTCTTCTTAGGTGCTTAAAGCACCTAAGCACCTAAGATAACCCCGCTACATAAAGATCACAACAAAAACAAGAGCCATTCGAAGGAAAGAGTTATTGTTACAATCGCAACCACTAATTAATCTAGTTTTTCCTACAAAATAAGCAAATTCGATGTTGACATTGGGTTTTACTGTTGTCCGAGGCTGAGCCATTTAAAATGATCAAAAGTCTGGTGAACAAATTAAAGAAAAAATTGAGTCAAAGTTAGGTCAAATTTATGGAAAAACTTGAAAAGTTTCTCTGGTTTTTATCAATTTTTGTCGCAGGTTTGCAATGATTTTGAACTCAGCCCTTACTAGTTGTGTTTTTGAGTTACGTCACAACATTGCTGACCCCCAAAAATGAAACAAATAATCTCTGTTTCAAAAAAATGAATAATGTGATAAAGCCTTTAAAAAATAAGTCTAAAATTATATGATGAATATCATGAAAATGAGAGGGTATAACTAAAAAAGTAATCGAGTTGGTCAGTCAAAATAAAAAAGAGCATGAAAACTAAAAGTCTTTTCCTGATATGCCCAGGAAAATCGAAATTTTTGATAAAAATTGACTATTGTGTCAGAATGTGTTTACTACTTATTAACAAGAGATTTCCAGATTACAATGAATTGCTAGGTTGCACACGTGGGTAAAACATAAAACCCGCAAATTTTACAACTCAAAACAAATCAGAAATCATCAATCAATCAAAACAAATTAAGGAAATCAAGCTTGTGCTTGAACAGAATGTGCATAAGTTTCTTTATTTCCAGCTTTGTGGAAAAGTTCATTCTAAAACAGATTGTGCCTTCAATTAACTGCTCGTTATTTTTCTTTCATGGTCCATCAATGATGCGTAAAGTGGTGTCATTTGGGTATTTTAAGATACACAAGATGACAAGCCTTCATTCATAACAAACTTTGTTTTCAAATAAATGACTTGAGTGTTGTTCAACATAAATCTAATAGACCCTAAAAAGTGATGAACTTTGTAAGATATTTGTTTTGAGATTACAGATTTTTGTGAGAGCGCTGACTGTGAGGGAAGCAGAAAATGTGAGTAATCTATGCACAAAGTTCAATACTCGGCCAATATCCAAAAGAAATGTAGTGTACATACGCGATTTTGTCACGTATTTTCGCGACCCATGTTTTAAGATTGTAAGCGTGTGCCGGAACGAGTTACAATAGTTTAATTTAATTTCCTTACAATTTCCTTAAATTTGCTTACAATTACTACCCTTTTCCCACAGTTGCAGCATCCAATTAACGAAATGAATGAAGTCCTGATTGATGACTAATTTCAGAAAAGTCCCTCTTGATACTAATTGTGGATTAAGAAGACAATTAAGAACATTGAAATTACCCATTGTTCTATTGAGAAAAACAATTAAATTTTTGCTTGGCCTTAAATATCAACCAATAAATGCTCAAATTAGTTTCGTCTCAACGAAACGGAAAATTTATCGAAATCTACTGATTTGGACATTTGCCCACGGAATAGTCACTCAATATGTTGGCCAAGAATTTTGAAAGTGTTAAAATTACGTTGCAAAATTGAGAATTAAAAGACTTTTGAAAGAATTGTGCTGAATAAGAGTTTTAAGCATATTTAGCATTTGGGACTATATTTTCAACACTTGCGTTTCGTTCACTCTTACATTTAGAGCCCATTTCTTATATAAACTTATCTGATGCCATGCCGGTTATGACCTCCCGTTTATCAATTTTTTTTGTTATATAACAAGGAACTGTATCAAAAAAGACGTGACGTCTCAACAAAGAGACGTACCGAAATATAAAATTTTCAGCAAATCTGATCGTTTGAGAAATTTAGAACACTTTTTATGCTTTCATTAAACTTAAATTTGGCATAGACTATGTCTAGCCATGGCCATTCCTCAGCCATCCGGAGGACTTGATGTGAATCTATCACAGAATCTATCATAGAATTTTTTTTGCTGGCAAATCAGAATTGAGAAAATGATGATACTGATTTCGGTTTGGCTGATTTCTTTGTAATAATCTTAACAAACTTTCCATGGATGATAAAATTAACATGAATATGCTCCGAAATCACATTAAGCCGAAAGACAAAAAGTGCGTCTTTTGTGAGTAAAACTGATCTTACGATCGATTGTGGCAGATTCATTCAAGTCCCACGAGCCTGTCTCTGAGGCGTGGCAACATGCAGTAAAATGTAGCATCTAGAATTAGGCTATGTCGAACCTAGGTTAATTGAACGCACAAAATTACAGTGTTATCCATTTTCCACCAATCAGATTTTGTTGGATTCAAACATAAGAATTGCTGGTTTTCGTGTGTTTTACTTCGCCAAAACCGTTTTTATCGTCGTTTTGATCGGTTTTTGTCGGTATTTAAAGGTAGGAATCGTCAGTTTTTGCCGTTCTAAAAATCTTAGATCCTGTCAGGATTCGAACTTTCGACCCCTAAATTACTATCCACCTTCTCCTCCACTGCACCACCAGCCACTTAAGTTTACTCTACTTCTTTTATATTTAAAACAAATTGAGACGACAATAATCGACACTTCCGAACTTAAAACACTTAAAACAGACAATACCGACGAAAGCGACGGTAATCGACATTTCCTACATAAAAAACCGACGAAATCGACAAAATTCGACAAAAAAACCACGCTTCTTGCGTCGATTTTGGCGCAATTTCTCAACCCGGGTGGTAAGTCTAATTTTTGAGACGCCAGCTTGTCAAAAAGGGGCTCATGTAAGGGGGGGGGGGTGGTGGGCAGAATCGATAGATTAGATATGGATAACACTCAGTTTTAGAGGAAATTGTTGATTTTTCCTTCACAGGCAACGAAACAGTGGCAGTGTACCAAGAGGTAATGGGGGACAAAACAAACGAAGAATACTTGAAGAACAAGGGTGCCTTCTTTGTCTCCTTCGTGGGGGAGTATCTGGCCAATATCAATGACAAGGAGATCTCGGAGTATGAGGATCCAGACATGCAAGTGGAGGAGGATGACGCAGACACTCTTCGATCTCTCCTCCAGTCTGCAAAGTTCCGACAAGCTCTCTCCAAGTTTTGGCAAGTACTCTGTTGTATAACCCCATCCCACCCAACCCCACCCCACCCCACCCCACCCCACCCGACCCGACCCCACCTCACCCCACCCGACCCCACACCACCCCACCCCACCCCACCCGACCCCACACCACCCCACCCCACCTCACCCCACCCCACCCGACCCCACCCGACCCCACACCACCCCACACCACCCCACCCCCACGCCCACCCGACCCCACCCCACCCGACCCGACCCCACCTCACCCCACCCGACCCCACACCACCCCACCCCACCCCACCCGACCCCACCCCACCCCACCTCACCCCACCCCACCCGACCCCACACCACCCCACACCACCCCACCCCCACGCCCACCCGACCCCACCCCACCCCACCCGACCCCATCCGACCCCACCCGACCCCACCTCACCCCACCTCACCCCACCCGACCCCACACCACCCCACCTCACCCCACCCCACCCGACCCCACACCACCCCACCCCCACGCCCACCCGACCCCCACCTCCGACCTCCACGCAACTTGCTATGTTTTACACAGTTGGCTATTTTTATGACCGGGTGCAGTTTGTATCTGGGGTCCCCAGTTTAAGGCCACAGACCCAACCCGACTCATATCAGACTATGCCCAGACTTTGATCTCTGATCAGAGTTTCCTGTGACCATTGTCGCAAGATTATCGTGAGACTATAACTCTTTCCAGACCCTGTAATTTGGACCTTAACCTGGGTCCTAAACGGCAGGGGAGGAGGTGTCATGTCGAGGTGTGAAAGAGAGGAGGAGGGGGTTAAAGTTCGTTTTTGATTACATGGACGCGAGCACCATTTTAAACTCTACCAAAATGAACAACTTCGTAGGCAAAGTCCGCCTAATTTCCGTTCATTAACGAGCTAAAAAAGACGCTTTATTGATGTGAATTTTTTATTTTAGTCGAATTGACGCCGATGGAAGTGGTCAAATCTCTGAGGAGGAAGTCAAGTAAGTGTAAACTAAGTTTAAAGAAAAAATTTATTGTTCCTTTACTTCCTTAGAAATGGCTGATTTTTTGAATCTTTTCCGTTTGAGCCCCCCTCCCAGCTTAGTGGGTACATATTATTTGCACCCCCCCCCAGACGCACGCGCCATATTTTTACATAATGATTTACTATGTAATGACACGTGCTCTGTAACTGGGGGAACATAAAGTACGGGGGGGGCACAAACGGAAAAGATCCGTATTTTTGGATCTATTCTGCTCCTCTCAGCTCTGTCGGTATATATATATATATATATATATATATATATTACGCGCCCGGGGCACGTGTTATTTCTCACATAGTAGCGTGCTATATAACACCACATAAACTTTAATGGGTGGCATAGAAACTCTGTGTTGGGGGAACAGAATAGATCTAATTTTTTTCGCGATTTACGCTTTTTTCTCCAGATCAAATCGGAAAAATTTCTGAGCAATCAAGAAAATAATGAATGGTACCATATTGAAGCTCATGAAATGCTGATGGAAACGATATCATTTTTGCCATTATTCAACCAAATTGAAAATCTCAATATTTTAGGCAATTTTTGGACTATCTCAAGACGAATAGAGATTTCAAAACTGTTCGTTTTTTTTTCAAAAATGACATTAATAGCCGCAAAACGTTAGCTACGGCTGTGTTGATCAAAAAGGGGATTCAATTTAGATGTATTTGATGCAAGTGAACAACTAAGTGAGCACGGTTAAAACCATAAATTTATGTGAATTCTATGTCGAGTTTTTTGATAATTTTAGCCTGTATTTCTTGAAAATTTTGCAAAATGACCCAAAAAGTAGACTTCATTATCTTGTCAATTTACTATTTAATACCACCTGTGTAAAGGTTTTGTTTTCAAATTGGAAAACCGCCAAAATTCGCAAATTAGTAAAAATTCCGATTTTTATTAATTATTTTCTTCATCTTTTTTCTTTTTAGAACATAAAGTTCAGAAAGCGTCTCTATGCAATAAATAGTTTGTATAGATCTCAGCTAACATGTTTTTCTTGTGGACAGGATCAAACATCACTTTCTTGTTCAAAAATCTTGTTATTTTTTTCCCAAATTGTTAAAATTTTGATCTCATTATTCTCTTTGTGTTTGAAATGGTGCAAAGAATTTGCTTTCGGTTTTACATATTCGCTTTTTTTGTTTATTTCCTTTCAGATTATCAAGAAAAAAACTTGTAATGTTTTTGTACAATTTTTGTTACAGTGAAAGTTGACAAATTTCTGTTGGTGGGCGTGTTCATTTTTCAAAAAAAGCAATTCATATAAAAAATCAGTATCTATTTTTGCTACTTTCTTCACAATGTTGACGTTTAATTATTACCTCTTATCGATTTAAATATTACCTCAACGTTCACAAAAAATTGTATGTGAACGTTGAAAACACATTTTTAAGTCGATAAAGTGTTTAAATAATCCAAAAAGACTTTCAAAAACATCCTTTTTGTCGTCAACATAACTAAAAAAATACGTTTGCTCAAAATAACAATATGGGGAAAATATCGATAAGTGCTCATCGAAAAATCCACTTGAAGATGACAATCTTGGCCAAAGGGGGATCTAAGTTGGCCCACAACAATCAACTGTGTATTAAATAGTTGTCGCTCACTTTCTCTTGCTGCATTTAAACTCGCAATTTCTTCCTAGCGGGTTCATAGAAAAATAGCACTTTAACCCTCTAGGCGAGGGCGGACTCAATAGTGTGTCGATTGAGATTACCTCTTTAGATAACCCTGCCATCATCAAGTGAATTTTCCTGCGATCTCTGATCATTTAGTACTGTCTGATAAAACAACAGTCCACTAATCAATTATCCAAAACTTCAAAACTGATCAAAATTTGTAGAAATGGGACACTAAATTAACGTAAGCCATTTAAACTTAAAGCGTTAAAATGCCGGCCTTCGACAACCCGTTTTTAATAATTCAACAAATAACGTTTTATTAATAATTTCACAATGACGTCTTCGCAAAAATAACGTTTTTATCAGTTTTCATTTTTCTGCAACTTTTCTGCTACTGAGATTCCATAAAACCATATATGTTTTAGTACGTAAACTGACAACTATTTTGGTCTTTGTTTTGTTGCTAAGATCTTTTTATCTTCCCATTCGCTGACAGCCAAAAAGAAATTATCTTTGCCTTGAATCTATGACCAGTTTTATGTCGACATCGCGCAATCATTGCATGTCAATCAAAATAATGAAAAATCATTTTGGGTCAAATCGGACAGACTGGCTGCAATTGATTTAAAAGGAAGCAAAAATTCCAAGAACAGATCGAAAGAAGATCAAAAAATGAAACAAGGAAAATAAATTTGACCGATAAACAGGATGTGCGAAAATTTCGAAGAATATTTCGATTAACACTTTTAATTAATTGCCGCCTTAAAAAAACACCAGTTGCTATTGTTTTTCTTTAAAAATGTGATAATTTCAGTATTTTTTGCCGCACTGTTTTTTTGTCATTCTCACTTTCTGTTTTTGATTAGATTGACATAGAACCAAAAACTGTATAAACGAGACAAAATGTTTTTTTTTGTTTCAGAAAAGAGTTCGCGGACGCTAGCAAGTTTCTGAAACGAGTGCAAGATTCCGATGGCGACAGTATGATCTCAATGGCAGAATACATGCTAATGTTGAAATAGAAACAACATGATCTCTCTAGACTGAAAAAATCACGAACTGTTTCATTACACCAATGAACAAAATTTGTCTTCATAAAAAGGCGCGAACAATTAAATTTCATTGCATTTAACATGCGCCCTCACATAGGTGTGAAAATCTGAAATGATATACAGGTGATTATATTGCACCTGGTGTGTGTGTGGGGGGGGGAGGAGTGAAGCAGTTCAAATGGGGACTATTATTACCGCCTACAGATAGGGTTCCAAACCAACTACTTATCAATAACCAAAACTAAACAGACAAATGTGAGCACATTTCAAAGTTAATGTTGTTTGCGTTATTGAAATACTATTACCGCATTTTTTTTTTTGTAAATAATCGATTGAAATATACAGTATAAAATACACAAACTAGTAACCATAAAAAACTTATTCAATTAAATGTATTGAGAATATAATTAAAATTGAGAAAATTTCGTTTTGTCAAACTTGGGTGGGCCTAATTTGAGAGCTACCAATACTGCTTGAGACCAAAAGTTCGTCCAAACCAACCAAAGAAAATAGTCGATTAAGTTGCATATTGGGGTAGAAAATAAGGACGATATAGTCCCGTCTAAATACGTAGAGACCCATTGAAATCGACTGTCGTAGACAGTGTTCTGAATAACGGTTGTAATACCAAAATCAAAAAGTCCCTGTGCAAGAAGCATTTTTATTGCTGCTTGAACATCAGGATAATAGAAAATTTTCCCTTCCCTAATCGGATAAAAATTTTATCTTGAAGATCTTGCAAGATTCTTACAAGATAAACATTTTTCGTAAAAGAATCTTAAAAGAAAAACTTTTTCTTTCAAGAACTTTGCAAGATAAACTTCGCGCCTCGACTAAGTTTTGTTGAAAACAGATTTTTTTCATGTTTATGGAAAAAATCTTAGAGACCTTTAACTGAAATTTCGACAAAAAAAAAACATTTTCAAACTAAAGTTATTCGTTTGTTTACTAGTCATGAACTGTCAATTGAAATATTTGTTCTAGATGCGTTTTTTCGATACCAATTTTTAAATTGTTGATGAAGTATATTTATGTTTTAAAAAACTTGAAACTATAGCTGCATATTGTGAAACAAATAAATGTATTATCAGAGAAATACCGTTTAAATTTTTGATTGAAAATGAAATCAAACAAATTTCTTTTATTGTTTTTCAGTTGTTGAAATTGTTTTCGCGTTTTGACAAAAGTATGCACAAAGAATTCATTGAAAACAAAAATAGATTTGTAATGAATTTATGATTGCGTGTGCTTTTTGAGCAGCTATTACCGTTCATATCTGCTCAGACCACACCGCATTATCAAGACCGCCGATTAAATGCCAACATTTACGCAGATTTAGAAAGAACTAAAAGTAATTTCAAAAAAATTTTAAGCAAGTTTTCCAATACGCCAAACCAGGATTAGATTTTAATTTTTGGCTTTTGATTTGTTTAACTGGCAAGCAAATCAAAGAAACGGGCAGCGAGCCAACGAAATGAGAAGGCGAGCCAACGAAATGAGAAGGCGAGCCAACGGAACTGGACCGAGGCACAGCGGGCTTAACCCGGGCGGTCAGCGACCTCAGTTAGCTTGAATTTCGAGAGGTTTATTTGCAAATGAGTGTCATGTTTAGTTGCAGTATAAAACGTAACGTGTCCTTTCAGCTTGGATACCACGGTTTAATAGCGTTGTATCATACATTGTTAAATTAACATTTTCGAAAATTTTAGATTTGTCATGAAATTGCTATTATAATAATTATTTATTAAATTGTTATTGTCATAACCGATAATCGGTTTCTTATACAAAGTATGAAATCATGATAAAATTGATTTTACTGCAGTTGCAATGCGCATAGTTGCGTCTAAAAAGACTGCATATACTCTGAATCAGACCTAAGTCTTCGATTTACTATGAGGACTAAAAAATTGGGCACTGAAATAGGTTGGCACCATGGTCCGGGTAGTAAGAAGTTTCAGTTTTCAAGTCAAATTAAATTTGGCAAAACGTGAAAAATCTCAATAAAACATCCTTTTTTGTAAAATTCAAAATTAGTTTTTTGTTTAAAAAAATATTTTCATAAGCTCATTAAACAAACAGATTTTTCAATTTGAGTGCAGAACTAAGTAAATTTACATATTACGACTCATAACTTTTCCTACTGTGCAATTTTGCTATTCTTGTTTTTTTTTCAATCAAGAAGTTCATATCAACTCGCTTGTTAGAAGTCTTAACCATGATTCTCTGGTTCTTATTTCAAACTCTTGAACGGGAGTAACTGAAAAAAGCAGCTTTCTGTACTTCTTAACAAAAATAACTAACAGATATATTTATAAGTGCAAAGGACTTTTATAATCCCAAAATGTCAAAATAGCACCAGTTTTTTTGCAAATGTTTTTCAGTAATTACACTTTTGTATTCAGGCTGATTTGGGACTCATTTAGTTGGATCTATAGCTTGATCAAGTTTTAAACTATGTTTCACAATTTTTTAACTTTATTCAATGCAAAGTAATCAGATGAAATGTCTGATAAATTTTTTAAACATAGAATTTTGAGACATCAAGGAGCTTTGGCGCTCAAAATTTTTAGTTATTAGGCAAGGAGACGCATTAGCTAAAATTGTTTTACTTCCATTGACTATAACGTAATTTGTTCTACTCAAAATTTAGATTTCATTGACTATAAGTAATTTGTTCTACTCAAAATTAAAAAATTCATCAGACATTTCATCTGATTATTTTGCATTGAATAAAGTTAAAAAAATGTGAAACATAGTTTAAAACTTGATTAAATTATAGATCCAACTAAATGAGTCTCAAATCAGCCTGAATACAAAAGTGTAAATACTGAAAAACATTTGCAAAAAAACTGGTGCTATTTTGACATTTTGGGATTATAAAATCCTTTGCACCGATAAATATATTATTTAGTTAGTTTTAAGAAGTCCAGAAATCTGTTTTTTTTTTCAGTTACTCCCGTTCAAGAGTTTGAAATAAGAACCAGAGAACCATGGTTAAGACTTCTAACAAGCGAGTTGATATGAACTTTTTGATTGAAAAAAAAACAAGAATAGCAAAATTGCACAGTAGGAAAAGTTATGAGTCGTAATATGTAAATTTACTTAGTTCTGCACTCAAATTGAAAAATCTGTTTGTTTAATGAGCTTATGAAAATATTTTTTTAAACAAAAAACTAATTTTGAATTTTACAAAAAAAGATGTTTTATTGAGATTCTTCACGTTTTGCCAAATTCAATTTGACTTGAAAACTGAAACTGGGATTCCTTTTTTACTAACCAGACCATGGTGCCAACCTATTTCAGTGCCCAATTTTTAGTCCTCATAGTAAATCGAAGATTTAGGTCTGATTCAGAGTATATGCAGTCTTTTTAGACGCAACTGTGCGCAATGGAGCTGCAGTAAAATCATTGTTATCATGATTTCATACTTTGTATAAGAAACCGATTATCGGTTATGACCATAACAATTTAATAAATAATTATTATTATAGCAATTTCATGACAAATCTAAAATTTTTGCAGATGTTAATTAAACAATGAATGATACAGCCATTAAACCGTGGTATCCGAGCTGAAAGGACACGTTACGTTTTATACTGCAACTAAACATGACAATCATTAGAAAATACACTGCTGGAAATTCAAGCTAACTGCAGTCGCTTACCGCCCGGGTTAAGCCCGCTGTGCCTCGGTCCAGTTCCGTTGGCTCGCCTTCTCATTTCGTTGGCTTGCCTTCTCATTTCGTTGTCTCGCTGCCCGTTTTTTTGATTTGCTTGCCAGTTAAACAAATCAAAAGCCAAAAATTAAAATCTAACCTTGGTTGGGCATATTGGAAAACTTGCTTAAAATTTTTTTGAAATTACTTTTAGTTCTTTCTAATTCTGCGTAAATGTTGGCATTTAATCGGCGGTCTTGATATTGCGGCGTGGTCTGAGCAGATATGAACGGTAATAGCTGCTCAAAAAGCACAAGCAATCATAAATTCTTTACAAATCTATTTTTGTCTTCTTCCTGTTCTATGATCATGTCCTGAACAAAATGTTATTTCCTTTTAATCTTAAACTGTAACTTAAAACTTTCATTCTCCAATTTGCACCGCTATAATTCAGTTTCAATTCAACTTCAATAACTCGCTTTCCAAATACGTCTGCTCAATTGAGATTGAGCCATTCGCGCCGCGAATAACCAACTTGAAGTTGCGCATTCAGTTAGCATAAAGATATTTGGCAATCACGACGCAATTGCCCTAGCTCAGTGGTTTGATAAGCATTAGCGAATCAATTGACTAAAACAATAGTAATTGAGTATAAAATGGCGCAGCCAGCAGCTGAATCCAAAATACGCCTCTTCACGTCGACGCATTCTGGGAAAAGCCAACTGCCACTCCACCGCTAACGTGGGATAAATGGACACATCAGTGGAAGCTAGCACTGCTATCAAAAGAAGGAATTCAGCTCGAAGATCTTTTGAATGACCCACCAGCCACTGTAACATACCCACCCGAGCCGGCTTACGAGGAAGCAGTGGAGAATCAAACGCAAGCAACTGAAAGGGATCGAAAGATCGGCAACCAACAGCTCAAGGTAAACTGGCAAAATGGTTGCAAAAAGATCGATGAAATTGGTGTCTTGTGCGGAGATAAACCATGGGGGATTGGTGAACAAAAATCAATATCATTACTATACTTGAGCATTGCAACTAGGGGTCGACGTATTTTCAAAAGCAAACATTCCCATTTCTGAATAGAAAAACAGACATTTAAGGAATTACGTCAAGCAGTGGAGGACTCCTTCACTGGAGTTAGAAACATCACGTACGACCGTTTTGTCTTCTACTCTTGCAAACAACAGAAGGGCAAATCTGTTGAAAGTTTTTACGGTCGTCTAATTGAACAAGCAGAAAATTGTAGTTTAGGAAGTGAAGAAACTACACTCATTCGAGATGCTTTTATACTTCATATGATAGATCACGAAACTCAAAAAGAGTTACTAAGTTACTAAAGGAAACTGTTGAACCTTTCAAAACGCTCGAATCTGCAATTCAGATGGAAATGGGAGCACAAAATCAACAAAAGATAAATCAAAACTTGGCTCTAACTACAAACGCAGTAAATGCTGTCAACACTTTTCAAACTCGCAATCGCAACGCTAATTACCAATCAACTCGCAAAGACTTCACACGCTACCCATCTGTACGCCAAAACTACCAGTACACGAGTTTTTGTACAAATTGTGGCCAACGATGGAGCTACAACCATAAAAAAAATTTGCCCTGTGAATAGCAAAAAGTGCAATAAATGTGGAATAATCGGACACTTCGCGGGGAAATGCAGAAAACCACAGACATCACAAAGACAGACGCCCAAACCTCCACAAACAAACGTCAATCAAATTGATAACACTGCTGAAAAAAGTGATGATGAAGAATCCGTCATTTATATAATTAGGTACCAACAGTTATATGAGCAAATTTATGACTCTAACTATGATAGCGACTACGATAATTATATAGCGGCCATTTCAATGCAATTTGGCGAAGTACAAGCAAACGCAATGATTGACTCTGGAAGCGTAGTTAGTCTCATCAAAAAGACGATAGCAAATCGAATCCTTCGAACTTCACCATCTGCAACATGGATCACTACAAAAGAGAGGAGTGAATCAAAAACTTTCTCAAATGAGCTGATCAAAGTTCTTGGACATCTCGAGGCCACAGTGTCATACAATAATTGACATTCAAAGATGCTCGCCTAACAATTGTGGAGGACGGTCACAAAATCATCATCGGGAGAGATCACTTCAATAGCCTTTGTCTTGCAATTGACCAACAGCAACAACCAGAGACTGGTAAAAGTGTTAATAATATTAATAATTCTACATGTATGATTAAAGAAACAATGACGGCGCAATTACCTTATTTAGTCTCAAGAATTGGCCTCTCATAGACACATGTAGCGAAGTCAAAATTTCATCAAAAGTTTACAGCAAAGCATCAAAAAGGTCGGCGAGTTCCCATTAATCTACAACTTAGGGTAACGGTTGAATTAGAACGTCTACAGAATGAAGGTCATATCGAAAAAGTATCCCGTTGCTCAGACAAACATTTCATATCTCCAATCGTGATCACAGTTAAGAAAGACCAATCTATCAAATTTGAATTAGGCTCTAAAGTATTAAAAAAAAAGCCATACATAAAAACAAATACCAAATGCCTAACATTGACATAGCTAATAGACACAACCTCACAACACCTTACAAACACTCAAAACTGTCAACAAGCAAACTTTTCCAACTTAAATCTCAAACATGCTTATAGTCAATTAAAACTACACAATGATACTGCGAAACACTGTAACTTTAATATTATTTGTCGAGAATCTACTGGCACTTAAAGATTTAAAAGAAAATTTTACGGCCTCACTGACATGCCGGCAGAATTTCAAAAAGCAATGGACTATACACTGACAGGCCTACAAAACTTCTATTGTTTCTTAGATGACATCATAATTGTTAGTACTGGGACTGAAACAGATCATCTAGCATATGTCACAAAGTGCCTAAAAAAGTTAGATGAAGACAATTTGAGACTTAATCTTCAAAAATGTCATTTTGCGAAAACGGAAATTGAATGGTTGGGGTATAAATTTACACAAACTGGTATATCAACACTTGAAAGCAAAACTGCAGCAATTCTAGCAATACCACCGCCAACAACATTAAAACGTTTATGATCTTTTCTCGGGTCAATACATTATATTGGCAAATTCATACCACACGTAGCACAGTTATTTCATTCACTTAAACCACTTCTAAAAAAATCCATAAAATTTATTTGGACAGAAGAACATACCAAACACTTTATTTTATTAAAAGAAAAAATTGCTAGCAGCACGAAAAATAGCCACTACAATCCGAAATTAGACGTTAGAGTTAAATGTGGCGCTTCTCGTTCAGGACTGGGAGCAGCACTTGAACAGAATACACCCGAGGGATGGAAATCAATAGCATTTGCGTCACGATTTCTAAGCTCAACAGAAGAACGTTATAGTGTTAGCGAACTAGAACTATTGGGAATAGTTTGGTCGATTAACTATTTTAAATACTATCTGTATGGAAAAAACTTCACTGTCATAACAGATCAGCGTGCATTATTATCCATATTAAAAGAACACAGATCGAACATATCTTACAAAAGCCGACGTTCTAGATGGATATACGGATTACTTCCATACAATTTCACGATTGAACACATGCCGGGAGCAAACATGGGCTTAGTGGATTATATATCTCGAAACCCATTCGGTAAAGCTAAAAAAAGTTTCCACATATGACGAACATTTCGTTGTAACCACACTATCTAAAATTCGTAATTCAATGAAACACTTAATTAGAAATAAACAGAACACGATACAAAAACTTAATAACATATTAAAGTTACATTCACCCTCATCTAAATCAAACCGGTTAATCGCACCGCAAATGCATACACCATTAAATACTAATTCAAAATTTAGTTCTGAACCAGTTGCTTCACAATCACTACAGTTTAGAAAGTAATTACTATTCGCGCCGCAATTAACACTTTCAAATTCATTAGTTAATCCGCATTTAAATATACCATTCGCATCGCAAATCCATCTTCAAAACACAAAATCAGAATTTGCACTAAATAACTTCACAACAATTAATTCACATTCCATTAACAAATTTGCTGCAAAAGCAGTGCAAAAGTCAGACGATAAAGAATGTGAACAATTATCCCCAATAAAGCCCAATAATGGTATTTAATCAAATAATCCACCTAAATACTCTAAATTCAGCGCGAAAACGCAAATTCCGAAATATAAACACCACCAGCAAAAGAATAACTTGCTTTTTGCTCAAAACAAATTCAGAATTCAGTCCTCTTCGAATAACTATGTCAAATCAATCAACTCAATCAACCCTGTTCATTCAATCAACAATATGCCGAAAACAAAAGCCACTAAATCTACTCCGACCAAGGCCCGTGTCACCTTCTCCGACACTACGCAGTCGACACCCGCAACAAATACATCATCGAATACGTAAACCACTCCATCAGGCAGCTTAATCGACGTGGCAGACGATATATGTTTCACGGAAACACTCAACAAAATTTTCAGCAAAAAACTTCTGGCCATCCTCACCGGGAAGGATGCAGTTCTTAAAGAAGTTTGTGATTGTATTATACGAAATGACCCCAATAGACTACGTGAAATAAGCCATACATCTTCTCGTATTGGCGGGACCTCAGTGTTAAGCATGGATGTGTTTGTCTGGATGAAAGGTTAGCAATACCCAAGGTGATAAAGGATGCAGTGCTCGAAGACATTCACTCGACTCATCCTGGGAGCTTCGCGATGCTATCATTAGCACAAAACATTTGGTGGCCATATATCCATCGGCACATACTGGCAAAAGCCAGCGAGTGCAAAGCCTGCACAGAAACTTGTAAGAATTTGAAATCAGTGATTCCGCACTGCAAATGGTCACTTTCACCAAAATGTGTTGAGCCGAATGACGAAATACACATAGACTTTGGTGTAACAATACTTAACGAAAAGGGGATAGATTAGTTTTTTATTACAAGGGTAGATAGATATTCAAAATACCCTACAGCTGAAATAGTAAATAACGCTTCCAGTAAGAATGTAATTAAATTTCTAAATAACTATATATATAACCATGGGGTTCCGAGAACTGTAAGATTAGATCAAGCTAGATGTTTTACAGGAAAAAGGTTTGAAAAATTTTGTACAGAAAATAATATTACACCTATTTATGCACCAGCAAACGATAACAGAGCAATAGATCTAGTATAGCGTCTTATTCAAACAATTAGACGCCAATTATCATGTATGAAAACACAACGGAATAAAAAATTCGCGTTAGAACATTCACTATATGCAATTACACAACGACTAAGAATTTAAAAACGAAAAACAATAGACATTACACCATTTGAGGCACATTTTGGTAGAAAACGTAACACACCAATTTCAAATATCGCCACTAAACCGAACGATAAAAATTTGAATTACAACAAAAAAATTAAACGTTGTTTAGATGAAGACACAATACCAGGCCGATCCTATCTGACAGAGGAGCAGTGGGCAGACACGGCCTTATGCTCAGATACGGAAATCGAGAAGGTAATTTGCGCTGCGAATGCCCGTGCCAATAAAGAGCAGGATAAAATGAAAGATGGCGAACCGCGGCTAATATGGCGAAAAGGAGTGAACCGAGAAGTTCTCGCTCCTGTTAGCACTGTGTGTAAAACAAGCCCAAATACGAGTGTTATTAAAAAACCTAACCGACAGGAAGTAGGCGTGCGAAACTCTGATATCGCGAAATTCGGAACAAAAGCTGAACGTGATACAGATCTGGGGCAATATATAGAACGTAGACCAAAGAAAATTTATGAAAAGACGGTTGAACAAAAGATCAAAAAACACAGAAGAGATCTAGTAAGAAAAAACACCGGAGACATAAAAGAATAAACGGAATAAGAAACAAACAGATGACAACAGCGTCGTATCATCGGTCAGATCCTGTATTTCAACGGCAAGTAATGTTGCCCGTTCATTAAAAATGAGGATCCCCAAACGCAACCCGAAGCATGATGATGCTTTCGCTAATAGACCCGACTTTACACAAATTTTACACTTTAGTTCACCTATGCTACTGGCAGCACCACCGAATAATCCGAACATAGCTGGACCATCCACTGCACAAATGGCTTCGCCAAAAATGCCAACGCCCAGTTTACGCAAAAATCAGCGTAAAGAAAAACGGAAAATGACAATAAGCGACACATCCGATTCGGATACATCATCAGTCAGGAAAATTAAAAGGAACCTAAAAAGACAGAAAAAGACTACGACATCCATAGTTGAAAAAATTCAAAATACAGAGGGGTATTCAGCCGACATTCCTGAATCAAGTACAGCATTCATTGGGGAAGTGTCACCACGAAAACCCAATGAGAGATGGACTACTGACCCCAATCCAAATCTACCCAGAGAGAAGACGAAACCCAGGAACAATCGGATTCGGAATAAAACTCAAAAAACAATTTGAACTCTATATTTTATCTATTATTTAGTATTTTTATTATCTATATAACCGGTGAATATGTATTAATTTTGATTTTATGTACCAGTTTTTCTCCCAACAGGGGGAAATGTCTTACGGTATGGATATTATCCTCATATATCCATCACTGTATTTAGTTCTTATTTACCATTTTAAGGGCAGATGCTTCAGTTAGCTAGTTTAATTTAGTTCATCATACGTTATTGCAACTTCATGTCTGTTCATACTTTAGACAGGAAACTGTCTGTTCACAATGTAAACAAATTGCTGAGTTCTTCCTGTTCTATGATCATGTCCTGAACAAAATGTTATTTACTTTTAATCTTAAATTGTAACTTAAAACTTTCATTCTCCAATTTGCATCGCTGTAATTCAGTTCCAATTCAACTTCAATAAATCGCTTTTCAAATACGCCTGCTCAATTGAGATTGAGCCATCGGCACCGCGAATAACCAACTCGAAGTTGAGATTTCAATTAGCATAAAGATATTTGGCAATCGCGACGCAATTGCCCTGGCTCAGTGGTTTGATAAGCATTCGCGACTCAATTGACTAAAACAATAGTAATTGAGTATAATAGTTATAATAACTAAATTAAACCACTGAGATGGAAAATTTTTCGCGGCACTTTTTAATCGACTTTTACTGCCACTTAAGGTCGGCTGATACAAATTCTAAATCAATCAGAGTGAAATCTAGATCGCGCATAATTCACAAGTCAAGGATGACAAACGCCACTCGAAAATTCAAAACGGTCAAGCAAATTTATGGTGTGCAAAGCTCAGAGGACCGGGAAGGTTTATCATATCAAATCTTCTACCTGGATAGTTCATATTGCAATTTGCACTCCATTTACAGCGCCACCATGCGCTCCCACCCCCCCCCCCCCCCCAGTTACAGAGCACGTGCCATTGCATAGAAAAATCATTATGTAAAAATATGGCACGTGCGTTTGGGGGTTGCAAATAATATGAGCCCACTAAGCTTGGGGGGGACAAACGGAAAAGATCCAAAGACATAAGCAAAAAATATTCCGAAGAAAGTGAAGTTCTTTCACCAGCATTGGATGAAAGACATTCCCCCTCAAACAGAATCGTACTCGTTATATACTATAGAAACCATCAACACAAACATCTTTACTGCATTGAAATCTGTCAAAAAAACATTAAGGTCTGCAGATTTCAACGCAAATAATTGTGAACCGCATAATTATTGTAAGACGTGACTTTAAGTTTTCATGATTTCTCATTAACAATATAAAGTTAATTTTCTTCAATACAAAATTTTTTATTGTCGTAATCGCTCATTAACCTTCGATATCTTTGAACGTGCAAAAATCTGAGTAATTGAAAAATTGGATTTTTTCCGCTTGTGCCCCCCACATTATGCACCCCCAGTTACAAAGCACGTTTCATTACCTAGTTAATCATTAAAATACGCCCACTAAGCTGGGGGCACAAACGGAAAAGATCCGAAAAGTTTTGATTTATCTCATAATTTATGTAAAACTAAAATGCCTGGAATTGTAACACTGTAACTCAGACTGTATTCGGGGTTTCGTTCAAGAACCCCTCGAAACGGCTGATGGTATGAAAACATTTATTCTGAAATGAGAGAGTTAATTCTACTGTCTATAATCGAATCGTCTAAATTCAAAACTAAAATTTCTAAACTAAGATTCACCATTAACTAAGAACAAAGCAGTCTAATAGACAAAAGAAGCACCATTGAGTACAAATATTAACTACTCAAACTATTTAATAAAGTTTGGATTTCATTCGTTATATTAAACCACCCAACGTCCCCCCCACCCCCCACGTTATGCACCCGTTACAGTTCACGTGCAATAACATATTTAGTCGTCATCAGATAATATATCATGTTCGCTTAGGGTGCAAATAAAATGTGCTCAGAAAAGTTGGGGAGTGGGGTTGAGGGAGGGGGTCTTTGGAAACAAACGGAATGAAAAATTCAAAAGTTGTGTTTTGCTTAGAATTAATTGCAGTTTTTTCTCTTTTTTATTGGTTCGTTTGGCCAGCCAATCAGAAATCTCCCTCTTGCGATAAGGAGTACATGCATATCCAATGTAGAAATGGAACAGGTACAGGTGTTCTCATCAAATGACGCGTGATAAAACTGAGAAATGACCAATTGTGTTCTTTGGGTGAGTAGTGAACGTGGAACGGACTGGCTGAGGGGTGAGGGGGAAGGTATCCAGTTAAGTAATCAACCCAGGGTGTAACCAGCCCGAATGCAACTTTGCAGCTTTCGGATGAGTAGTGGTGGTAGCTGTGGTAACGTCTGAAAACAAAAAGGAATTGTAACATGGAAAATGGGCTTCTTTGAAAGAGTTCGAACAGCTCGTATAAAGTCCTCTTGTAGCGTCTTGTCTGTCCAATGTTTTCTTATTTTAATTGTTTCTTCATTATGTAGATAAAATAGAACTTATTACCACTACAAGGAATTAATTTATTCATTCGGTCAAAAAAATTTTGCTACCAGACGCGTGAGTGTTTTTGATGGGGTATCATATATTTAATCCGATACAGAAAGTTGAACTGAACATTTTTTTTGCGAGTACCAGGAACAGTAAAATGCTTTTTTTAAACAGATCTGAAAATTTTTCCAGTCAAAATTTGAACTTTCTTTTTTGGTGGTGTTAGTTTCGTCTAATCAAGTTACTGAAAACCTCGGGAATTACGTGGTTTGAGTCAATGTGATCATTTGGCCATTTCCTTATCTTTCTGCAGCTAAGAAAATTGATTGCTAATTTTCCAGCTTTTGTGACTTTTACACGCGGTAAATTCGAAAAGTACTGTTATTATATGCCGAAACTAAATAAAATGGACGACGTCTGAGTTTAAAAGTAGCAACTGCCTCTATTTTGTCGGATAGCGGAATTCCAGATACTACTGCATTCTTTTTATTTTTTTGAAAAAAAAAATTGGAGAGCGGCGAGGTATTGGCTTGTATATTTCCAGATCTAACTATATATTGCACTGCCTTTTGAAATCTAGCAGGCATAAATTATTGACTCACTACACGTATAAAGTAGAAGTATTGATTGATGCTGATAAACCCGGGTCGAGGCCGAATGGTTAACTTGTAAAAACTTGCAAGTTTCTAGTAATTTCTTACAAGGCGATGCATCGCCTTGCAAGTTTTTCTTCCAAAAACTTGCAAGTTCTTACAAGTTCACCATTCGACTTACAAGTTCTTACAAGTTAACCATTCGACCTACAAGGCTCTTACAAGTTAACTATTCCAACACACACACACACACACACACACACACACACACACACACACACACACCACGCACACACACACGCGCACACACACACACGCGCGCACACACACACACACACGCGCGCACACACACACGCGCGCGCACTAAACCGTAAAAAAGTTGCAAGACAAGAATGTAAACGGATGTTTGGAAAATATAGTATCTGGAAAAGTGTGAAATAAATTATAAAAGAAAAAAATGAAGGGCACCTAAATTATTTTGAGAAAATGCTGACATTTGGATTTGAAAATTCTATCTAAGTCCACATTTTGGGAACATTTTTAAAAAAGCAATCGCGAAAAAGCTAATTGTGATCTACTGTTTTTAATGGAATTGCAAAAGGATCTCTCTTGAATTGATAAAATTCAAAAAGTAACCATTTTGTCTACTTAGGTCGAATTGTATCATGTTATCCAAAAGAGCAACTAAATCTCGCGCCATTTCTACGGTAAATGACTGAATGTGTTAAATTGAATTAACCAATAAGAGTTGTGCTCGAACGGAACGAACTTGCAAGACACTTACAGCCATTCGTCTTGCAAGTTCTTACAAGTGAACCATTCGACTTAAAAGTTTTTTCAAGTTAACCATTTGATTTACAAGTTCTTACAAGTTAACCATCTTTTGCAAGAGATTTGAAAAATCTTTCAAATTAACCATATTTTGCAAGAAACTTGCAAGTTCTTACAATTTAACCAATCGGTCTCGACCCGGGAAAATTGTTAGCAGATAGATTTTGTATCTAGGTAAGGTATTGAAAAACTTTTCAGCACTAAATGTGAAAATAATCAATGTATTTCCTATCTGAAAATTGAAAATTATGTGATAAGAACTTTATAAGAATAAACTTTTGCGGAATTTTGCTAATTTTTGATGCCAGCTTCCACTTTTTACGTAAAAATTGTCCCTAATTTATGCTTGACAGCTTTCAAAAAGGAGCGCAATAAATAGTTAGATCTGAAAGTGTTCCTGTTATTGAAAATATAAAAGCTAATATTGCGGTTCTTCATATACAACAAGCAAACCAACTTCAAACAAATAGAAGCCGCAGCTGTTTTAAAACTCAGATGACATTTTATTTAGTTTTCGGAATCTTTTCTGTTTGTGATCCTCCAGTACACTACGCACCCCCTAATTACAGAGCAAGTGCCAATATATAGTAAACCATTAAGCAAAAGTATTTTACAGGCTGTTCAGGGCGCAAATAAAATGTACGCACTTAGCTGAGGGGCGGGGGTTAACGCATATAAGACAGCACGTTTTTAAATTTACCGCAAGCAGAAATCACAAGCATGAGAACTATCATTCCGAAATATCTTTTCATTTGTTGACATCACACGTAATGTTGACAAAATGAAGACAGAACATGTATTAGCATTGACAATTTCCCAAAACATGTCGCAGTATTACCATGTAGGATTGATAATAACTGGACCTTCTCAAAAGATAGATGCATGCCATATTCTACGTCAATTCGTATTAAATGCAATTTAAATCTAATATCTGGTCAGCGAGTAAAACACGCATGATCAAAATAGAGTCCACAGCGAGCTTGAGTGAAATTGTTCCGCCAAAGGAGAAATTTAAAATTGCATTAAAATTGCAACCAATTTTGTACCAACTCTTTTTGCAGATATGATGTATCTGAACTCAACAAAATACACACATCATCATAATTTTGGTTCCTGCTTAATCGCAGCGGAACATCATTAGAAGACTTCGGCCTGTTCTCAGCTGCCCTTTTTCTTAATACTCCCCACATTTTAGACTGTTCTTTTTATGAGCAGCATTACTCTTTTTTGGTGACTTTGATGACATTTTTTTTGCGTCTGCAACTTTCACGTGGTACCATCATTGCAACCAACATTGGCTGACGGCGGCTATTAAAAACCAAAAGAAGGCCAATAAAAATTTGCTATCGCAGCTATTAAATTAACAGCAAATGTTGACCTCAGCTAATTTAAATTCTACACAATCCCACAGGAACGAAAATCGATAGACGGGAGGACTCATAGTGTGGCACAATAGATCCAAAATAAAGTATGACATATGACAACACATTTGATCAGTATAAGAAATGGTTAAAAAATGGTCGGTTACTAGGAAATGTCAAGCCCGGAGGAATATGATTCCCGGATATGTCATTTAAATTTTTTTGAAAATTCCATCTGTCATTGTTACAAAGACAGTTAGGTATTAACTGAAACGATTCATTAAATCTACTAATGCCTCATTTAGCAACAGATGAGAACCGTGGTTATTGATATTAAGCTATAAGACACGAAGTAACAACAAATACGGGCAAAACTCAAAAATTGACTACTATATAAAGTCATAAACAGCATTAGCTACCCATTCAGACAATAGCAACTTGGTTATATTATAAAAAATTTGTAAACCGCGAGGAATGTCATTGATGGAGATGTCATTTAATAATAATGATAATAATAATAATTATGGTTACGGGTCAGGCCAACATTGGCCAGGCTATGGTCAACCTGGTGCTATGGTTAAGTAAGAGCTCATCCTCACACAGACAGCTTCACGGAGGCAGGGGATTCAACGCTCAATCATTGCCGTGTGAATCACACACCTTACCTCTCGGCTATCACCCCACCCACCAAATACACACATCATCACACTTTTCAACTATTGGGAGATCAGAATTGGCCATTACAGAACAATTCTCAAGGATAAAAGGTTTTTTTAATGTAAAAACAGTCTTAGTTTTCATCGCAAAGTTTCCAGAATTACATTTTTCCCATTCCAGCTAAACTTAAGACAGAAATGTTAGTTTTTCTCTTCAGTGAATTTTAGATACAAAGTATACCCGTAAGGATGGTATTTTTTTATTACAAGTAGCATTCTTTTTTACTTGTACCTTATAGAGGGTTTAGCAAGTTTGTTGAAACCAAGCCTGGTTAAATTCATTATCAATGTTAATACATAGAACTAGTTCTGTCATAATGATTGCAATTCTTGTGCTCCCTATTAAGCTGTAGTTCCACAAAGGGCAAAGATCAATCACAAAAGGTCACGGACCTGCAAGGCTGTAAAAATTTGAGGCGTCTGTTGAGGAAAGCATGTCCGTGGGCGTGGAGGTGTGCCACTTCGTGCAGATATAGACCCAACAAATTGCCAGCTACTATAACAACAATGACGTCACTCGCTACCCAGGGCAAGCTGAGGCGATTGGCGAGAATGAAGAGACAAACCCACAAGTAGTGCTGGGCAAGACTGTGCGGCACGTGCAACAATTTCTCTAAAACAAGTTTAAAATTTGTTTTTCTTAGAAAATAGATTTTTTTTTCGGAACCATCGCCGATCAGATGGGTCGGTTAAAAATTGACGATTTTTCAATCAAAAAGATTAAAAATTGCATTTTTCTGTAATTTTCACCTCGCAGGGAAGTAATCAATTGTTTCAATAGAATCAATAGTGGGCTAAACAAAAATACCCGAAGAAAGGTAGACAGCAACAGAAACTTTGAAAAAAATAAACATTTTCCAAAAAAAATCAATTGTTTTTGAATTCTAAGCTATCTCTGATAACAACTAGACGGAATTGTGGATATATCTTCTCAAAATTAACTTATATTCAGAAAATTTTCCAAAACTGCCGTTTTTAAATCTTCATTTCAGAAACAGTGATAACCAATAACTAACTTTTTTACAAACCGCATAAAACATCTATACATATATGGTGACGGGATTCAAAAAGTGTAATACTTGGTGTGTGAAAACAAAAGAGAACAACAAAAAAACGTCAAAAAATGTAGTTTTCTTTTTGCTTATCTCGCAAACAAAAAATAGAACATAAGCAGATGAGATATTTTATAACAGACACCATTGGAGCTATTTGCTTATATCTAAATAGCAATATGATTACTCCTAAATTTTTTTGGATCTGAGAATTTTTTCGGAACACACTATTGATGACAAAAAATTTTGGTTTGAGCATCACTAATTTTTGTAAAAAGGCTGAGCATAGGCTTGGTGGGAAATTTTAAAAGCTGGAGATTTTTCTACCGTCATTTCGATTCTATGCCACGAGTTTGTAGCTCGATCAAAAAACTGTCAACCAGATTGTAAGACCATTGTTTTTGAAAAAGACTGAATTCTAAGTTTTTGGGAAAAAGTTTTGAAATGTTTTGAAATTGAGATTTTTGGGGCATCGAAAAATTTTGAATAACTTGCTATTGTGGCGAGCTGGCTTCCTCTAACAAAACAGTGAATCTAACAAACCACGAGGCCAGCACTTGCAAAATTTGTTTATCTTCTGCGTTTTTCTCCCAGACGAGTATGGCGACCTGTTATTTTACAGCTCCGGAAGTTGCTTTCAATCATGTTTCGGTTCAGAGAACAAAATGTGGTCCATTGACCGTGATATCTGTAAATACGAGGACCTATTAAAGATTCGCCGGAAGAGTTGGATGACTTTTAAGCTGAAAATTTGTCACCTTTCCACTACCCTATGAAAGGACCAAAATTTTGATGAAGAAAAAAACTTAATGTCGCTATTACGGGTTTCACTCAATTTTGGTTTGCACGGTCCTTGAACAGTTCACATTTTGTGACATAACTTAATTCTAAAGGGGCATAGACATTAATTCATATAAATGTGTTAAGTGACAACTTGCTACCAAACTGCTTTTACAATATTTATCCTGTTATGACGCCTATGAATAAAAAATATTTGATAGAATTTCATAAGTTCAGCTGCCTCTGTTGACTGATGGCTTGAAATGGAAAAGTAACTCTCGAGTTTAAAAAAATGAAACTGGAAACCAGCGTTTTGTAAATTCTTACAAGTTCACCAACATGCAGAAGAGAAAGTGAAAACTATATAAGATTTCCCCTTGTCTCGTGAGCGTTTATATCGTTAGTTTTCATACTTTTGATTACTAACTCTCACTATAAAAATATTCTATCAAAACTAAAGAAAAAGAATAGAAAAGGATTGCTAGAGTTATGAGGACGAATCTATCAGTTACGTCCTAAGAAGTAAAATACAAAACAAAGGAGAAAAGCAAAACAAAAACTTTTGCTGTTCAAAACTTCCTTATAGTTTTTGTTCTTTTCTCAGATCTAATTCTTTCATTCGCAAAACTCTGCCATTCCGGTAAATTTAGGGCATATCAGCTAAACTCTAGGAGGTAAAAAATCACACCACGAAAACTATTACCAAAAGAAAGTTTTAATTTTGTACAAAAAGTGTTGATTTCTGAACAACTTTTGCAGGACTAAGTTTAGTGTAACATAAGTCCTTTGCATTACTTAGAGTTCGCGGCAATCTTCCCATTGTATGGCTTTAACAACACCCAGTTGAATTTTTTGCTCAGATTTGGTTCACATTTTCTGCAAACTTTTACAGGGGACAAGTTCAATCAGTTTTAAAGAATTAACAAAAGTTACTGCTGTTTAACGTTGGTGAACAATGTTCTTTAATTTTAATTTCAAAACTCTTTCGAAACTTTTTTTTTAATTTCAAAACTTTTTTGGAACTTAATTTTCTTTTTGAACTTTCTTTTTATTGGTTTTTGGGATGTAATTGAAGAACTATTTGTCCTAATTGTTGTAATTCGACAATTATATTGTTGTTTTGTTTTTTCCGCTTTCACGACCTACCGTTTTCTGCCACTTTCTGATTGTAAAATTAATGAAAACTTGCCATTATTCTTTCTATTGGAACTCGTCCACGGCTCATGAAATTTTCTTCCAAGTTCTGTCCAATTTTTCTAACCACAATTGGAGTTTAACTGCACCTACGTCCAAAATATTTAACTGTCACAACTTCTGACTTATATTTGGACTTATAGTCTTATTTGGTTTTAGATATATATATATATATATATATATATATATATATAAATATTTAAAAATTGCCATACTATCAGTGAGTGTGTGCTCACATCTTTTCAAACAATTCTCAGACAAAATAAAAACGTTTACCTGGTTTGAGAAAACTTTTAAGAAAAAATGACATTTTTCAGTTAATGTTTCAAATATTTTAGTTACCATTTTCAACTCCGTTATGATGATATTTATTTCTTTCAAAAGTGGGAAATTTTAATTTTTAAACTTTTTGATTGCTTTGGCAAACCGTGACATCCGTAAGCACAGTTTTCATGAAATATATCAATCATTAGGGTAAAAATTATTCTGAACCTTTTAGCTTGTTGTTAATATTTCTTATAGAGAAAAGCTGGTTGTTGTGTGCTCAAAAATTGCTTTGCTTAATGAGTGCATTTCAATTGTTGTCATTGTCATATTTGAAATACGGATGTTAATTTTGAAACTCTTTTAATTGTATGAAACTTTTTTGATAACAGAGTAAAACTTGGAGGCTGGCTAATGCGCAATAGCACAAAATGTTCCAACCCTGCCAATGCACAATCGACTACCTATTGAAGCACAGATAGACTGCCTTTAAAAAAGTAGTTCAGACTTTCTTATTTAAACTTCTATAGATTTTAATAACAAAGGCCTGTACAAAAAGGGTGCACAGCAGCGGGATCATTCTTTTAAAATTTCAATTAGAATTAACAATCGAACAACAGAATTTGACAGACATGAAATCCAATCCAAAAAATGAAATCAAGTAAAAAAAAACGAATTGACAGACATGAAATAAAAGCAAACAATTTTATCAAATGATTAACTAATTTTATCAAGAAAAAAAACAAAACTGAGATCCATTATAAAAGTCTAGTCCGTTTTCCAACTAAACTTCAGACTGTAATGTCTCTTACGTAACAAGTGGTTTCTTAAGAGTAACAAGTGGTCTCTTAAGTAACCTTTTCATTCGATTTCACTTTGAATTCTCAATTTAGACTTCTAATTGAAAGCAGATGTAAAAAAGATCTCTGCTCATTTAATTCTGAACTGAGAACGCAAAATCAGATTCAATTTGAATAGAGGCTACCACGGCAATGTATTCACGAGGTAAAACACGATTGAGGTTTTTCAAATTTTCCCCGAGAACGCATGAAATGATTTGTTAATTGCACCGATATGTAAAATATAAACTGATGAATTCATGAATAAAACTCAAAATTCCTTGAAAAATTTTGGTGCTAAAAATTGGAAAAAGATGCACTCTTGCAGTCAATTCCAAAAACTAAAATGACTATTAACAATCAAAGACACTTAAGCACGAATCAGCAATGTTATCGCGCTAGTGCGATTAATTTACGAGTAGACAAAATAAAATTGGGGGCAAAAGTTTTCCCAAAATCTGTAATTATATTTGAAGCAGAACTTAAAAGCAATCGTCCTCAAATGGATCTATTCAGAAATTTGAGTAACACCTCTCCAAAAAATTTTTTGAAATGTCAGCAATAAAAACAAGTGACAAGTCCAACTCTGTCGCAACCAAAAATAACCAAAAAAAAGGAAACAAATGAGACAAAACAAAAATAGACGAAAATAAAAAATTATACATATTTCCAAAAAAGCTAAGATATATATCCAAAATATATAAGCCAAAATATATAAACCAAAATATATCCAAAAAAGCCAAGATTGAAATAAGTTTCATTGTTGACTTATTAAAACTTAGGTAAACGAGGTTGAAGGGCAAGCCAATATAAAAAAGAAACAAACTCGACCAGAACTCAAAATTCATCTTTTAGAAACAATTGACTACATTCATTCAAACTCACAGCCTTGAAATACAGCCAATCATAAGCTTTTTCGTGCCACTAGTGTAATGGTGGAATTGTTTTAGTAATCAGACTGTACCAAACCTGCAGAAAAGGCATCTAAAGTTAAAACTCAAAAAAAAAATTATAACAGGCACTTTCAAATAAACTAAATTTGAGCTACCAAAAAACTACTTCTGTAAACTTATTAGACCTCATGAGAACTTCAACGTTGCATCTCAGTATTAGGACTTAGTAACAATACAAAATAAGAACAAAAATAGACGAAAAGTGAAACGAAATCAGGAAGTGTCAAAGTCGACAAATTCAATAGCTGTTCACAGACCGACTCTGTCAACAGCTTCCATAAACCATCAGCACAAATACACCGCACTGACTAGCATCAATTTTTCTCGATTAGCACTATAAATTTTGACAGATTTATCAAATGTATACATGTGTACAAAAGAAGGTTAATAACAGAGTGATCAATTTTCCTTATTTCAGCAGATTGAAAGAAAAAGGAAAAACATACATTAAATCAGGTCTAATGCTTTTTTTGCATTAAGTACAAAAAATTAACAAGTGAACAACTAATTTTTACCAAACAACAAAAAATGATAATAAGAAGTCAACATTTATCCCGTTTACAATTTAAATATCAAACTATAAATTCTCTCAAGTTACAGCTTCATTATTACTCAACTTGCTTGAACTAAATTTGATGAGATTTTAGCATCTCAAGTGCTAAAATCTCATTAGATTTATACGAGAAAGAAGAAGTCAATTCCACTCATTTATAAATATAGATTCAGAAAGCAAATTCAAATAGAGGTAACCCAAGCCAGATAATCACAAGATAACTTATGAGTAAGGTGTGCCAGTAAGGCAATTCGAGCTTTAAAAAACGCTTTTACTGACAAATTACGAATCAAATCAAATGAACTCACATATACAAAAAAAACAGAAAAAATCCTGAAAAACGTTTTCTTAAAAAAATTGCTGTTAAAATTTGATTAACTAAATAGAACCGAAAAATTGAAAGCACCAAGGGCAAGCAGAAAAACCTGTTCGAAGCAGACAAAACCTGTTGTTAATGAAATTTTTTTGGAAGCCGAGAAACTATTCATGAGCACTGTCAAAAGGAGGTTATCAGAAGTTTCATTAGAAAACCAATTGGTCTTAGTAAACAATCATAACAATTGATCAGTCCAATGGTAGACAAACAAATTTAACCAAGAAAAACATATGAGTGAAAAACCAATTGTACACCAAAGATATGATATGATATATTATAACGATAAACCAAAAATATGATATCAATTTAAATCTTTTAAATCCACGATAAGTATGATGCCCCCAGTATTTGCTACAATATCTTAACCTTGAGAGAAAAATTTGGTCCCCAACAGCTGCTTTTTAAAAAATCTGGAAAAAACGACTTGTAGCCAATGTGATGGGAAAGTGGGAAGATTCTTTGACAGCTAGAGATAAGGTCCAATTCGAAGAAGCTAAAGATGGTTATGCATCAGCTAAGGCATGTTTTCGACCATTCTCGCAAAACGAGGTGCTAGGACAATAGATCGAAAGACAACAGATCGAAAGTAAAAATTGGGAAAATAGATCGAAAATTAAATTATTCAAGTTGCGTATTGGCCAATCAGATTTGAGCGCTCGTATATTATACAGCATATTAGATGTTCTATTGTGATATTTTGTTCGGTTGTGATAGATTCATATCAAGTCCCACTTACCGCTAAGGCATGGCCATGGCTCACGAGGCATGGCCATAATGTGATAATTATATTGCAGCTCGCAAATAATGCTTAATTTCAACCAATAAGAATAGAGATTAATTTTCGATCTATTGTAACAATTTTTCTGTTTTCGATCTGTTGTCCTTTCGATCTATTGTCTGGTCGCAATCTTACAAGACTCTTGCAAGATGTTGCATAGTGTGGCAGGATCTTGCAAGATAACCGTCCTTAATTAACTATGAGTTCATCAAAACTGTGCCCCCATATATTTATCCCCTCACAAAATACCGTTTTAAACTGACCAATCACGGTTTCAGAACTAATCTACTAGAGCGCTTTATGTAAATTGTCGGTTAAATTTCTCATTTTATGGTTGTGGGCTCATGAATATTATCACACGGTTGTTATCGCCACCGAGAAGTTATCAAACTCCGAGGCGAAGCCAAGGTGTTATGATAACTTCAAGGGCGATAACAACTGTGTGATAATTTTTTAATCAACGCCTGCTGCGATCATTTCAAAATTGAACAAAGTTTCATTGGTTTCTCATTTTTATTTTTGTGGACAATTACACTTTCAAAGGTAAGTGATATTTCTTTGGATCTGTTATTCGTTTTACCCTCATGCACCCCACCCCCTCCCCTCTCCCACACAAATACACACACACCCACACACGCACACACACACACGCACACACACACACACACACACACACACACGCACACACACACACACACAAACACACAGACACGCGCACACAAACAAACACACACAGAGAGACACACGCATGCTCACACGTATACATGCACCCAAGTACACACACACAAGCACGCACACACACACACACACACAAACAGACACACTTACAAACACAGAGACACACGCGCACGTTCACGCACGCACACACACACACACAAACACACACAGAGACACGCACGCACGCACGCACGCACCCACCCACCCACCCACCCACCCACACACACACACACACACACACAAACTCACACACGCACGCACGCACACACACACACACACACACACACACACACACACACAAGCACGCACACACACACACACACACACTTACACACATCACACACACACACCAGACAAACACACCCACTTACACGCACGCACGCACGCATACACACACACACCACAGATAACACACTCACCAGCACACCACACTCACACACGCCACACAAACACCACACACACAACACACACACACCGCACATACGCCACCCACGCCACACACGTTTTTTTAGACTACAAGTTTATCAAACTGTTTCCATCATTAGACTACGAGTTTCGCACACTCTTTTCTCGCCACTGTTTACTTAGTAACAGTGTCGAGAAAAGAGTGTGAGAAACTCGTAGTCTAATGCTGAAGTGTTTTTCCAGTGTCGATCGGCCATTAATATTTATTACACTGGCAGTTTATTTAACTGCTGTTATCGCAACAGGTGTTGTCGGATAATACGGCGTCAACAACCGCTTAATGCCCATTTAATTTAGGGTACGCTAACCTGGATAATGGTGATGCCTCATGTGTAGTTGCCACCCCATACCCACCAGGTGAACCCTCCACCCATGGTATATGAAGAAATGAACAACCCACTCGTATAAACTGAACACGCACAACCCAAAGATAAAATAACAAACTAACCAACTCCAACTCACAAGATAACCGATAAATGATATTGATGCATTACCAGTAATGACTACAAATTTATCCTCTGCGTCGATTTCAAGTGAATTTTCTGACTCGTTCTGATGCGTGAGGTTGTCTGAAGACCCCCCAAAGTGTCTGGATAAGAAGTGGGAGGCACCGTGGGTGAAAAAACAGGTACTTAGCCCCAGTAGGTTGAATGATATTACAATGAGAGAGGGTTCTCGTAAGGATCTGGCCGACATATTTTTGCGAATTGCGAGTAATTCTTCTAGAAAAAAGAAACTCTGAAATCATCAAAATTAAATTTTTCAAAATAACGGTAAATTTTATTTCGACAAACCACAAATTGCATCAAAATGCTATCTCTCGACAATTGAATTAAATTTTTTTAATCAGAAATTTGAATCAAACTAAATTGAAATAACATATCTCTGAAAATAAGTAATTTTTTTCTTCGAAAAAGCAAATTTGAATTAAAATTAATCAAAACGAAATTTCTCAAAATAACTAAAAATTTATCGAAGATTTATATGATTTTTATATTATCTTTTAATCAAAAATTGGAATCGAAGTAAATTGAAATAATATATCTCTGAATATAAGTATTTTTTTCGAAAAAGCGAAATTGAATTGAGATATATCGAAACAAAATCTCTCAAAATAACGTCAAAATTTATCAAAAATTTTGAGAGTTTTGAAAGTTAATAAAAGTTAATCAAGTTAGCAACTTTTGCGGTGATTGCTGACGGTGTAAGATATCATGGCAGTTGTATACCTATTTATCGAATTCGATATCTAAAGTATTTGCAAACCTCGAAATTATTGGTTATGAAAACCTACTTTGCAAATTTCGGGCGTAATTATTGTATGGTAAACATCTCGTTATGATCGTCAGGTGTGCGCAATTAAGACAGATTTGAAAAGCGAGTGAAATTCGAGTGATTAAACTTGCCAGGGGCGTAATAATATCGAGGTAAATAAGAGATAAGTTGACATTTAGCAAACACTCTCTATCACTAGCAATTATTGATAATTTTTGTTCAAATCAGGCCAATAAATAACAAGTTATTAACTCTAGGAATGTCGGGTCTGGTAAATGTTTTTATATTCAACAATATACGAATCTTAGCTCACTCCGAAAATGTAATTTTTATTTAAATTTTATTCGAACTTTTATTCAAATATTATCCAAGTCAAATACACTTTTTTAATTAAAATATAAAACAGTATTAAACCAGGAACTGGTGGCACAAATTTTCAATTCAATATAAATTTCAGTCCAAAATGAAATTAATTATAGCGTCTTTAAAATTTTTCTAAAAAAATTAAGACAATTTTTTTCTCAAGTAATATCACTTTCAAATACTTTATAAATTTGGTTAATTTTGAAACAGCAACAGTTTGTTACAAACAAATAAAATATTGCAAATAATTGCAAAGAACAGTTTTTTTTTGCAAAATTCTGCAATAGCAAACCGGTCAATATTTCAATTCTCGAGGAGTCGAAAAGGAATAAATTTTCAATAACAAAGTGATAACTAAAAGTTACGAAAATAAAAATAGAGCAGTTGAAATTATGCAATATTGTTGATTATATGCGAGAGCTATTTTTTAGTATAATATACGAGTAAGGCTGCAAAAATGGTAATATATTAAATTCATTTTTTTCAGCATATACACGACGAATGCGTTTTAAGGCAAACGAGCGCCAATTTGAAAATACAAGGCGGGGGTTCGGACAATATTTACACTTAAAATATTACTATCAGATATGGTACCATAATCGAACGCAAACTTGCTACATCGCCCTAAGAGAACTTGACTGGCGTAGCCGGGCAATTGACCGACAGAGCTTTTAGCATATAAAATTAAATCTAAACGCTTGATTAAATAAAAATCAAATTTGTGATACTTAATTTTCAGTAATCGGGTAAAGTACGGATCATACAACTAAACGCAAATTGTAAATGTCTTTAATCACATTCAGATAGCGAAAAAGATCCAAAGTTTGTCGCCGATCCAAAAAACGGTGTTTCTTCTAATTTTTGTGTCGGCTAATAATAATTATTAGCCGCTTTAGACATGTGAAGTGTATGTATTGTAGATTTAAATTTGGTGATCGCAGACAGGTCGATCAGCTAGCCAACATCAATTTTAGCCGACACACTGTTTGTAAACATAAAAAAAAAACAAAATGTTTGAAACATTCCCTCCCCCCGCCTAAGTTGCTTTTGGATTTCAAAATTTTCATTTTGAGGCTTTATATAAAGGTAGCCAATTGCCTCATCGGCAAATTTTCTCGTAAGTTCCGCTCGTCTGAATAAAGATTTTATGGCGCTGGGACAATTGGCCGATAGTGGGTTTATCCGAAAAGGAAAAATTAAAAATTCAGCCCACAGTTTAATTCTGATTGGTCGATTGTCGACAAATCTGATTATTGGTCAAAATACTACTTTCGTCCGACCATTACACTTAGTGTGGGGTCGGGTTACCAGCTTAAATTCTCATTTTTGTTTGTCGGCTAAACTTCCTGTCGGCAAATTCGGACACCATTTAGAAGCTTTAGTAACCGAAGTCGCAAAGCCGACTACAATGTTGTATATATTATGTAAGGACTAGTTGATGTATTACATAACATTATGGCGAACGGAATATACAATATTAGCCGACGTAAAAATTAGCCGAAAAAGTCGAAAGTAGCCGAATATTAGAATTAATCGCAAAGATAATTACCGTAGATAAACGTAAGTTTGTCAACAGTAATTACGTAGAACAGTTATCCAACACGCTTCCAATGAAATTAAAACATTTGGTCATGCCTCAGCAGCGGCCTACGGGATTTGATAAGAATCTATGAAAACGGACTCAATATCACGACCGAACATGTTAAACGTTTAACATGGCAATAATATTTGTTCTCAAATCTGATTGGTTGTCTCCTCTTCGGCGAATTTTTCTCTCGGCTAAATTTCTTTTCGGCTTATATTCATCATATTATTCAATAAAACTCGATTACCGAACCAAGTTTTGTTATAATTTAAGCAAGTGATCTAAACAACGCGTTTTAAATGCCAAAATCACAAGATCTGCCATTTTAGTGTATGTATAATATATGCAGTGGGGGTGGATACTCATTCAGTACCGAATTGGCCTATCAGAATCGAGATGAAAATGTGTGCACACTCTCTTATCTCAAGGTCGTTTTGACCGCTCTTTATGAGTGCCAGGCAAATGGGTTGCTAGAGTCCAAACTGCAATAAGAACAGTTGCCAGTGTTAGGAAAAATGAACTATTTTAGTACCCATCTCATCTAATTTATTCCTTTTTTGGGTATATTCACTCAACTGTGATAACAATAATTACTTTGATGCCAACTTTTTTTTAAAGAATGCTCATTTTATATTCGTAATCCAGGGCTTTAAATAAAAGGTTTAACAGTTAGATTATATTTAGGGTGTTTGAGCATTTGGGATTTCACGCACAGATCGTACAAACTAAGAAGATCCGGATCTTTTCTGCTAGCGCCCCCCCGCTTAGTTAGGCAAATCTAACGGCTATATAAGGCTGGGGGGGGGGGGGGGGGGGGGGGGGGGGGGGGCGCTAGCAGAAAAGATCCGAAGATCCTACGGCTGGATGGCCGACCGCTGTTCAAGGCCAAATCTCTCCTATGTGAATTACTCTCTATCTGAGAATATTAACTGCCGTTGCCTGGGGGATTTTAATCTATTCAGTTTATTCTTTTAGTCTAAAACGCTCACTTCGAATAAAAGAATTAACGATTAATAATAGTCAGAATTCTAGTAAAGATTGTAGAAAAATTATAGCCGGCAATAAATGAATATTTTTAATAAACCAGAGCTAATTCTCCACCAAAACTATATATCGTTCGGCGCTAATTTAAAAACAGTTCAATTGAGTTATCAATACCAAATATTCAACCAATCTCTGCAACTGGCCAAAGACATCATCCTCTCAACCAACAATTTTGGATAACTCAAACGCAGTTTAACGCCATGCAACTGCAAAGAATTCACTACAAAAACTACAGTTTTCTCTGACTGAGATCCAACTGCTCTGATGTAAATGTTAGCTCAAAACAACCAGAATTCCGCAGTTAACTCATTTTGATGATTTCAGGTTTGAGCAAAACTGATGCTTAATTGATACTCATTGCTTACTTGTCAATATACACATGGTTCTCATCAGCTCTGTTTCCCAATTAGAGCAAAATTTTTTGTCCTTCATATACGTTTACTCTGCCGTAATGTCGAGTAATGCCATTTTGGAACTAATTTCAACTATGTTCCTAACGACAACAATGAGAGGAATAGTCACGAAATCCTTCTCTTTTTTAAGGGTTTTGACCATCGTTAACAATTTCTTTTTCAAATGGTGCCCAGAATGAATCATCAAGGTTTGAGCAAACTTTTGCAAAACCCAAAGGCTTCTGATAAAAGTTTTGTTTTTTTTTGAGAGTGCAAAACAAGATATAGGTTGTTGTTTCGTTTCGTTTTTTTAAATGGAATTTAACAGGTTTGCGATACCTGAAAAAACGCTCTTGTTCCTACTCCAAACACAACCGTCCAGAATTGGGTTGATAAAAAATCAAAAAAATTTGTTTTCAGCAAACAAGTTTCACTCCTTCAAAGGTGTCTGACTATCTTTTTTTAAAGTCTAAACAGCTTTGTTAAAATTTTGCTCGTGAACCCAACACGCCCAATTAATATACATGAAGATTTCATTGACTTTCCTATTCGTGTTCAAGTTAATCTCTAGGTGAAAAGCAAAGCCTTCTTAAATGGCCAACAAAAATTAAAAAGCAGAATTTGTTATCTTCTTTTGGATTTTTTTGTTGATTGAATTCTCAATTTTGTCACCTAAAAGATAATATCATCTTTTTAATCACGCAGTTGTTTACAGGGAAACTAGAGTAAAATTTTCTTAACAAATTCATTGTATATTTTCAATTTTAGCAATTGGAGAAGACTTTTAGAACAAATCCTCCAATTGTTCTAAGAAAAATTATTCTTGTTTTGTGCTGTAATCGACTGTGGCCCACTGGATGCCGTAACTTCTGTTCTTACTTCACCATACTTCTTCATGACAACCTAAAAAGCTTGCAAAGCAAGTTTTGTTTACATTGCAACTATAAACTAGATTTAACTCCAACATGCACTCCTTAAATCTGTATTCAAGTTATCTAATTAAATTTTATTCAATATTTGTTCTAAAACTAACATATATACAATATATAAACTATTAACCTCTCAAAATCAAAGGTTCAAGTGGGCCTCAAATTTTTGAACTGGTGCTCACGGGTATTTTTACACCCTGTTTATTTTAGTAATTGAGTACACTCTTCAAAATCAAACCTTGAATGGTTAAAAGCCTTGTAAAGCATATCCCCATGAGATCACCAGAAGCTCTTTATCATCTTCACCACATTAGTACATTGCAAGTTAACTCTCACTCTCACAAAACTGTTGGAACTTCATTCCGCCCTCAGACCAAAAAAACTGAAAAGATTATACGGGGCATGGCTGACCTCTGATGAAGGCCATACCTCTCTTGCATTTTGATCTGAAATCCAAAAATTCTGAACCCGTTTTTGCGGTAATACTCCAGCCTGGTGGAAATTATTATTGCTTTATACCTCTGACGTCTTCCGAAATTTAACTAAGTTTTTCGCGCTATGAAATTATTAATTCTAGTAAAGTTCCTAAAGTCCTTCAGCTAAAGTTAGTTTGAGAAATCAGTTACTTGTTTATGTACATAAAAGAATAAAAATATGGATTATTTTGAGGATTTGAGGTGTAGCTACAGAATTGGAGATAATGTTTTGAACTCCTGAAACAAGTTTCAATACAAAATCTAATATGATTTCATAATGGCAAAAACCTATGAATATTACCACACGGTTGTTATCGCCACCGAGAAGTTATCAATTTCCGAGGCGAAGCCGAGGTTTTATGATAACTTCGAGGGCGACAACAACCGTTTGGTAATTTTTTTAATCGACACCTGATGCGATCACTTCAAAATTTAATTGATTATTATACACAGTTTAATTTATTTTTCATTTTTATTTTTTTCGTGGATAATTAAATTTTAAAAAGTAAGTCATATTTCTTCGGATTTGTTCTTCATTTTGTCCTCATGCGCCCCCCTCCCCACAGACACACACACACACAGACAGAAACACACAAGCACACACACACACGCACGCAAACACACAGACACAAACAGACAAACACACACAGACACACACACATACACGCACACACAAACGCACACACACACACAAACTTATTACTTGCGCACACGCACACAAACACACAGCCACACACACACGCACGCTCACACACAGTCACACACACGCACAAACACACACACACACACACGCACACAGACAAACAACACACACCATCCCCACACCACACACACACCGCTTACTCACCACACACATATACCACAAACACACACACCACACACTACACACACCATCCCCACACCACACACACCGCCTACCTACCACACACACACCACACACATACACACACACCACACATACCACCTACATTCCACTCAGACACCACACACACACCACACGCACCACACAGACCACACACACTTACGCACCACACACAAACACACCACACAAACACACACCACACACACAACGCACTTATACACACACGCACGAACACGAACACACAACACAACCACAACACACACACACACACACACACACACCAGACACTCACCACACACACACAAACAAACACAGACACACACACATACAACACACACCACACACATACACCAGACACACATCACAGACACCACACACACCACACACACCACACACACTCAACGCACACCACACACACACACACACACACACACACACACACGCCACAAACACCACACACACCACACACACACACAGTTCACTCACACACCACACACATACAGCACGCACACACACACACCGCACACACACCGCACACATCAAACACACCACACACAGATCACACCACACACACAACACAAGTTTTTTTAGACTACAAGTTTATCAAACTGTTTCCATCATTAGACTACGAGTTTATCACACTCTTTTATCGCCATTGTTACTGAGTAAACAGTGGCGCTAAAAGAGTGTGATGAACTCGTAGACTAATGTTTTTCCAGTGACGATCGGGCATTAAAATTTATTACACTGGCAGCTTATTTAAATGCTATTATCGCAACAGGTGGTGATTTAATTACGTTAGATAGTAGCTGCTGCAAGACTCGTTGATGAACAAGTGGGGACAGCAAATGAACAATCAAATTCAGTAAATTGAAATTCAAAATGAGAGCATCCGATAGCGCCGTCTCAATATTCCACAAAAAACCATATATATATATATATATATATATATATATAATATATATATATATATATATATATATATATATATATATATAGCTTCATATGAAAAATTTAGATTTGTTGAAGCAATGAGTCATATGACGGCAGTTTTGTAAACTTAATAAAATTGGCGATTAGCATGCGCATTCAGAATAGGCAGCAGAAAATTGCAACCTAGTTCAAATAAAATTATTCACAAATGATTACGACAACCATTACCTTGCCACCATCTGAAATTATTAACGGCCGGTCCCTGGGTGATTTTATTCTATTCAGTTTAAAAAGATTTTCATATTCATGGAAAGTTAATTCTTTTCTCTAATTTTTTTGATAAATTGCCTGCTTCCTTTGTTTTCAACAATCTTTCCACTCTTATTTAAAGGGGTTAATGAAAACATGTCAGTTTTGAACCCGAAATTTTTAATTAAAATAAATAGACTCCAAAGCTTTGCAGAATTACACACTCTGAGCTGTAAACTCCAAGGTTTCAATGATTAAAGGTCTTTTGCTGGAAAGCAAATTTTGTTAATTTTTGGGAAAAGTTGCAAAATGGCCAGCAGTACTTTAAAAGCAGAACTTTTTGTCTCTTTTCTAGACTGTTTTGTTGGTTGAGTTTTCAATTTTGTCCCCTAAAAAATTATTTCACCCTTTCAATCACGCACTTGCTTACAGGAAAACTACAGTCAATTTTTCGAAACAATTCAATTTTAGATTTTCATTCAATTTCAGCGTTTGGAGGAGACATTAGAATAAAAACTACAGCTATTATTGCCGCAAAATTTTTATTCATGGATCGTGATGTAATAGACTGGCTCACTGGATACTGTATCGTTTTTCATACTTTTTTCTGACAACTTAATGAGTTTGCAAATTAAGTTTCGTTAAAGCAGCAAAAAAGTAGGTTTCACTCCAACGTGCACTCGTTGAATCCCTATTCATTTTATACAATTTAAAAAATTCAAGATTTGCTCCAAATTTTAGCAGACTAATAAACCACTCAGTATCAAAGTTTCAAGTAGCCCTCGTAATTTTTAAGTCATGGTACTGGCTATTTTTACACAATTTTTGTTTTAGTAAATCAGTATACTGTTCAACATCAAATTCGAAAGGTTAACACCCGTGTTAAGCAGACCCCAATGAGATGATCAGAATATTTTTTATCATCCCCACCACATTAGTACATTGTAAACTAGCTCTCCCTCTCGTAAAAATGTTGGAACATCAGTTCGCCCACAGATCGTATAAACTAAGAAGAACGTACGGCAGGTTTGCTGACCGCTGTTCAAGGCCATACCTCTCATGCGCTGTGGTCTGAAATTCAGAAATTGCCAGCTTGTTTACGCTGTAATACCATGGCGCACTTGAATAGCTTCCACTGATCAGCCAGCTGGAAATTATTATTGCTCTAGGTCTCTGACCTAATCTGAAGAGTAACTATGGTTTTCGCGCTATGAAATTACTGAATGTATTTTAGAATATTGGGATTATGGGAGAGATTTAAGTTTTCAATTCGTTGTTTTCTCTTGCCAAAGTGCACAACCTGCAATATATTAAATTAAATTTTGTCGAAACTGAATAGAAGCGTGAATATATAGGACTGTAGGAGGCGTAAGCACTAACGTGGAAGATTTTTCTGGTTCACTAAGCCATTAGAGAAATCTCCGGGAACAAGCGCACCTATTCGTGACTAAAAAGTGTTTGCTCTAAATTGCTATTCCGAGAAAATCTTAGGTTGTTTGATTTATTGAGTTGCACACGCTTAAGAAACCCGTTCTTTTTTCTTTTTGTTCAAAAATTTTTATCAATTAACATGTTTGAACAAAATGCATCCAATTTTTGTACTAAAAACTGTAGTTGTCGCTTGTTGTACTTAAAATAGCATGTACAACCTTGTAAATTCATCAGAATTTCTACTAAAGCATGGGTCCTAACTCGGCAGTTAGGAAATGGCTAAAAAACGTTTCAGAAAAATCTTGGTTTTTCTCAAATCCAAAACGCCATGAATGTTCAAAGTTTAATATAATTTCAAATTTCCTTCAGATGATTGCTAAGATGAGATTCTTGTTCAAAACAAACTCAAGAAATTGTCTGTTTTCTTTGCTCTCGATATGCCAAAGCTGATCAAAGTTTTTAGGTTTTTTTCGTTGTTCTTTGTAAGCGTGGGAGGAAGCATAGGATAAGTCAGTTTTTTGAAGCGTCAATTTTGAAGCGTTCTAATTAAGCGTCAGTTTTGGAGCTGTCAATTTTGAAGCGTCATAAGTGTATGTTTTTATCGCTTTAAACGTAGGAAGCGTAGTTCTCTAGTCTAAGAATGCACGCTGGGACAGGTTTTTAGGCTCACGATAGAGTGATCAGGGGACGCCTGGAACGCATGCTCATCTCAAAGCCCTGGTAATCACCATGAAAACTAAAGGCAGGTTTTCGGAATGTCAACGAAAAGTAAGAGAGCAAACGCACAAACAAATACTTTCTTTGCAGGAACCATAAAACTGATTTCTCAAGACTTTTAGTTTGCAACCATATCATAAAAATTAGTCTTTCTGTTATCTTTCATTAATATACGAGGTAATTAGTGTATCTTAATTTCATCTTAGTTGCATTAGATCGCAAATGGATCACATGAAACTCCCCTTTTACATTCCAATGGTTTTCGAATTTTGTATTCTTTCTAATTTCTTCCGTAGTTTCTGATTTCTTTCGTAGTTCTGTTGTTGGTGTTGTTGTGTATTTATGACTGTCGTTGATGGGACGTAATCCTTTGAGCCTTTTTAAAAGATCATCAAAACATTTCTGCACTTCCGGATATAATAGCAGAATTGCCGAAAACAGCCATTCATTCCACGAATTTTGCACAATAGTTTCAATTTTCGATACTTTTGGGCCTCCGATGTTCAAGAAGTGTTAATATCTGTCAATTCTTTTAGCCTATCTCCAGTTGTTGAAGATAAAATCTCGTCTCGTTTCTCTCGAATTTGATTTTTTGTAGTTTAAACAGTTGAGTCATTTGCCTTCTCTTTTCGTTTATTTACAAAAGTGTTCTTTTTTGTCGCCCATTATTCTGAAGAGATTAAGGTGATGGATCATTCGAAGATCTTTTGATAGAGATAGGCAACTCAGAAGCTTTATTTGACTTTGTTAGGACTCCTGTGGTCCTGAGAACCACTTGGCAGCCTTCCACAGGAGTTTTTTTGGTTCAACAAATCTACTCATGAAAGGCTCAGGCAACATTCTTCGTGAAGCAGTGCTAGGAGTGGAAGGGATTTTTACTATCCCAGTTTGATTAATGATCTCGTATTGTACGCCACACTCCGTTTAATGCTGCACAGAATTTTGTTTGATTTTCAGAGTCGATTAAAATCTTTTACCTTTGTGACACCCAGTGTTTGATAATATTCCCCGAGACAGCGCTCACGGTATTATATGGTAAATCTTTATATAAAAACATGGCACGTGCGTTGGTGGTGAAAATAGTACGCACCCACTCGGCTAGGGCACAAACGGAAAATATCGGTCGTTTATGGGTATGTACTATCCAGCTTAAGCATGAGCTGACAATTCTCGCATGAAATTTTCTTTCAGTAAATGACAGCTGATTACGGTCAGAAAGTATTAAACTAACCCTTGTCTTGGTACTTTCAAGGTTGCTCATTTGATATTTGATACTTCTATCTTTTTTCTGTAGACCCCTTATTGAGTTGATATCTTCCTGGAACTCAATTCAGGTCTTACCTATCGCCAGCAGCTTCAAGTCTTCCTGAGATACAAAGAGCTTACTGAATCACAGTCCGTCCGCGGATAGTTTACGAAGTTGCAGAAGATGTCCTCTCGATCTTTAACAGAACCTTATAGTTTTCTTCCTGGAGACGTTGAAGTTTGTTGCCGTTGTGTTCTGCAGTTGTAAATAATCTATATCGGAGTACTCCTTAGTTGGGAAATCAGGTTGAAAAAAACTTTGCACTCTCTTCTTCTTACAGAGAAGAAAAAATCGTCAATTAAAACTTATATTGATTTTTAAAAAACGAGCGTTTCCAAACATTGAGTTCATCGTCATGCTTAAAAATCAAACGAAATCATTTACAACGTATATAAACATGTCTTTGACTCTAATTCTGAGAAATGAGTTAAAATAACATCAAATTTTACAAATTATTCACAGTTAAAATCACATTTAATACATATTATTTAAACTTATTACAATAAAATGAAATTAATCTTTATTCCAGTGTTTTTGAAAATCCCGGGTGTATTGTTTTCTATTCTTGAAGAGGAGTTTTTGCTTTCGCTCCTATCTATTGTTATTTTGTACTTGTTAGGGTTGACAAAATTTCTACCACAACCATAGCTCAGATACATTCTCAGTCATAACAACTGCTTAAAAAAATTCCTATGCTAGGTCACATCTTCAAAAAAACTAAAGAACTGTAAATATTGAATAGATTTTTGGAAAAATTGTAATAGTGGTGATGTCTTACAGGATTTTTTGAAACATCGAACTCCCAAAAACGAAGTTTTCTCAGAACAAGTGGTGCACAGATTTTTGCGTAAGCTCGTAGGAATAAATTAAGAAATGCAGTTGAAGGCTGTAGATTGTTTGAGGAAAAAACTTGGCGATTTAGGGACATTCTCAGGAAAGAGCTGTAAAAAGAATTTTTGCCTTCAATTGTGTACAGCATTGGTAAAGAAAGGATATATCATTTTGAAATGATTAGTATGGTTTTAAATGATATATTAGCGAAGCTCTCTGAGAGAAAGGACAGGTCTTAGCAGAATGGATCTCATAATAAGGTTGGTACATTAGACGGTATTGAACTGTCTAAATTTGTATTGGACGTTTTATCACTAGGTCCAAAGCATCCAGTCAGAGACAAATTTAGTGAAGCGGACTTTCTCGCGGATGTAGAAAGATTAGTTCGTGAATTAAAGAAGAACAACACTGATGGTGAAAAAATATTTGAAAAAAAGACTGCCAAATGTTACACCAAGAACGTAGGTGAGGCACTTATGGATAGAGGGGCTAAAAAAGTTAATGACTACTGGAGAGATCAAAAAATACTAGCTGCACCATTTCATAAAATTTGAGGTTTTTGTGTTATAAAACAGACAACATGCTCTGATAAACTAAACGAAACCCTTAGTGGCAGTCAATTTGAGACGTGTAATGGAGAAAGCGATGATGTCACAATAAAAACTGAGAAACTGATAATAGCAGTTTGCATCAATTAATGAACCAGGGAAAGATAATTGAAAAAAAAATCTGGACAACTGAATCGCAACTGGCCAGGCTCTATGGACTTGCTAAAGAACATAAAAGCGGTACGCCGCTTCAACCTTTTCTGTCAATACCCGGTAGCAGTTAGGTGAACCTCAAAAAATTTTTGTCTTCCTTTTTTGAGAGGTTACCAGGTGCAAATGCTGAGACTAACTCGAAAAATCCCAGAGACGCATTAGAAGCTACCAAATTGGATAAAGATGAGCTAGCAGCATCTCTCGATGTTAAAAGCTTGAACACCAATGTACCGGTTGAGGAGACAATGGAAATTGCGCGTAAAGAAAATTACACCAGTGACGAGGATTCTGAGATTCCGAAATCAGCTATGAAGAGCCTTTTGAGACTAGCCCAAAAGGAATGTTCACATTAAGTGATATAACATGTGGTACACTCAATCGGACAGTTTAGCAATGGGTGCCTCACTCACGGCAGTTTTGTCAAACTTTTGGATGAACTCTTTTGAGAATTTCTTGCAGAAACAATATGAGGGAGTGCAAAACATAATTCCTAACATTAAGGGAACGTGCATTGATTGTAACCGACGCGTGAATTTTCAGGGGAAAGGGGCCGAGTGGGAATTATGGGAAAACTGGTTTAAGGCAAAATGCCAAACTGACACAATGTCATGGAGTATACGAAATTGCAGGAAATTGTATGGTTTTGTTCCTCTGTGCAGAAAAAGGTACGAGATAAGACACACAGTAATTCAAATTATTCAAAAGGTATGTAGATGAAAGATTGTGCATGTCTACATTACCCTGAGTATGCAAACTCTCTACACAAAAACTTACAATTCACTCTTGAGACACCCAACGGTAGTGGGGACCTGGCATTCCTAGATCTAAACACAAACGTAAACCAAGGTAGTAAAATTAGCCGTCATTGGTAACAAAAAGCAACCAGTACCAGCATAATCCTAAATTTCCGTAGCTATGCACCATTAAACATAATAAAAATGTGATTCAGGGGACTGTACAAAGGAGTTTTAGTGCGACTAGGGCTGACAATAATTTGATAAAGGTCTTAAGAAAAATCAAGAGATCTGGACCGAAAACCAGTATCCAACTGAATGGTCATCCAGTTTTGCCGATGAGACGTTGGATTAAATAGTTACGAGGGAATAGGTTACAAACCCCCACCCGACATATGAACAACATCTTAAAACAAAAAAGAATCTTAATAAAAATGATATCAAATTGAGATTTTTTTCCAGTACAGAGGAAACGCCAATCAAAATTTTGAAAGTAGACAAAAAAATTGTGTTATATTCCAATCATTTTCACAACGAGAAAACCAAAAAATTGTCTGCCCAATATTAAATCTCTTGATAAGAAACTGAAAACTTATGTTGTCTATAAGGTTGCATGTTATGGATGCAGTTCGATCTATGTCGGCCAAACCAACCGACATGCGACCACTAGAAACTCGGAATTTTGAGCATCAAAAAAAATTTCCCTGTGGAACAACATCTCAATGAATGTTGTGGCACAGCGCATGATGTTCATTGGGGGATTCTGGATGCATGTTGCGGTGTTGAAAAACTAATGACAATAGAAGCAATCTGTATCATGAAGCTGAAACCGAAGTTAAACATGCGCAACGATTAGCGAGGTCGGGAACTGACATTTAAGTATTAATTCAAATACAAAAGAAGTTGACTTTTTGAGTCAAAGTTTTTTTGTTTTTTTTCTTTTTCTCCAATTTGGATGATGTTTTTTTTATCTATGATAAAAGTTTTTGAGAGGCTCGCAAATTTTCTTTTAGTTTTTGACCTGCTTAACTAACACATTTGATTCTTGTTGACATCCTTTTATCCCGTTCTTTTCACTTATATAGTTCAACAGCATCTGTTAATATGTTCTCAAGCTTGGTAACAGACCTTTATGGTAGCTTTTAAGTTTTTCAAAAAAAAGTTTTTTATCGGAAAATCTTCTGATCGCTTGTTCATAACAAGAGCAAACAGTCTAGAGAGGGTTGGTTCATTTTGACGTTGCTTTGGTCTTTAAACTATTGCGCATGTTGCTAAGTTGGGACGCCTTTAGAACTCTGTCTGATGAAAACAAAAAACAGTATCCAGCAATCTCAACAAGAAATTTTTATCTACGAAGAACTGTTACGAATCTGACAGAATGTTTGAAAATTTCGACAAGCCTGAATAAATTTTTAAAAACTGATAGTGCTTCGAATTTTCAGGTGACGTTTTTGAGCCATTTTTAAAAAACCTTTATTGAGAAATCCGATTCAGACCAGAACTGTAACATCAAGCGGAGCAAAATCTACATCCAGCGGACAACGGAAACTATACGCTGATCAATTCAAAGACTCATCAAGTAAAGTTGACCCAACACAAAATACCAGCACAATCGACATTAGACGACATTTATCTATCCCAGAGGACGGCACTACACAGTCAATAGTAACCGGAGGTTCAATTACCAACAGAATTGACAGAAAGCATATAGGACCAAATGTGTTATTAAGAGGCTTCTGGGGTCATAGGATCTCAGGACTGCATGAGGGAACTGAAAAACCAGAGTAAAAAATGAAACCGGTAACAACTCTAATTGGAGTCAATGATTGTCTATAGGCTGATTTCTCCGTTAAAGAATCAGTTACGGCATACGGACAGCATGTGCTCATGAATTCTCACCAGAGACAATATCAATCTGCATTCTGTTACCGCTTGGTGCCATTAGAAAAGAGCAACGTTAGTGTCAATAAAATCAACAAACAACTATGCAGTTTTGTTTTAAAAGTTATGGACCTATCCCACAAAACATTTAACCTGATTGATTTGAGAGCCGAGTTTCACAATAACCGTGGCAATAACCACAAAAATGGCCTACCTCCCTCACAACGGTGTTAAGGCTTTTGAAAAACCTCTTCGCAACAACCTGATAATTTAAATGTTGAAATAAGTGACAGTGCTATGTCAGTCCGATCGAAATATTATAGACAATTACCAAGACATAGCCAAAATGATGCATTTCATTTTTTTTTGAAAAATTATCTGTCTAATAACGTACTTTTTGGATAAGGTCTTCCTTTTTATAGCAACATGCTTGATGCTCTTGTATATCACTAAAACTGCGATTCAAAAAATAATATTATTTGTGAATGTATTGCCACGAGTTATCTGGAATCAACCCAAGTCAACGCAGGCAAAAATTATTGAGACTTTTATTTTGCTACAAAGAGTCAAATCCAGGACCGATACTTTCTTACGAATCTATTTTGGCAGTAGACCGGTTTACTTTGGCAGATTAATTTTTTTTCACTTGAGCGCGCAAAGTATTTTTTGGAAAAAATCTCATTGAAATGTCTTCCATGGATTTTGGGCAAAACACAATTATTGGACTAAGTGAAACTTGGTTAACTAGAAATGATTGCTCTAAGACTTGGAACGTTCCAATCACTTCTCATGCACTATCCGGAAAAACCGCTTTCAAAAAGTTAAAAAGAAAGTTGGAGGTGTGGCTCTGTTTGTTGCAAAAATACTAACACCCAAATAAAAGACCAATTTAATGATGTTTGACAAAAACGTGTTTGAGTCAGTTTGGGTTGAATGTAAACAAAAACTTTCAAAAAATTTTGAAAAACCTAACGTACAATCTCTCAAAACAACATCAAGAAAAATTTTTAGACAAATTGTGTTACAACTTAGACTACGCTTTTGGACAATGCAACACTGCACATGTACTGGTTTACTTTAAATTCAAAAGTTTAAACAGAAACGAGGAGAACAAACGAGGACAAGACCAGCACAAAAGGCAGAGTCACATATTGACTACACATTGACCGAAAGTATAGAAGAAAACGGGCAATATACTTTTGATACCCCAGTCCAATCAGCTCCTATAGCTTCTCTTGTTGTAATTTATATCAAAATGATAAACTGCGATGCAAATTCAGAACTTTTTTGACAAGAAACAGTAAAATACAAATGGTTTCGTTAAAACCCTGTCATTTTCCTCCAGGCACTTCACTTATCAATGCATTCATTTCTCGTTATTTTTATTCTATTGGTCTCAATTGTTAGCAATGCGCTCAAGAATCACGCTCCATTTGTGAAAAAATTTTTCGAAATTGCAAATACAAAAATATGCTGAAAACTGAATGGTTTGACAAGGAATGTAAAACAAAATTACGAATAAAAGAAAATGCAATGAGGACAAACAAGAAAAACAAAACGTTTACCAATTGGGTTTTTCATAACAAAAAGCGACAATCTCTGTCAAACCTAACGAATGTTTAAAAAACAGAACACTCAAAGCATTGTTTTGAATCTCTGGACACTGAGAAAAAAACGCTGGGTTTTGATTAATTCAATTAGATGGAAACAAAATTTTCACTCCTGTACCTGCGCTGCAAAATTCGTTTAAAGACTTACGAACATACGAATTTGAAACAGCAGAGCTTCTTAATAACACTTTTTCTAACCTTGGTAGTTTTTTTACGCACGAGAATTTACAACGATACGCCCAGAAAACTAAACTAAGCAAACATCAATCTGTTCATTTTTCAGCTTGTTAAAGAAAAAATTATTCATGAGTTTGTCAGGGAGTTGAGTTCCAACAAGCCATTTGGCCGATGTACTGTTGCTGCCTGGGCTACAAAAGATGGTAAAACAAAAATTGTACCACATTTTACTTACATTCTTAACAAAAGCAATAAACAAAATATTCTGCTCAGACTGCACTAAAAAAAGCGGAAACCAGCCCTATATACAAAAAGATGACCTGATGGATGCCCCCAACTAACGCCCAATATCAATCACAAGTGCATTTTTAAAAGTTTTGAGCGAATCTTTCATCAACCAATAACGAATCAAGTTTTAAAATTTGAACTTATGAATCCGCTTCAATTTGGTTTTCGAAAAATTGTTTCCACGACCGATGCTTTGTTTTTTTTTATAGAATTAGTTCGTGAAAGTATTGACTCAAACAATTTTGTCAAAACTGCACTTTTGGATCTCACAAAGGCATTTGATTCCATATCTCATGATATCCCATTAAAAATCTGCAATTGGCTTTGACAGCGATGGGCAGAGTTTTATAAATATCTTTCTTCCTAACAGACGTCACCGTGTAAATTTAGATTCAGATTAGTCCAAATAAAAGAGGTGTACCCCAAGGAACCGTGTTGAGACCTCTTTTGTTCATATTTTATGTGAACGATCTTTGTACAGCTATTGATTCTAATGCAACAATGTTACGGTATGCTGATGATTGTCTAATTTTTGCTTCTAATAAAGATTGAGGGAGCGCAATGATATCCCTGGAATTAAACATACATACTTTAGCAAACTAACAATCAAAAAAACAAAATCCAGGACACAATATTAGTAGATAAGAAAGTCATCAAAAAGTCTATTGAATGTTAATATTTGGGATTCACAATTGATTGCAATATCAATTTCATGAATCATGTTAAACAAGCTTTAAAAACGATGGCTCAAGGGGATAAAATCTATAGACTCAATTGGAACTCAACTCCCCACATCAAGCTTAGAAATTTTACTTCAATCAATTGTTTTTCACATCTCAATTATTCCGTTTCCTTTATTCAGCATATTAGATGACCTATTATGACTTCTCTAGAAAAGCAGATGAACTGACATCTTAAAAAGGTGTAGTTCCTTTCAAATTGCAAATCTTCACTGCACTTAAAAATTGAAAAACAGGTGATCGGGCTTGAACAGAGATTTGTTCAACTTTCTTTTTCTCATCTCAGAAAATGTATCAGTGGAGAAAAAAAGCATTCAAAACGATATTGATTTTAACAGGTTCAAATTACTTCATTAACGAACGCACGCAAAAAATAGTTTTCATGACCACAATTCAACTTTCTGGTTAATTCTTTTTTCCATGCTACTACTACTACTACTACTACTACTACTACTACTACTACTACTACTACTACTACTACTACTACTACTACTACTAATACTGTTTCAACACTTTAATTCCAAATATGAAATAAAGGCACGGTTGGCAACAAATACAAACAAAACAAGAAGAGTTATTTGTTTGGTGTTTGGTTATTCTGTGAAGTGCTGTACGACGAAATTGTTGACGGCATTCTTTGACCCGGTTGCTGCTTTCTCCTGCAATCTGGTGAACGATACTTTGTTTCGTACACAGTCTCCTTCGATTTGACTCATCCACGTTTTCCGTTGCCCCCCAGGAGCGCGTCTAGCATGGACGTATTGATCGGGCGGGTCCCAATCGAAGGCACTGCGGGCTAATCTTCCTGGTTCCATTCTCTGGATGTGTCCGTACCATTTTATCCGTTTGAGCATGATCATCGTGGATAGTTGGGACATTCGTGATCTTGACATAATTTCTTCGTTCGTTGCTTTCTCCAGATATGACACACGTAGAATTCTCCGAAGACAACCAAAGTGGAAACTCTCAAGTTTTCTCTCCGTTAATTTCGAAAGAGTCCAAGTCTCTGAGCTGTACAGCACGGCTGATAAAACGAGTGCTTTGTACAAATTGCACTTGAGGTGGACGCTGAGCTGCTTGCTCTTCCAGAGGTTTTGGAAGTTAGCAAACCGTTGTCTACCTTCTGCAAGTTTGCAATTGACTTCCTGCAGGTCTCCATGCTTGAGGCTGACATATGATCCGAGATACTTAAACGCTTCTATGTTTTTTCAAGCTCGTTTCCGAGAACATCTTGTACTTTGCAGGAAAACACGCGTGTGGCAACTGCTTTAGGTTTGCCACAGTATCTCGATTGGTGAACTTTTCGGCCATTGACTGTTTTGAACTTTCTTTCACACTTGTCACAGGTAAGGCTCGCTTCTACGCCCATATTCTTTGTTTTGGCCACATTAATCTTCAGACCAGCGGCTTCCGCAAGGGCCTCGATTCGATGTAGGTTTTCTTGCACCTCACTGTCTGAGACCCCCACGAGAGCAACATCATGAGCAAAATCTAAGTCAGCCACCAATCTCCCAATGTCTTATCCTCCATGCACCGAGTTAGCCAAAATGTAGTCGATGACAAGGCCGGATAGGATTGGGGATCACACATCACCCTGCCTAACGCCCGTTCTGACATCAAATAAGCGTCCTTTCTCACCTTCGGCTTTGACTCGACATTTGAATCTATCATAGCTGTTTCTTATGATGTTTATCACTTTTTGCGGAAGACCATAGTGTTTCATTATCTGGTACATCTGCTCACGATCGACAGAATCAAATGCCGCTCGAAAGTCTATGAAACAAAAGCTAATATCCAATTGAAACGCCATTGATTTCTCTATTATTTGACGCAGGGCAAAGAGTTGATCGGCGCATCCTCTGTTTTTTTCTGAAGCCGCACTGCTCTTCCCTTAAGACGCGATCCACTGAATCTTTGCATCGATTGAGAATAACGGAAGCGAACACTTTGCCTGGTACTGACAATAGAGAGATCCCTCGGTGGTTTCGAACACTCTGACCTCTTTCCTTTACTCTTGTATAATGGGACAATTTCTGCTACCTTCCAGTCATCGGGCAGAACTTCCGTCGACCAACTCTTATCTATGATGTCCCAGAGCCACTCGACAATACCCTTGTGTGCTTTCAACATCTCACAGGAAATGTTATCGGGTCCACTTGCTTTGCCATTCTTCAACCTGCGGACAGCTTCAAGCACTTCTTCAAACCGAATTGGGCTCAAGTCAATCGACAAGCTTTCAGCTGCTTCTTCGAGATCCAATCTCGTACTGCAACTGGATGTTGAGGGATTCAGGAGTTGACTAAAATGTTCCGTCCAGCGTTCAAGTCGTTCCTCTTTCGTCCGTAAGTTGACGCCAGTGCTTGAAACTAATTTGGTCAACTGAGACTCCAGTTTCGGCAAATCTGCTGTGATGCCCCAAAAACCTCCTTCAAGTTGCCTCTGTCCGCAAAGCTCTGCACTTCTTGGCCTTTGCGTTCAAGCCATGCCCGTTTGTCTGCACGTAGAGCTTTTCTGACTTCCTTACAGCAGTTTGTGAACTCTAACAACGCCACCGCGCTGCTGTGTTTCTTCAACTGTAGATCAGCTCGTTTCCGGATAAGTTCCAGAGAATCTGGAGAAATCCAAGGTTTGTTCACTCGCTTGTCCGGAAGGAGGCATTTCACTGCTGCTTGATTCAGGGCTTTTCGAAAATTGTCCCAAGACTGCTCTGTATTCTCGAAATCGCCGCTCTTATCAAGATGTAACTTGACCTCCTGCGTGAATAAGTCACGCATTGTTTCATCTTGCAGCTTTTCAGAACTGATTCTGGGCGTGAAACATGGCTTTTTAGACAAAAGTTTCATAGATACTTCCACAATGACCAGTTCATGATCGGTAATTGTGGTTTTCCCTCTTCTGGTCCTCACATTCGTCAGACATCCTCTGTATCTCTCTGCAAACAGAATGTGATCCAGCATCTTTTTCCGACAACTCGGATCGGGAGGGTTGTGGGTGTACCGATGCACTTGTCGATGCTGGAACCATGTACCACCTACGAGCAATTTGTGTGAAGTGCAAAATGATAACAACTTTTCCGAGTTTTCATTTTCTTCACCCATTCCAAACGGGCCTCTGCAGCTCATGGTGTCATTCAACTGGTGTCGAGGCTCTGCATTGAGGTCACCGATGACACAAATACGCTCCCTATGTTTGAAGATGGAAACTAGGTCTGAAAGTTAACTCCAAAACAAATCCTTCTCTTGGAGACTAGCTTCATTCGTAGGTGCATAGCAGACAACAACAGCTAGATTGGCTCTCCTCCGAGCCGCGAACTTGACGTAGCAAATACGTTCACTTAGAACCACTTGTTCTACGATGCTGTTTATCAATGACTTCTTTACAGCAACGCCCACTCCTCCTTGTCTCGACTTTACACCAGACAACCACGAGTCAGACAGGTAGAGCTTGTGGTCTCCGAGATCAATTTCTTGCTCCTGCAATCTCGTCTCCTGCACTCCCAGAATATCCAACTTGTATTGCGCCAGATCCATTTTCAAAGCCTCTAAAGATCCAGCTTGGGTCAGTGTTCTGACGTTGTTCTGGTCAGGGTTCCAATTCTGAGTTGGTTCCTCGGGAGATTCTTAGCACCCCTTACCCGGGACTCGGGGCCATGGTTGATTGTACTCATTGCTTTGGTGTTTGAAGGCTGAGATACGACTAGTTGCGCCACAAACTAGAAGACCAGTGCCTCGTTAGCTCGACCATGTGAGCGGAGAGCCGCAGCACATGACCTATCCCCAGGGGACACCACGTGATGTGAGGTTGGATTTTGTCCCCCACTACTAATACTACAACTACTACTACTAATACTACTACTACTACTACTACTACTAATACTAATACTACTACTACTATTATTACTACTACTACTACTACTACCACTACTACTTGAATTATTTTGAATGTCTTTCGTGGCGTGCGTTTTGACGAGTTGAATCTTTAGTAGTAGTAGTAGTAGTCGTAGTATTAGTAGTAGCAGTAGTAGTAGTAGTAGTAGTAGTAGTAGTAGTAGAAGTGGTAGTAGTATTAGTAGTAGTAGTAGTAGTAAAATAGTAGTAGTAGTAATAGTAGTAGTAGTAGTAGTAGTAGTAGTAGTAGTAGTAGTAGTAGTAGTAGTAGTAGTAGAAGTAGTAGTAATAGTAGTAGTAGTAGTAGTAGTAGTAGTAGTAGTAGTAGAAATATGTAGTAGTAGTAGTAGTAGTAGTAGTAGTAGTAGTAGTAGTAGTAGTAGTAGTAGTAGTAGTAGTAGTAGTAGTAGTAGTAGTAGTAGTAGTAGTAGTAGTAGTAGTAGTAGTAGTAGTAGTAGTAGTAGTAGTAGTAGTAGTAGTAGTAGTAGTAGTAGTAGTAGTAGTAGTAGTAGTAGTAGTAGTAGTAGTAGTAGTAGTAGTAGTAGTAGTAGTAGTAGTAGTAGTAGTAGTAGTAGTAGTAGTAGTAGTATTAGTAGTAGTAGTATCAAGCTTTCAAGTATCTCGGTTCTTTCGTGAGCTTGCAACATGGTGACATAAAGAAAATCAGTGTCAAGCTGGCGGAAGTGAGACAGCGATTTGCGAGCTTTCAGAAGCTTTGGAAGAGCAAACAACTTAGTATTCCCCTCAAATGCAGGTTATACAGAGCTCTCGTGTTATCAGTGTTCTTATATAGCTCTGAAACGTGGACCTTGAATAAATCAACGCAACAGAAACTTGAGAGCTTTCACACCAGTTGTCTGCGAAGGATACTATGTTTATCATATCTGGAGAGGGTGACAAATGAAGAATTATTGGCTAGATCACGTATGTCAACACTTTCTGCAATGATCATGATTAAACGGCTGAAATGGTTTGGCCATGTCCTGAGGATGATTGACGGTCGTCTAGCGCTCCGAGTTTTCACCTGGGAGCCAACAGAAAAATATCGTTATGCTAAACGAGCTCCAGGGGATCAACGCAAGACGTGGATGGATCAACTTGGAGAAGATTGCTCAAGGAACAATATGAGCTACATCACCTTACGACAGAAAGCGAAAAAAGAGTTTAAATCCCGCCTCAACTGTTATGTTGAACAGCATTTCCTGGATTAAATAAACCAAAATAAGCTCAAACTTACATGCATTTTATTAACTTGTTTGTACTTATTGTCATTGTTCCTTTATTTCTTTATGGAATTTAAGTGTTCAAACAGTAGTAGTAGTAGTAGTAGTAGTAGTAGTAGTAGTAGTAGTAGTAGTAGTAGTAGTAGTAGTAGTGGTAGTAGTAGTAGTAGTAGTAGTAGTAGTAGTAGTAGTAGTAGTAGTAGTAGTAGTAGTAGTAGTAGTAGTAGTAGTAGTAGTAGTAGTAGTAGTAGTAGTAGTAGTAGTAGTAGTAGTAGTAGTAGTAGTAGTTGTAGTAGTAGTAGTAGTAGTAGTAGTAGTAGTAGTAGTAGTAGTAGTAGTAGTAGTAGTAGTAGTAGTAGTAGTAGAACTAGTAGTAGTAGTAGTAGTAGTAGTAGTAGTAGTAGTAGTAGTAGTAGTAGTAGTAGTAGTAATAGTAGTAGTAGTAGTAGTAGTAGTAGTAGTAGTAGTAATAGTAGTAGTAGTAGTAGTAGTAGTAGTAGTAGTAGTAGTAGTAGTAGTAGTAGTAGTAGTGGGGGGCAAAATCCAACCTCCCCTCCCCGCGGTGTCCCCTGGGGTAAGTGGTGCAGCAGCTGCCCGCAGGGCAGATGCATAGTACCACCGAGCTAACGAGGCAAGGGTCCTCTAGTTGGTGGTGCGACTAGTTGTATATTAGCCTTAAAACCCAATGCAATGAGTTCAAACACAAATGGCCCCGAGTCCCGGGTAAGGGGTGCGAAGAATCTCCCGTGGAATAATCTCAGAATTGGAACCCTCAATGTCAGGACACTGGCTCAATCAGGTTCACTGGAAAGCCTGAAAATGGACCTGAAGAAGTACAAGTTGGACGTTCTGGGAGTGCAAGAAACGAGACTGGAGGAGCAGGAAATAGATCTTGGCGACCACAAGCTCTTCCTCACTAACTCCTGGCTATCGACTGCAAAAGCGAGACAAGGAGGAGTTGGTATTGCAGAAGACTTGCCGGTAGCTTAATTGAGCAAGTTGCTGTTAGTGAGCGAATGGCTTATGTGAAGTTTGCAGCTCAGAGACGAGCTAACCTTGTTGTGATTGTGTGTTATGCGCCCACAAATGAAGCTAACGACTTAGCGAAAGACAATTTTTGGAATCAGTTGAGCAGCTTGGTATCCAGTTTCAAACAAAGGGAGAGAGTCTGCCTCGTCGGAGACTTCAATGCGGAACCTGGTCAACAATCAGATGTCAACATGCCTTGTCGAGGCCCCTTTGGAATGGGCGAGGAGAATGATAACTCAGAAAAATTGTTGTCCTTTTTTGTCTCTCATGACCTGTTGATTGGTGGAACCTGGTTTCGACACCGGTTAGTGCACCGGTATACATTTAACCCACCTGACCAACAGATGCGAAAGAAGATGTTAGATCATATCTTATTCGGTTCGAGGCACAAGAGTTGTTTGCACAACGTTAGAACAAGGAGGCGAAAGATCACTCTCACCGATCACGAAATGGTCATTGCCGAAGTGCGATTCAAAGTAGTGGCACATAAGCCACGCAGTCAACCGAAAGTCTGGTCTACCAAGTTGCGCGATGAAGTCACGCGTGAAGCTTTCTGCGCAGAAGTGAAACGCAATCTTGATGAGAGCGATATTGTTGAAGGCGTAGAACAATCTTGGGCAAATTTTCGAACGGCTCTTAATGCAGCGGCAACAAAACTACTCATCCCCGAAAAGCGTGTGCACAAACCCTGGATTACAGTTGAAACGCTGGCTTTGATTAGGAAACGGGCCGAGTTACAGTTGAGGAAGCATAGTAGCGCGGAGGCGCTGCTAGTGTTCTCTAACTGCTGCAAAGAAGTACGAAAAGTGTTAAGATCTGACAAAAGATAGTGGCTGAAAGAGAAAAGTGAAACAATACAAGATCACTCAGACAAAGGTGACCTGAAAGAAGTGTTTGGGGAGTCAAAACAGTTATGCCGGAAGTGGAGTCCTTATATAAGTAAACTAGTTTCAACCACAGGCGAGCCTCTGAAAACAAAAGAAGAAAGGTTGGAACGTTGGACCGAGCACTTTAAGCATCTGTTAAATCCAACGACGACAAGCGGCAATTCTGTATTGAGCATAGTGGAAGCATCCGAGAGTCTTGAAATAGACCTAGGTCCAATTCGGTTTGATGAGGTTCTAAATGCCGTGAGAAAACTGAAAAATGGTAAAGCAAGTGGACCAGACGTTATTTCTGCCGAAATGCTAAAGTCGCATATTGGAATCGATGAATGGCTTTGGGACATTGTCAACAAGTGCTGGACTGAAGAAAATCTTCCACAAGACTGGAAGTTAGCAGAAGTTGTCCCGCTATACAAAAGCAAAGGAAAAAGATCTGAGTGTGGGAACAACCGCGGAGTCTCACTGCTCTCGGTACCTGGGAGAGTTTTTGCGTCAATCACCCTGAATAGATGCAAAGATGCACTTGATCAAGTGCTCAGAGAAGAACAATGCGGATTCCGAAAAAGCAGGGGCTGCACTGACCAATTGTTTGCGTTGAGGCAAATACTAGAGAAATGCATGGCCTTCCAATTGGACGTCAGTTTTTGTTTCATTGACTTCCGCGCTGCATTCGATTCGGTGGACCGCGAGATGATGTACAAGATAATGAAACATTACGGGCTCCCACAAAAAGTTGTGAATGTCATCCGCAACAGTTACGAAGGCTTCAAGTGCTGCATCAAGACAGAGGGCGAGAAGGGCCAGATGTTCGACGTAAAAACTGGTGTTCGCCAGGGTGATGTATGGTCGCCTATTCTCTTTGGCCTTGTGATAAACTATGTGTTGGCTAATTCAGTTCAAGGAGGAATCGACATTGGACGCTGTGTTGCTGATCTTGACTTCGCCGATGATGTTGCCCTATTGGGCGTCTCTGATTCCGAAGTTCAAGCAAATCTACATAGAATTGAATCTTTAGCCGAGGCTGTTGGCCTAATGATCAATGTTGGGAAGACAAAGAATATGGGTGTTAAATGCGAAAAACCCGGAGCCAGTGTACCCATTGCTCAAAAGAACGTGGAAGTTCTTACAGGAATCCGCAAAGGCCGTTTTGGGACTCTCATTGAGGCTGAAAACCAATCCCGACTACTCATTGGCAGAGAGGTGCTGGTGGGCAAGAAGAAGAATGCGGGCTGGTTCGAGACACTAGCTGGTGAGAAACTGAGACTGAAGAGTTTAGCGGAGGCTGAGCTTGTGACAGTTAGCAGCGACGAGAGGTCAGTGGTTGCTGATCTAGTGTCTACGGCGAATAAAAGATCATCTGCGGTCTCTTATGACGATAATTGTGTATGTTCAGGTTGTAAACGTCGCTTCGACACTGCAAGAGGCTGCAAAGTGCATGAAGCCAGATTCTGCAAGTCTAAGAATTCGAAGAGGGTCGTAGACAGCGCGTCAAAGTTTTTTGGGCTAGAGAAAAGCCTCACTTGTCAGAAGTGCACTGGGAAATTCGCAACTGTGAAAGGCCGACGAATTCACGAGTCACGATACTGCGGCAGAGAAAAGGCTGAAAGATCTCGCATTTTCTCCTGCAATGTCCACGATCGAGATGGAGTGGAGTTCGAAAATGTAGAAGCTTTCAAGTATCTCGGTTCTTTCGTGAGCTCGCAACATGGTGAACTAAAGGAAATCAGTGTCAAGCTGGCGGAAGTGAGACAGCGATTTGCGAGCTTTCAGAAGCTTTGGAAGAGCAAACAACTTAGTATTCCCCTCAAATGCAGGTTATACAGAGCTCTCGTGTTATCAGTGGTCTTATATAGCTCTGAAACGTGGACCATGAATAAATCAACGCAACAGAAACTTGAGAGCTTTCACACCAGTTGTCTGCGAAGGATACTATGTTTATCATATCTGGAGAGGGTGACAAATGAAGAATTATTGGCTAGATCACGTATGACAACACTTTCTGCAATGATCATGATTAAACGGCTGAAATGGTTTGGCCATGTCCTGAGGATGATTGACGGGCGTCTAGCGCTCCGAGTTGTCACCTGGGAGCCAACAGAAAAATATCGTTATGCTAAACGAGCTCCAGGGGATCAACGCAAGACGTGGATGGATCAACTTGGAGAAGATTGCTCAAGGAACAATATGAGCTACATCACCTTACGACAGAAAGCGAAAAAAGAGTTTAAATCCCGCCTCAACTGTTATGTTGAACAGCATTTCCTGGATTAAATAAACCAAAATAAGCTCAAACTTACATGCATTTTATTAACTTGTTTGTACTTATTGTCATTGTTCCTTTATTTCTTTATGGAATTTAAGTGTTCAAACAGTAGTAGTAGTAGTAGTAGTAGTAGTAGTAGTAGTAGTAGTAGTAGTAGTAGTAGTAGTAGTAGTAGTAGTAGTAGTAGTAGTAGTAGTAGTAGTAGCAGTAGTAGTAGTAGTAGTAGTAGTAGTAGTAGTAGTAGTAGTAGTAGTAGTAGTAGTAGCAGTAGTAGTAGTAGTAGTAGTAGTCTTGGGACAATTTTCGAAAAGCCCTGAACCAAGCAGACAGTTAAAGAAACACAGCAGCGCGGAGGCGCTGTAAGAGTTCACAAACTGCTGTAAGGAAGTCAGAAAAGCTCTACGTGCAGACAAACGGGCATGGCTTGAACGCAAAGGCCAAGAAGTGCAGAGCTTCGCGGACAGAGGCAACTTAAAGGAGGTTTTTGGGGCATCACAGCAGATTTGCCGAAACTGGAGGCCCCAGTTGACCAAATTAGTTTCAAGCACTGGCGTCAACTTACGGACGAAAGAGGAACGACTTGAACGCTGGACGGAACATTTTAGTCAACTCCTGAATCCCTCAACATTTAGTTGCAGTACGAGATTGGATCCCGAAGAAGCAGCTGAAAGCTTGCCGATTGACCTGAGCCCAATTCGATTTGAAGAAGTGCTTGAAGCTGTCCGCAGGTTGAAGAATGGCAAGGCAAGTGGACCCGATAACATTTCCTGTGAGATGTTGAAAGCACACAAGGGTATTGTCGAGTGGCTCTGGGACATCATAGATAAATGTTGGTCGACGGAAGTTCTGCCCGATGACTGGAAGGTAGCAGAAATTGTCCCATTATACAAGAGTAAAGGAAAGAGGTCAGAGTGTTCGAACCACCGAGGGATCTCTCTATTGTCAGTACCAGGCAAAGTGTTCGCTTCCGTTACTCTCAATCGATGCAAAGATTCAGTGGATCGCGTCTTAAGGGAAGAGCAGTGCGGCTTCAGAAAAAGCAGAGGATGCGCCGATCAACTCTTTGCCCTGCGTCAAATAATAGAGAAATCAATGGCGTTTCAATTGGATATTAGCTTTTGTTTCATAGACTTTCGAGCGGCATTCGATTCTGTCGATCGTAAGCAGATGTACCAGATAATGAAACACTATGGTCTGCCGCAAAAAGTGATAAACATCATAAGAAACAGCTATGATGGATTCAAATGTCGAGTCAAAGCCGAAGGTGAGAAGGGACGCTTATTTGATGTCAGAACAGGCGTTAGGCAGGGTGATGTGTGGTCCCCAATCCTAACTCGGTGCATGGAGGATTAGACATTGGGAGATTGGTGGCTGACTTAGATTTTGCTGATGATGTTGCTCTCGTGGGGGTCTCAGACAGTGAGGTGCAAGAAAACCTACATCGAATCGAGGCCCTAGCGGAAGCCGCTGGTCTGAAGATTAATGTGGCCAAAACAAAGAATATGGGCGTAAAATGCGACAGCCCAAATGTTGTTGCAGTGCCTAGTATCCAACAGAACGTGGAGATACTCACTGGAACACATAAAGGCAAACTAGGACTCCTGGCAGAGACATCTAGCCAGTCACGACTAACCATCGGCACGGAGGTGCTGCTGGGAACGAAAAAGAAAGCGGGCTGGTTCGAAACACAAGATGGCCGGAAGCTCAGATTGAAAAGCTTAGCGGAGGCTAAGCCAGCGTTGGTAGCTTCACAACAACAATCTGCAGTAGCGGATTTAGAGTCGCTAGAAAATGAGAGTGGGTCAGCGGTGGCTGATCAAGAGTCTTTAAGATGTCAGAACTGTCAGCGGCAATTCAGTACAGTTACCGGACGCAAAGTGCACCAAACAAGATTCTGCAAAGCCGGTTTGTCAAAGAATGTCGTCGACAAGTCAAAGTTCGAGCAACTAGAGGCGAGCCTCACCTGTGACAAGTGTGAAAGGAAGTTCAAAACAGTCAATGGCCGAAAAGTTCACCAGTCGAGATACTGTGGCAAACCTAAAGCAGCTGCCACACGCGTGTTTTCCTGCAAAGTACAAGATGTTATCGGAAACGAGTTTGAAAACATAGAAGCGTTCAAGTATCTCGGATCATACGTCAGCCTCAAGCATGGAGACCTCCAGGAAGTCAATTGCAAACTTGCAGAAGGTAGACAACGGTTTGCTAACTTCCAAAATCTCTGGAAGAGCAAGCAGCTCAGCGTGCACCTCAAGTGCAATTTGTACAAAGCACTCGTTTTATCAGCCGTGCTGTACAGCTCAGAGACTTGGACTCTTTCGAAATTAATGGAGAGAAAACTTGAGAGTTTCCACTGTGGTTGTCTTCGGAGAATTCTACGTGTGTCATATCTGGAGAAAGCAACGAACGATGAAATTATGTCAAGATCGCGAATGCCCCAACTATCCACGATGATCATGCTCAAACGGATAAAATGGTACGGTCACATCCAGAGAATGGAACCAGGAAGATTAGCCCGCAGTGCCTTCGATTGGGACCCGCCCGATCAATACGCCCATGCCAGACGCGCTCCTGGGGGGCAACGGAAAACGTGGATGAGTCAAATCGAAGGAGACTGTGTACGAAACAAAGTATCGTTCACCAGATTGCAGGAGAAAGCAGCAACCGGGTCAAAGAATGCCTTCAACAATTTCGTCGTACAGCACTTCACAGAATAACCAAACAAATAACTCTTCTTGTTTTGTTTGTATTTGTATTTGTAATTGTATTTGTTGCCAACCGTGCCTTTATTTCATATTTGGAATTAAAGTGTTGAAACAGTAGTAGTAGTAGTAGTAGTAGTAGTAGTAGTAGTAGTAGTAGTAGTAGTAGTAGTAGTAGTAGTAGTAGTAGTAGTAGTAGTAGTAGTAGTAGTAGTAGTAGTAGTAGTAGTAGTAATAGTAACAGTAGTATCAAGCTTTCAAGTATCTCGGTTCTTTCGTGAGCTTGCAACATGGTGACATAAAGGAAATCAGTGTCAAGCTGGCGGAAGTGAGACAGCGATTTGCGAGCTTTCAGAAGCTTTGGAAGAGCAATTAACTTAGTATTCCCCTCAAATGCAGGTTATACAGAGCTCTCGTGTTATCAGTGGTCTTATATAGCTCTGAAACGTGGACCATGAATAAATCAACGCAACAGAAACTTGAGAGCTTTCACACCAGTTGTCTGCGAAGGATACTATGTTTTTCATATCTGGAGAGGGTGACAAATGAAGAAGTACTGGCTAGATCACGTATGTCGACACTTTCTGCAATGATCTTGATTAAACGGTTGAATTGGTTTGGCCATATCCTGAGGATGAATGACGATCGTCTAGCGCTCCGAGTTTTCACCTGGGAGCCAACAGAAAAATATCGTTATGCTAAACGAGCTCCAGGGGATCAACGCAAGACGTGGATGGATCAACTTGGAGAAGATTGCTCAAGGAACAATATGAGCCACATCACCTTACGACAGAAAGCGAAAAAAGAGTTTAAATCGCGCCTCAACTGTTATGTTGAACAGCATTTCCTGGATTAAATAAACCAAAATAAGCTCAAACTTACATGCATTTTATTAACTTGTTTGTACTTATTGTCATTGTTCCTTTATTTCTTTATGGAATTTAAGTGTTCAAACAGTAGTAGTAGTAGTAGTAGTAGTAGTAGTAGTAGTAGTAGTAGTAGTAGTAGTAGTAGTAGTAGTAGTAGTAGTAGTAGTAGTAGTATCAAGCTTTCAAGTATCTCGGTTCTTTCGTGAGCTTGCAACATGGTGACATAAAGGAAATCAGTGTCAAGCTGGCGGAAGTGAGACAGCGATTTGCGAGCTTTCAGAAGCTTTGGAAGAGCAAACAACTTAGTATTCCCCTCAAATGCAGGTTATACAGAGCTCTCGTGTTATCAGTGGTCTTATATAGCTCTGAAACGTGGACCATGAATAAATCAACGCAACAGAAACTTGAGAGCTTTCACACCAGTTGTCTGCGAAGGATACTATGTTTTTCATATCTGGAGAGGGTGACAAATGAAGAAGTACTGGCTAGATCACGTATGTCGACACTTTCTGCAATGATCTTGATTAAACGGTTGAAATGGTTTGGCCATATCCTGAGGATGAATGACGATCGTCTATTGCTCCGAGCCTTCACCTGGGAGCCGACAGAAAAATATTGATATGCTAAACGAGCTCCAGGGGGTCAACGCAAGACGTGGATGGATCAACTTGAAGAAGATTGCTCAAGGAACAACATGAGCTACATCACCTTACGACAGAAAGCGAAAAAAGAGTCTAAATCCCGCTTCAACAGTTTTGTCGGACAGCATTTCCTGGATTAAATAAACCAGATAAGCTCAAACTTATATGCATTCTATTAACTTGTTTGTACTTATTGTCATTGTTCCTTTATTTCTTTATGGAATTTAAGTGTTCAAATAGTAGTAGTAGTAGTAGTAGTAGTAGTAGTAGTAGTAGTAGTAGTAGTAGTAGTAGTAGTAGTAGTAGTAATAATAAAAGAGGCTTTAGGGTCTCGCCCTTGGGTGTTTAACCCTTTAATTTATCATTTAGCAAAATGTTTTTAAAGGGTTACAGTTTCCACTGTAGCACAAGACTCCGCAGCTGCAGCTGTCAAGTTCATTTTACGTCTGTGAAAAGACATTATATACATTTGCGTCAGAAGCTTCTTGCTCTGTGGTTTGTCAGTCATTTTTCACTATGTTCTATAGTCTCAGTCTGTGTTTCGGAACTTTGAATTCTTTCCTTTGTCTCGTTTCTGTTGATTTAAAGTTCGGTATCGTCAACATATTGAAGTTGTATTTTCCATTTTTGACAGATAGAAGAAGAAAGAGATCACGTAGTTCCATGAACATGGAGATTGAGAGTATATTGAGTTGGATCAGTGGTGTTCTGTAGTCGTCTTTTGAACGGTATATCCATTTAATGGCTGTTTTTTGTACTCTTGAGTGCCTTGGGCTCATATTTTGGATACCACAGCTGAGATGCATGCATTCGTGAGTACTGGTACAACATAACCAATAAAAGCATATAGCTTGGTTGCCAAGTTTGCTATGGGTGAGATGTTTTTCTTTAGTGCATATAAAGATCTCCAATCCTTGCTAACTGCTTTTTGGCTGTTTTCAGCCCAGGATAAGTTTGAAGACATGATTACCCCACGATCTTTTTGTTTTTTCACGATTTCAAGACTTTGATTTTCTTCAGTGAAAGGGGTTTCACTGCTGATTGACAGGATTTTGCTCATGTTCATGTTAGGGACCATATCGTTTCCGTTAATCTCTCGTTGAATGGATTTGGTTGCGTGATGTGCTTCTTGGAGATTTGATGTTAAAACATTGAAGTCATCATCGTATCCAAATGCCTTTGTTCTTTAAACGCAGTTGGGTAAGGTAATGATGTACATGATGAACATTGAAGGCTCCATGCTTGAGCCCTGTGGTAGTCGGTATATAGGGCGAGGATTTTTTCGCATTCATTGTTGTCCAAGCAGTTGAAAATCTCATGAATAAAGACCGCTACAGTTGCAGAACTACTGATACATCCTGGAAATGAGAATCTTCTCAAAGATTTTGGACACGTTTTTGAATTAGCTGATTGGAGTGTATTGCGATATTTCAGCGCGGTCGTTTTCTTTGTATATTGGTGTGATCTCGGAGATCTTCCAGCTAGTAGGAATTTTTTCCTTTGTTTAGGCTGCTCTGGAAGACTAGTTTAAGGGATTTCGCTGACGCTGTTGTGTTCTTTCAAATGATGTAACCAATGTCATCTGGTCCACACGCTTTGTTTATCTGGAGCCACGTTCTTCAATTTCTGTTTTGGAGATGGTAAAATAATTCAGCTTTGATTTTGGTTATGTTTGTTCTTGCTGTATTTGCCTTTTGTCGATGAATACATCGGCGGAGACATCGTTGAACGAATTGCAATTCTCGTTGTCGACATGTGCTATTGTCTTCTGGGTTTGTTTGTATGCAGTGATGGTCTAGTACATTTAGCCAGGGAATTGTTTTGTCTTGTGGAGAGATTTGAGAAATTTTTGCATGTCGGAAATACGTATTCTTTTGAAGAGCTTTTCTTTGTATGCAGTTTGTTCACATAACATCCTGTCCTTTACGTCTTTTTCTTTCCTTTTTATTTACATGAGGAGCGATAGATTTGGGATTCGTTCATATTTCCTTTTCATGGTGTGGAACGTTTTGATTTGGTGGGAGGGGATACCTAGGGTGGTGGTTGGGCTCGGTGATAGGTATTACGGGGATGTGGGTGTCGATGATCTCTTGGTGCTAATTGTACCATTGCGACACTAATTCTTCAATGTTGCTATAGCAGTATGGCGTGAGTTGATGTTCATTAATGTAAGTGTTCATTTTTTGCCAGTGGGTTTTTTGACACGCATGTTGGATTTTGGTTTGCGGTGGCTTGGTGGATCTGTCTGTCGATATGGTGATTTGGAATGGTCGGTGGTCGGAGCATCGTTTTCCGTTAACAGAATAATTTGCTTCGAACTTTGTATCTATTTGGGCGATTTCGATTCTTTCAGGTGACTGCGTGAGCAGTACGTCTAAGGGTGGTTTGTCTCCATGTGGTCGGGTTTGTTGTAAGTTCATTTCGTCCAGATTGCGGACCACATTTTCCTCGTGCTTGTCCTCGGACGTCCTGCTCTCCCAGTCAGCTGTGTCAAGGTCTAGATCACCAGTGATGACAATCGAGGATTCTTGTTCTGCTGCTGTTCACTTTAGTTCGTTAAGAAAGGCTTCGAGATCGTTTAAAACCTCAGTGTTTTTGCGGATCTTTTCCGTTTGTTCCCCCCCCCCGAGTACGTTATGCTCCCCCAGTTACAGAGCACGTGTTCTTACATAGTAAATCATTATGTAAAAATATTGCACGTGCATCTGGGGGGTTGCAAATAATATCTGGAGGGGGCACAAACGGAAAAGATCCGTTTTTGCAACAGCTTTTTAACGTAAAATTGTTTTGATTTATACTTATGCATAATCAACTCTTCCGAAGCTCTGGAAGTTTACTGTCGGCTTATCCTCGAGTTTTGGGCATTCCAGTGCTTTTTCTGGACTTCTGATGTCTAAATTGTTACCTGAAATCCTACACCACAAAGGCTGGCTGTTACATCGGGTTTACGTCACTGACAAAAACAACCTGTAAAGCCGATGCGTATAGCGGAGAGGCGTGTATGCCTGCTGGGTCAACTGGCCTCTGAGCAAAAATTGATTGTCTCTAGTATATTTCAGCGCAGCATCCACTCACGCTCTGAATCTTTGACAGAGACGACACTTGTCACCAATCTGTATAGTCGTTATGCAAGCTTTGATCTCTTCAGTAATTTCCTCTTTGTCGCCTTCGCATTTCCCCGATAAAAAGCCGTTATGCACTGCCAACCACCGAAAGCAGTTTACATTCAAACGGCCATTTTTTAATTGCTCTTGATCGAATTACATAGCAATTATTGTAAACGTGTGTGTATTTTCTATGCAAAATTTTCGCTTGACGGTTTTGACTTTTTGAGTGACTTTTACGCCCTTGACTTCTTGCGTTTCGCGTGATCTAAAATTCTCAATCACTGAACTCAATTGGCGGCAATTTAATACTAAAAGTTGAATGAAAAGTGCGCCGAAACTGGTGCCATTTTTCACTTTCAATTTTAATAATGGTTTATGTTATCCTCTAATGTGGTTATTTGAAGCCCACTTTTGAGCTTCTTAGTTCCCCCCTCCCCCGACTGAAGCAGGCTACAATTGATTAGAGCTCCCACTAGTCGTTCGAGAGCAATTCTTCCGACGTTTAGTCGGTTATGTTTTTATTATGCAGAGCGTAGGAGTATATAGAATATATTTCCATGTGATTTTTAGTGGCAGAAATGTCTCGAAGATGGAGTCCTTACGATATGAATGGCGGGTTAGTTAATGCACGGCTTTACTTTACAACAATGATTTCTCAGTAGTTTCAACTTAGGTAAATTTAAGGAGTATTGTGGCTATCTCAGGAGAAGATTTTGCAGTGATCGGAAGTGATACTCGGTTGTCTACGGGTTACACGATCTGGACTCGTGAGCAAAGACGAATTCACAAAGTTAGCGACTCAACTGTTGTAGGGCAGGTTGGGTTTCACGGTGACTGCCAGTTCTTAATGAAGATACTTGAAACGAGAAGCAAGGTTAGAGAAATAAAACTTTGAGGGGAATCCGTTAAATATATACTGCTGATTTTGAAAATTGGATCCTTTCCGTTTGTGCCCCCCAGCTTAGTGGGCGCATATTATTTGCACCCCCAGACGCGTGTGCCATATTTTTACATAATGATTTACAATGTAATGACACGTGCTCTCTAAATGGGGTGCTCATAACGTACTGGGGGGGGGCATAAACTGAAAAGACCCTGAAAAATAGTAGTCGCAAAAAATTGCAGATAATATAAAAGGAATTTGTATAGTTCTGTAAACAAAGTTTTTTTAGGACAATTAAAACAGGTTGCTAAATGCAGCCGCTGTCATTGGACATCATTGTTATATCCGATTAATATATAACTAATTTATGTCGTTCATATCTATTTGAATAGTTGGAGACTATTTGGCAGACTACAATGCGTCTGGTACTTATCCATTGTGATAAAATCTAAACACAACCCAACTCCGATACACCTTCGCTAAGATTATGCATGACGTTTGCTATGATGTCGAAGTTGAGCCGATTCTTCAGTTGCTTCAAGGCGAGTACTTTATACACAAAATAACTTGCACTACTTGCACCGATGAAAACGCGCGACTAGACATTAAAGCGAATGACCTTGGGGGGGGGGGGGGGGGGGTCCAGGTGGAGCCGTTATTTCTTCGATGTGAAGATCTTCACATCGAAGAAATAATGATGTGAAGATTCTTCAGTAGTATAGTCGGTGCAGATGTGGGGGGTAGGTTCGGAGACGCTCCTGATTGGCTGAAATTCTTACAATCCCAGTACAAGGTTTTAGAAAATATTATTCTTTAAGTGAACTAATTTTATTATTGATATAATTATTGCGCGCGTGTGTGTTAATTAAACGAACTTTGTTTAAACAAAAGAAATCATATGAGAGTTTCGTGAGTGTATTTAATTACTCTGAAGGTGTTAAAATTTTATTTAAAGTAATAACAAAAGAGTATGGGTTAAACAAAAGAAATTGAATTAGTGTTCCTCTAGTGGACTTAATTACTCTGAAGGTGTTAAAATTTTATTTAAAGTAATAACAAAAGAAGGAGTATAATTTCGCTCAGATTATGTTTGAAACAGAAATGGGGTTAGATGAATAAAACAAAGAGTGATATGAAATGTTCGAAACCGAGTAAGCTAGTTGCAGATGTTTTATGATAGATTGTACGATATTTTTGTTTGGTACGGATAGATTCATTGTGTCACTTTTAAACCCTGAATACAGTAAAACCCAAATTTTAAATTTGCAAAATGAGAACTTTTCACGAAAGCGTGAACGATTTGGAGGAGTGTTACTGTGAGATCTGTGCACCTTATGGTGTTTGGTTGTGGCTCCCTCTGTTGGAACGATGGTGGTTCAACCCAGCAGTGGGGAGTGTGCTCCATCCAAGAGTGGATATAGAGGAGGGGACAGTGGTTGAGCGTCGGGAGTCAGCCGCCGACCCTCCTCCCAACAACTCACCAGCCACCAGAGACGAAGCTGTTAGCCCTCCACCATCCGACCCACCAACCAGCTCTCCTCAACAACTTCTTCGGATAGTGGCTCGGGCTTTGGCACCCGTTTCTCAACCGAGAAGAGGTCGCCAAAGGAGAAGCCGCTATCTGAAGAGGAGGCAAGCTCGGACAGTTGCTCGGAGACTAATCCGTCAACTGTTCCGAGCGTGAATAAACTGTATATATGTATATTTTTATATATATTTTTCATCAGTAATAATTTACGTTATTGATGTCTTTTTATTTTAGCGAGAGAGAAAGAGATATAGTTTAGACATTGAATCTGGAAATGAGTGTTTGAGTTCATATAATACAAGCATGATTCCGGGCTGTTTTTTAAATGATTTTGGGGGTAAAAATTGATGAAAAATTGTGCAAAAATTAGACATTGAATCTGGAAATGAGCGTTTGAGTGCATATAATACAAGCATGATTCCGGGGTGTTTTCTAAGTGATTTTCTGGGTAAAAATTGATGAAAAATCATGTATAAACTAGACATTGAATCTGGAAATGAGTTTTTGACCACATATAATTCAAGCATGATTCCGGACTGTTTTTTAATTGATTTTGGGGGTAAAAATTGATGAAAAATTGTGCAAAAATTAGACATTGAATCTGGAAATGAGCGTTTGAGTGCATATAATACAAGCATGATTCCGGGGTGTTTTCTAAGTGATTTTCTGGGTAAAAATTGATGAAAAATCATGTATAAACTAGACATTGAATCTGGAAATGAGCTTTTGACTACATATAATTCAAGCATGATTCCGGAGTGTTTTCTAAGTGATTTTCTGGGTAAAAATTGATGAAAAATTGTGCAAAAATTAGACATTGAATCTGAAAATGATTATTTGACCACACATAATTCAAGCTTGATTCTGGGGTGTTTTCTAAGTGATTTTCTGGGTAAAAATTGATGAAAAATTGTGCAAAATTTAGACATTGGATCTGGAAATCAATGTTTGAGTGTGTATAATACCATCATGATTCCGAGGTGTTTTCTAAGTGATTTTCTGGGTAAAAATTGATGAAAAATCATGTATAAATTAGACATTGAATCTGGAAATGACCGTTTAACCACATATAAATCAAGCATGATTCCGAAGTGTTTTTTAAGTGATTTTCTGGGTAAAAATTGATGAAAAATTGTGTAAAAATTAGACATTGACTCTGGAAATGAGCGTTTGAGTGCGTATAATACGAGCATGATTCCGGAGTGTTTTCTAAGTGATTTTCTGGGTAAAAATTGATGAAAAATCATGGAAAAATTAGATATTGAATCTGGAAATGAGCGTTTGAGTGCGTATAATACGAGCATGATTCCGGGGTGTTTTCTAAGTGATTTTCTGGGTAAAATTGATGAAAAATCATGGAAAAATTAGATATTGAATCTGGAAATGAGCGTTTGAGTGCATATGATACAAGCATGATTCCGGGGTGTTTCCTAAGTGATTTCCGAGGTAAAAATTGATGAAAAATCATGAAAAAATTGGACACTGAATCTGGAATTGAGCGTTTGACCACATATAATTCAATCATGATTCCGGGGTGTTTTCTAAGTGATTTTCTGGGTAAAAATTGATGAAAAATTGTGCAATAATTAGACATTGAATCTTGAAATGAGTTTTTGAGTGCATGTAGTACAAGCATGATTGCGGAGTGATTTTGTAAGTAATTTTTGGGGTTAAAAAATGAAAAAAAAAGATTTATAAAAAATTCCATAACTGGCAAAGAAACATCTTGAGACTGGCCTCAAGGTGTTTCTTTGCCAGTTATGGAATTTTTTAAATTAACTTCGTTTTACCCAATCTGAGAGAACCGTTTAATCTTCCGAGCTAGATTGTGCTTAACTAGAGTGCTACGCCTCAGCGTGAACAGTGCACTTGATCTCTGATGACTTAAAAAGAAAACTTCACAAATTATTTTAATTCAAATGTTACGAAAATGAGAAATCAAATATCCAACGGTTCAGTGTGTATTCCATCATCTTTCACTTTTCGTTTGGGGTAGAAGTAAGACAATCCATTCTTTTTTAGTTCGTAAGTGCACACTTTACTTTTACCAATGAAACGAAAGCCACGATTTACTGTCTCGATTTCAGTTTGGTGTAGCAGAACATTCAAATACTTCTCCATTGGGGTATCATTCAACAAAGTGTTTTTGTTTATTCCTTTGCTACTAATCTTTACTTTTCCTGAGGTCTCATCTAAACAACAATATGTTTTTGAACACAGAGCCACCATTTCATGGCAGCGAAACTCTTCTTTGAACAGTCCAGGGGTTCTCTGATCAAAGTGGTTGTGTTCCGGACAGCATTCTCGAGGGAAAAAGTTGTATTGTCCACCAGCTTCAAAGTCAGGGCGACAATCTGCTAAACGTAGCGAAGTCCACGCATCTTCTCTATCAGATCTGATTATTTCGGGAATTGTTCTCTCAGAAATAGCTAAATATAGACTGTCAGTGTCGGTCTCGATAAATTCATATTTGGAAGGGTCACAAAATTTGTCGAAAAATTCATACACAAGTTGTAGCATTGTTAATTTGGCGTATTGGAGAATAAAAAAACCTACAATTATAGGTTCCTTGTGCACAACTCGACATTTCTTCAATTCTACTTCATAAATCTGTCTAGGAAGTTCGTTCAATTTCTGAAAGAATCGATTATTGATCAGTTTGTCGACTGCGGTTCCTAGGACGTATTTTGTTCGACTATGACGACTCCTATCCATAATTTGATACCCGTACGCACTATTGCCAATAAGTTTCATAGTTTCCGCAATCACTGTCGAGTTTTTGTTCTTGTCTCCTTCACGCCGAGCAGTAACAACCGATTGCACAAAAGAGTTAAAACACTTAACTGGTGTGTACTGTAGAAAGAAGTGAATCTTCTTCAAAATGAGTCCATGTTTTAAATAGAATAGAAGCAATGGAGTAATGAGAGGTCCGCGTTGTAATTTCATGCTTGAAATTAACATACGTCTTGGTTGGGTCATGATTTTCTTTTCCATTGCAAAATTGAGCATATGATCACCAACATCATCCAAGGATACGTTACAGTTTTTAAAAATAGGAGGAAACTTTGAGAACTTCTCTTTCAAATGATCCGGTACTTGGACCTCACAATCCACTACACCAAAAAAATGTTCCCTCAAAATCTTGTTAACTAATTGATCTTCTCGCATGGAAGTAACATATGGAAAATTTTCGGACATAAATTTTTTCGCACCATTCCTGTTTTCGCGAACCCATGTCCACCAGGTACAATCCCAAATCTCCTCAATTTGATATCCTAAGTTTCTGATGTAGTCGCGTCGATACTCAGTCCTTTCACGTCTCTTCAATCCTTTTTCAATATCTTCAAGTAAAAGATTCTTCAGTTCTTGACATGTACAAAAGTGATAAAAGCATCCCATTGCCTCAAAAACTGTATTGCAGTGCGCACAGTAACCATCAACTGCAAAACGTCCAATTTTTTTCTGCTTAGCACTTGTGAATTGTGTCTGTATTGTACACTCTGGCCTACTCTTTTGAATGAATTGTAAAACTATCTGTTCGAAATAACTCCGTTTGTTACGTCGAGGGTGAAAAAGGTTCGTTTGCTCACAATATTCCCATTTGACGTATACACCCGAAGGCATCTGTTGCGTCATAGCATAAGGGTATAGCTGACTCGCATCAATACCAACAATAGCTCTACACAGGTTGTCAGTGTTCTCCAGAAAAGTTTCCCCCACTTTGGCATAGCGGTTAAAAATAATGCTGGGTCCACCAGTTAACCACTCTCTTATGTAGTCATCATAAAAACTATCTTCCTTTGAAAAAGGAAAAAACTTAGTTGACGTGGAGTTGTGAAGTATTCGATTTGCTAGACTAGGGAGTGTTAAACCTAGTTTAAGCATGTCAATGTTAATGTTATGATAAAATGATTTCATCTTTATCATAGCTGTTAATGTTGGTTGTACATCTTTGTTATTGTACCAACGTAGGAAATCAAGAAAAGATGTCATGTTTTGTTCTCTCCAAATAAATTGTAACTTCTCATAGTTTTCTTCTTTGGTTAGAGGAACTGATGTTAACTTGAGTTTCTTCAAAACCTCATGTTCACTCTTCCCACACCGCAGTTCTCGTTCAAACTCTCTGAAATCGCTTTCAAGAACATTACAATTCTTCAATTTACTGTAAAAAGAGTCGATGGGAGGAAGGTGGTTTAAACTCAACTTATCAACATTGTCGAACCACTCATAAGGGAAAAATCCTTTTGACTCTTCACAACCATAGGCTTTGAGGAATTTGTCAAGACTAGTTGTTCCTCTCAAGAAATTCAAAATATCAAGAAATTGAATACCAAGACATTTGAAGCCTAGAAATTGATTACATTTCTGGACGACAGAAGGAGTGCACTGATACTCTCGCAAAAGAATATCTATCAGGTACTCTTTGATTAGATTTAGATCGTAGCGAGAACTGTTAAAACCAAAAACTGGTAAAGTTTCAACGTAATCTTTTATATCGTCCCTTAGTTTGCTCAAAGTTCTTTGTTCATAACGTAATGTTTTCAGTTCATGATCTTCTTCCTCCTCTTCAGCGGTATCTTCAGCTTCAGCCATTGAGTTCAAAAAATTCGATGTTTCACTTAAATCCTCTCCGTCATTCTCTGATGGAAGACGATTTTTCAAATCTTGATATTGTCTTTCGAGAACGTCAAACTGTGTTCGGAAGAGGTTACGATAGTGAATTGAACTTTCATTTGATAATCCAACCAGAGTTGTTAAAAACGAGCGTACGAGTTCGAAGGGATCCGAGTTGTACAAGAAAACTGTTTCCTGTAGAAGGTTGGAAGCTATTGAAACACTAACAGGAACATGGCGACCAATCCATTTCGTTCTCTCAGTGTCACAGAGTTGATGATCTTTAACCGTTATCGACTCAAAATCAAAAACAGCTAAATTTTGAAACATTTTATGCTCTGCTTCAACTTCTATACCCACATCCTGTAAACGTTCAAAAATTGTTGAATCAAGTTGATAGGGTCCCGAAGGATAAACATGCTTGATATTTTCTTTGCAGTTAGGAACATGTTTTAAAAGAATTTTTGTTCGACTGAAGAAATGATCACAAGTCAAACATCTGAACCTTTTCAGAACTGTATCGATATCGTCCGTCCAACAGATGTGATCATCATACTGTAAGAGAGAGATTGTTTGCTGATAAGTATGTGCTGACCTCCTACTGAGTTGTCCACAGAGCGTTCCGGATTCATCGTAGCATATTTCAAACAGTTGTATATTACACTTCACTAGATTTTCAACTATTGATATCTGATTGGAACAGACACCAGGGAAATTGAAAAGGTCTTGATTGGTTAAATTTATGAAAGATTCGAAGAGTTTGAAGGTTTCTGTTGCTAAATTTTGGGAACCAGACAACTCGAAAGCAACAGCACGGAAAAGACATAAGTTATCATGGTATGGTTTCCTGTTACAGTCTCGAAGTAAACACTTGATTCCTTTGTGTCTTAGGAGCGATTCAGGTAAGTGGATTTGACTACAAGCCAACGGTACATCAATTAAAAGATAAACGAAGAATGATACATTAGTGACGGAATGGAAAATCCACTTCGTATCTGGTCGTCTTGATATCAAACTCTCCAAAATTTCGCTTCTATCAATTTCATTTTGAATAACAGCTATATCAGAGAAGTTCGATAACAATAACGGAGTGGGGAATATGGTGTTGTTATCAGCAGGGTAAAAATACTTGAATGTATCCTCTTCGTGTACGTTTTGTAGCACGGACCCAAAGGCTAGGTTAACTTTTGCGGAGCATGAGAGTTCATTGTAGATAAGTTCAACTTTTTCTTTCAACACATTAGTATCGATCTCTTTGATTCTAAAATTATAAATTTTTTTACGAATCAATTCCGTTTTACTGTCACGTAAAAAATGTTGAGCACTTCTCATTTCCTCCATAAGTTTGGGATTGTTATCAAATTCGGACAAGTCAACAGGATCCAGATTCTCTGATCTCATAGTTATCTTATGAGTTTCTGAAATGTAATTGCGAAGTTGATAAAACGTGCTGTACGTATTGGTACAATTGGTACAACTGAAAATATTTCGGTCTCTGGAGGATTTGTTCTTGTTCGTGACATGTATTCGCACATGAGTTAGTAGTCTTACTTTCGTTTTGAAGGAGGAAGGACAGGACGAACATTTGAAAGGGTGATTATGAGTATCAAGGTGTCTTTTCAAGTTTTTCAGAAGAATCCGCTTCCCACACTGCTCACAGTTTTTCGTTTCCAAACTTTTGACCATGACTATTTTTTGATAGTAAAAGAAAGATGGTTAGACTGAAACGTTCTCTGACCTTTGGAAATAGAACAAAATAATTGTAGAAATTCACTTCCAAGTTCTGATTGTAAAATCTTTGACAGGTCACACAAAAAGGAGATAGGAATGACTTCAGTTCAACCAGTAAGATGATTGGATGTGTTCGAGGATAAAAGATATCTACTTTGCTTCTGGTAAAATTTAAAACGCTTACGGAGAAGTCTTTTCTTAGCAACACTCGGTCTTGTCAAAGCTATAAACGGTAAACTTCGATGAAATTCTGAGGCTTCAGTTAACTTTTGGAACAGTTGTCCACTCTCTTTGAGTACGTTTCTGAAATAGTAATGGTAAGCCGTAAACAAACAATCAACTGTCTGATATCTAAATTCTATAAGATCAAATTTTTCTGGTGAAAAGATAGAGTTTGAGCGATCGTACAAAAGTGTGTGGAAGTTACAGTTCTTGTTTTTACATGAAGATGATGAATGAGAAGATAATGAGAACTGTTCAAATCTTTCGAGAAAGATAGGACTAGATTTTAGACCTGTGCAGAGAAGAACACATCTATCACTGAAAGTAAGGAAAAACGGTGGGAACAACTCAGAGTGTCCACAAGCCATAATCGTAATTTACTCCGAACATTTCAACTCCTGTTTTCTTTTTTTAACATTAAATTTCCTTTTAAGGATACAATAGATTAAAAGGGTCATAAATTGTTGTTTACATCTAATGACGGTATGAATAAAAATAGGATGATGTCATGACCTGATAGATTATTGGTTAACGAGGAAGAAGATATTATATTATAATGACGCAACCGACTCTGATAACCAATCAGTAATTAGTTCATAGCATCATTCTATTTTTATCATCCAATCAGAATAAACACGAAGTAGTTCTTCAATCTTTCACTCGAATCTCATTCTTATTTGTTTTCCTTGGATACTGGTGATAAAAATTGAGACAAATTAATTATTTCCATAATGAGTGAACAGGGAAATGATATTTCAACAAAAAATTTGGAGAGCAAATCGATGTTGGAAAAATATCGGGAGGTTGGATTTCTACAAGATGCTTATGAATCTGACTATTTTGCTGATTTCATTGCTTATCCTAATAGAGTTTTCCGACTTTCATTGCCTAAATCAGTCGATGGAAACAATCTACCCACTAATTGGATTCATCTAAAACTTTATCGTCTGACGACCGAAAAAATGATATTACATCAGATCATGTTCCTCTCTATCTTTGAGGTACAAAAACTTGTTTACAACCTCCCAGGAATAATGCGTTTTGCTGAAGAATCGTTCCGAAGGAATCCAAACAACATTTCACAGGAGGGAAACGCAGTGGTAGATTACGGATTTCTAACACCAGAGCAAGATGCTGAGTACTGTGATCAGTATTGGGATGTCTTGGAGACTGCTAGGCGAAAACTACGACTGTCAACAGTTTGGTACGAAAAACAAGACTTCTCCAGGACATACTTCCAAATCAAACTTTTTACGAGAAAGTCGGTTGATGCTGAATTCGTGAAGAAGGGTTGTGTCACCATTCGAGTGGGAGAAATGCAAAAAATGATTGACCATTCAGATGCAATTTTGAGCAGATGGCGCGTGAATCTTTCCGAAGAACCTCAACATCAATGTTAAACAACAAAAAAGATTAAAACTATGTGAACTCATATTAATTTGTCATTGTTGATGCTAATGATTTTGTGTACAAAAAAAAATAAAAAATTCATTCCAAAAAATTCTTTCATTTATTGTAGTATGATTAACATTGGAGAAAATCGTAGAATAATTTTAAAAACTTTAGAGAAAAAATCTGTAACTTTTTTCTATTTAAGAGTTTTTGAGCTAGCAAACCATCGAAAAACTCTACAACTAACATTTTTGGAAGCTAAAAATCTCCCAGCAGAGTTTCAAAATCTCACGAAATTATCGTTCTCAAACGGACGAAGGCTGATTGAGTTAAATAAACTCAACAAAGATCAGTATAAACTCATAGTTTATCAGTACAAGAAAGATCATTTCGAAATTCGTCAAATTGTTATTTTAACAGAGAGTGAGTATAAGAATTTGTACAAATACATCCAATCTCATCAAATTCCTGAGGAAGACACCTTCAGTCCCGAAATTGATTTAGATACATCTATCAGATGAATCTCGAAACAATTTTCAACAACAAACGAATACTGAGTTGTGACTATAGCGAGTTAGACATAGGTCAACGCAAGCTTTATTTTCTTGCAACTTGTCTTTCAATAAAAGCAGATGTTGATATTCATCAAGTGAACGAATTATGCCCCTATGGAGGATTGATCGGTGTTGGGAATTCACAGCTCGAAAAAATTTTTGGAGGATCAAAAATTTTGAGAATGCATGCTATGATTCACGACGCATGTGGTTTTATGAAATTTAATTATGGTGAAGGACCCGGTTACTGTTATATGATTCCGAATGCTCCTGACTGGATGAATAAGTGTGTACTTGGTCACGTGACAGGAGTCCTGTACTGTCTATACTTGAAAACATTTCAGAACTGTTCATTCAACAAAATTGATATTTGATAATTGGTCGAACCGAAAAAAAAAAAAGAATCTGGTAGTAGTTGTTGATGTGGAACTATTCCCCAACGGTATCGTCAAAGAAATTGGGATGTATAGAAATGGTACAATTATTGGACTCTCTTTTTGCGCCCCCTTTCCGTACGAAGATCTTGAAAAATGGGAGAAACGACAAACCAAATGGTTAACCAGAACCTTCACAAGATTGACTGGTCATCGGGTGAAATACCTTACGACTACTTACCTTATGTTATAGATCTAATTCGAGAACCTCAGATAATTGAAGAGAAACAACTTGATGGTGAATTATGGTGGAGTAAATTGAAATACATTTCATTGATTGAAAAGGAAGATTCGTTTCCAACTGGTGAAATAAAATTACAGCGTGAGAAAAGTACAGCCAACGATATTAGTGGGAAATTGATATACTTTGCGAAAGGACTTCAGAAGTGTACTCTTCTATCATCAATTTTTCACGAAGATTTTGTTGATTTGGATACTATACTTTGTCCGACAGCTGAAGAACTACATGAACAATACATGAACACTGAAAAAATCTCAGTGTGCACAATACCCAGTGGAGCATGGAGGAAATTTTACAAAACATTGCGCTCAGAAAAAAGTTCACTTATTTGGTATTTGGCTTCAAAAACAGCAAGATTTTGAAAACTTTGTAAACTGTCTTGTCAATTGATTGTGTTCTGTAACTGAGTCATTAAATTGAATTCAATTCTTTAAAACAGTTCGTTTTTACAACAGGAATGATGAAAAAAGATTTAGAAACAAATAACGGAAAAGATGAGGTTGATGGGTTTACGGGTGGTTTAACTCAAGATGTTGTTTTTGATCATACAAACCAAGAAAGGAAACCTTGGACAATTTGTGGTAAAAACTGTTCCAGATCGTTTCTAGTCTTTATGTATCAGTGCTTATTGATTCTGATTCTTACTACGATGAGTATTATTCGGATAACATTGGCTGAAACGTGTGAGGAAACGACCATTTGGGTGGCTGTACTGACAAGTTCTGTTGGCTACATGCTTCCATCTCCTCGTCCGACATAGGGAAAAAATTTTGGAGTAAGTAATTGTATTGATCTTGAGAGGTTTTATATCAAATAATTGGTGCCTGACCGCGAGCGCCGGATTTAATTTCGTAACGCGTCGTCGGTTTTAAATTAAAGACGCGTCGGCGGTTTTAAATTAAAGACGCGTCGGCGGTTTTAAATTAAAGACGCGTCGGCGGTATTAAATTAACTACGCGGCGACGGTTTTAATTCAACAACGCAACGCAAGAAATTTTTTTGATCAATTCTCAAGAAGTCATTTGTTGATTTGATAACAAAAAGATTAGTTACTCCTCAAAAGAAGAAAAACCGTTGACCAAAAAGTTGAAAATATGAATAAAATTATCTCAACCGATGAAAGAGTTTTTATGGCATTAGTTGGTCCCAGTGGCTGTGGGAAAAGTTACCTGATTTACGAAATGTTGAAAAATAAAACGTTTTATCCAAAGTTTGATAAGATAATCTATTTTTACAAATACTATCAGAATCTTTACGATCGAATGTTGACTGATTTAGATAATATCGAATTCATTGAAACACCTGATTTCGAGCTGATTGAAAATTTACCAAACGATTGAACGAACTATCTGATAATTTTTGACGATTCCTGTGAAGAGATTTCAAAGTCTAAAGAATTTAATCAATTAGCAACAGCAGGAAGACATAGAAAGCTTAACTGTCTCTACATAAAACATAACCTATACCATAAAAACTCTGGAGGTAGGGATGCAGAGCTTCAAAACACACATATCGTTCTGTTTAAATCTCCTCGAGATGTGCAACAGATTGGAGTCTTGGGAAAACAGTTAGGTTTAGGTAAGCAATTAGTGTACTGGTACAATGACGCAACAGCAAAACCATACGGACATCTAATGATTGATCTCTCTCCGCGAACTCCAGATATATTACGTTTCAGCACAAATTCCACATCATTTCCATCTTTATTCTTCCTACCAAACAGTAAGGCTCGCACAACAGAGATCGATGATAACCGTGCAGAACTTCTATATGCTAAAGCTCTTTCTAGAATTCAAGCCGAACCTCCAAAAAATTGTCCTCCAGAATTGTTCCAAGGAATTTATTAGATTCCTCTGTGAATGTACCAAAAATTTAGTCTTAGGCAAATTTGAAAACATCAAAAAATCACAGGTGAAAAAATTTGAGGGTTGTTTGAAAAGAATACTATCCAAAAACACATCACAGAAGGAACGTCGTTTCTTGTTATCCTCAAATCGCGGACTACAACTTATAAATTTTCTAGGACAGTTCGTGATTTCCAAGTTCTCATCAAACTTCAACTCGGATGGGAACAGAAAAATTGATAAACAATTCGACTAAAAAGTTTGTTTTGATACCACAACAACTGTGGGATAGATATAGTTCATTAGAAGTTACAAATAAAAACGTGCAACTTGATACTACTAAAACAGTGAGTTCAACCGAAGAACAAACACCCACCAATTCAATATTCGTGAAACAAAAAGAAGAGAAGATTGAAAAATCTATTCCTCAAACGCAGAAAGTTGAATTGGAAGGAACCGAAGACCAAAAGTTGGAGGAAACTGTTAATGGTGAAAAAACCGAACAACTGAAGAAATTTTTCATGCTGAAAATAAAAACAAACGGATACAAAAAGAAAATATTACAGGAATTGTTCAAATCAGACGCAATCAAATTCTCCAACGATTTAACAATCATAGCCAATAACGTTGACACAAATATTCCTGTTCTCTCATTCATTGACACCATTCGTAGCTCAAAGAAACGAGCGTTTACGGACCTACATCAATTAGTACTAAATACAGTAAACATCCCTTCCCATCTTATAGTTAACCCCAATGCCATCAAAAACGAACAAATTAAAAAGTCGGACCAAGAGAAAATTGGATGGGTACCTTTCACTTTCTGACAGGATGAAGTTGACTAAGCTATATCGCAAAGGAGAAAGTGCCTACGGTTCTATAAAAAATCTCGTTAGAGTGAGTGGAATTCCAGAAAGATTGGTAAAACAGTTTCTTCATTTCAAAGCCTCCTATACAAAACATCGACAAGCAAAGCGTAAACATGATCGATTACAGGTGAGATGTCGTTTTATTAATGAAATTTGGTGTATGGACTTGGCACAGGTTGACAAACTTGCAGACAGTAATGGAGGAATGAGGTATTTAATGCTAATTGTGGATGTATTCTCTCGATTTGTTCGTGTCGGTACAATGCGAAACAAAAGCGCAGAGACAGCTAAAGCTTGTTTCATCAACCTTTGTTCAGAAAAAAATGATCTCATTTTCCCTCGGAAACTTTGGATAGACTCAGGAAAAGAGTTTTTGGCAGACTTTAAGAACTTTTGTGAGGATGCGGGTATTCGAGTATATAGTACTCACACAGAAAAGAAAGCATTGTTTGCTGAGAGGTACATTCAGTCCTTCAAAAATATTTTGTACCGTTTCCTTGAGGAACGTAAAACCACTCACTACAAAAAACATCTTCAAGAGTTTGTGAACACTATGAACAGTCGAGTCAACAACACAACAGGTCTTGCGCCCAAAGATGTTAGGAATCACCACTACTTACAAGTTCTTCATTCCAGTCGACAGCAAATGAAGATTCCGAAGCTAAGAAAACCGAAATTACAACCGGGTGATAAAGTTCGCTTAGCTTATGCAGAAAAAAGTTTTCGCAAAGGGTATAAAGCACAGTTCAGCGACGATGTGTACGAAATTGTTCGAATAACAACTATCAAAACTGTCGTGACTTACCAAGTTAAAGATGAGACAGGAGAAACCTTAAAAGGTCGGTACTACGAACAAGAACTACAAAAAACAATCATTTGATTATGGACTATCATATTGTTGAGTTGCTATCCAATGCTTCTGATAAAATTTATCCAGATAATACACTTTCATGCTTCACAGTATTTTTACCCGAACAGTTAAACTTTGAGGGTGAGTGGGAAGTAGCGCTACTAGAAATTTTGCACCCATCAGCGTACAACAACATTTCCGAGGGTAAATTTTGGTATGTTGATTCAAAATCCGATTCTAGAGATGAGACGCAAACTAACCCTGACACAGGTCTAAGCATTAAGCTAGACCCTATTTACATTGCTCCAGGTCTTTATATGTCCTTAGCAGAAATTCTTCTTGCAATGAATGATGCTCTGGGGAAGATAAGACCGAAAGAGAAAGTTAACATCAAGTGGAGTTTGGATAATGTTTCAAGCAAAGTAAAAATAATTCTTCCCTCAGAAAACTCCCAGTTGATTGTTGCAAGCCAAGACTTAGCATCAATCTTAGGTTTCAAATCCAACTTCTGGCTATACACAAAAGGTCCACATATCAGTCAGTACCCGATTGATATCCTCAGAATTCATTCTGTAATGGTTTACACAGACATTGTAGAGTACAGCATAATTGGAGATACCAAAGCTCCTATACTCCGAACTTTTCCTTTCAACCAAAAAGTTCAACACGGGAATATATCGGTTACTAAATTCATGAGCTACACTTCGTTTCAAAATCTTCATTTCCGTAAACTGTTAAAAAACTCGTTTCAGACAATCAAAATAGAACTTCGATCACAAACTGGAGAGTTAATCCCTTTCGTTGATAGGGGTCTAACTAGTTTAGTTCTTCTCTTTCGCAAAAAGCAATCACTTTCAGTTAATCACCCCTAACAAATGGCAGGCTATAATTCTTTACCATACTTTAGCGGAGTACCTCGTCAAAGAGGACGTGGTCTGGGTGCTTTTGCTGGTACAGTGGCTCGTTCCGCTTTCCCAATACTGAAAAAATATTTTGTACCCGCAGCCAAAAGAATTGGAAAAGATCTAATTGAAGCCGCGATACCTCAAATCGATGAAGTGATGTCAGGTCGTAGTAATATTTAAAAAGCTGCAAAGCGTACAGCTACTGCAACTCTTAAGAAACAGTTGGGAGCAGGACCTCCACGGAAAAAGTCTAAACTGAAGAAATCGAAAGCTCCGCGAAAGAAAAAGAAAAAAATCACTTCAAAAAAATCACGTAAGCAAACCAGTCGTCAAGATTACTTGAAACATTTACCTTAAACAAAACGATGATTCCAAATTCTGTACAACCAGACTGCTTAGATATCTTTGAGGAAATATCTATTCTGAACTCTATTACAAGAGGTGACGAACAAAAAATTTACCCAATAAATTCTCTCAATGAATCCAGTATTGACTTTTCATTTGTAACTGACAGAAATGTTTTCACCGACCTTCGAAAAGTTGACATGTATCTGAAAGTTAAACTTGTCAAAGATGGGAGACCTGTCACCGCGGAGGATGATGTTTGCTTAGTTAACAACTCCATGCACTCTTTGTTCTCAAACTGTGAAGTAACATTTAACACAGATCAAGTTTACACCACAAACGGTCTCTACGCGCATAAAGCCTTCATGTCTAACGAATTCTCGGGTACACAGGGAACAAAAGAATCTATCAGTTGTTGTCAGGGCTATACCTATGAACAGTCACCCGGCGATTTTGAACACGAACCAGCAATCGTGAAAAGAAAGAAGGACAATCTAGAGGAAATGGAGTTTTATGGTGAATTACCAATCGAAATTTTTAACTGTAAAGGGCTTCTTCTACCTAACGTTACAGTTCATATTAAATTAATCAGATCGCGACCCCAGTTCTATTTAATGTCATCAAAATCAGAAAATATTCATGCAGTTATAACGAATACCTATCTCAAAATAAGAACCTTGACAGTCGACGAAGGTAGTTTTCAAATTATTCGTAAAAAACTTGTAGAAACTCCAGCCAGGTTTAATGCTTTGGAACTTAAACCCAGAACTTTTATCATTCCAGCGGGTCAAAACCAATTTATACATGAAAACATTTTCAACAACGCTCCAATTCGAACACTCGCCATTGCGATGAACACAAATAGTGCTTTCACCGGTGATAAAAGTGGAAATCCTTTCCATTATCAAAAGTTTGGTTTACGAGAAATCAAAATATCGAGAGGGAATCAAGTTGTTGTGCACATGGATACTAGTAGAAATTGTGTTCCATACATTAAAACAATGAGAGCTTTATAATTCTACCAAGACGGTCCTAACATTAAAATTAATGACTACGAAAACCATTTTTGTTTGGTTTTTGATCTAACCTCTACACAACAATCAGAACTGATGATTCACTATCCTGATGTCATTTCAGCAAGCTTGAGACTTGAGCTATACTTCAGAGAAAATTTAACGAACACTATCGAAGTAATAGTCGCTGGTGAACAGTTGTCATCTATTTTCATTGACAAAAACGGAAAAGTAACGAAAAATGGATAACACACAAATAGAAAAAATAGTAGCACTTATTCCTGTTCTGAAGTATAAGTTTATGGGTTGCTACCCTTCGAACTTATTACCAAACGACATACCGGAAAACTCTTTCTACATTGTTAACACTGATGTGTCGAATGGTAGAGGGATTCACTGGATTCTATTAGCCCGAAAAAACAGTTGCTATTACTATGGAGACTCTCTTGGAAGAGACATCAATCACTATGCAAACATTAAGTTCACCAGAAAAACTCGTAAACTGATCGCTTCCAAACTTCAAACTGATAGTATTTGTGCACTATATTCAATTTACTTTGCCTATGTACTGTTTAATAATTTGTCCTTGTTCAATGTTGACGATGCTTTTATAATGAGATATTTTGCTGAATATTTATAATTCATTTTTTTATAATCAACAACTTTTTCAATCTTGTACAAACATAACAGTTGTAGTTTCAATTATTCAAAAGGTAGTTGCATGCTCATCATCCGAGTCATCAAAAAGTCTTCCTCTTCTAGCTTTTTTCACTATCGGTACCCAGTATTCACATTCATCATCTGTTTCCTGATCTTCGTCAACTCTCCAAAACCTTTTTGATGGAACGTCTTGGAAGCGAACCATCTTTTTGGGTGCTCGCGTTATAGACGATGACGATGAAGTTTCATTCTCGTCCATTCTCGGTGTACTCACGTCTCCGTTATCATTTTCCGTTCGCGGTCCCAGACCCCATAACAACCTCACATCAACCTCATCACGAAGAGAACCTAACTGGTTCTCATACATTGGCATTTTGGAAAGTTGATATGCAGCAAACTCCTCTCTAACACCCTCACTCAACATATCTGAACCAATGGGGAGATTTCCCAAAGATAAATTGATAACCGATCTCTCCGTTCGATAAAACCAGGGATCAACTTGTGTGTAGGGAAGCTCTATCATCGTCTCACTCCTACTACTGTTCACTTCAGTGAAGTTCTCCATTACAATACGAGGAATAACAACCTTTCCAATTATTACCCAAGTGTTGTCCACTAATTTTTCATGTACAATAAACACATCATCAGGATTCTCGTTGATAAGATAAACGTATCGCTCAAACTCACCCCTTTTTCACAATTTTTACTTCCATTTCTAAAAAAAAAAGAGATCAGTTTTTCTCCTATCGAAACAAGAGTTCATACACAAAAAAAATCATCATCAAACGAAAACTTCATAACACTAACCTGATATCCTGCTGTTGTTTTTGCACAATGTAGCTGATAAGAAGCGATAAAGAAATCCCTCAATAGAAGCTCTGAACACAGTTAAATGAAGGAGTAAAGTTGAAGTTGAGAAATGTAACTCCGAAAAAAACCTGAAATTTTCAAAGGTTATCAACTATTACAAACAAAAAAAATTTTGTAATTGTAATAAGAATAAATTTACCAGGATGATCAAGTTTTGTTCCAAGTTCTTTACTTTAATCGCAGAAGAGATTCAATCAAACAATTATCTGAAAGAAAAATAGGACCATAATATATGGAGGAAAAAAATTATTTAATTATTCTCTTAGATAGTGGAACATATTCGACACAAACTTTTTCTGTAACAGGCAACAATTTAATTTGTTTTTAAATTGGAAATTGTCACCTATTTACAATTTGAGTTTGCATAAATTTTTATGACAAGTCAAGAATTAACAAAACAACAAAACTAGAATAATTTTAACTGAGCAGAATAAAATCGAAGGTGAAAAATCCTTTTTGAGTAACTCAATAAACATACAATCAGAAACAACAGATAATCAAACGCTTCCTCCAAACCCCCAATTTTTGAAAATGATTTAAATTTCAAAAACAAAAACTCAAGATGTGACATAATTACTCCTGGAGATAATTAGAGTAATTAAAAACCCACGCCAATTAATTTCACATTTTAATATGACCTAAAATTTCAAAACCAAAATTCAAGATGTCACATAATTACTCCTCAGATAATTAGAGTAATTAAAAACCCACGCCAATTAATTTCACATTTTAATATGACCTGAAATTTGTAAACAAAAATTCAACCTGTCACATAATTACCCCTCACATAATTACAGCAATTAATTACCCACGCCAATTCTATTGTTCTCAAGTAAACACTTAATAACTACACAAAAATTGATATTTTCCCCTCAAAATTTCAACCAATCAGGAGCGTCTCCGAACCTACCCCCCACATCTGCACCGACTATACTACTTTCTTCCCACTCGCCAAGTCATCCCGTAAAACTCCGTAGAAGCGTACAGATATCATGAGTCGTTAGAGTGCGTCAAGTATGAGCAACGAATACTTGACGTCGAGAAGAGTAATTTTGTTCCCCTCGTGTTTTCCTGCATGGGGGCACAGGACTGTCCGCAACGCGCACTATAAAACAAATAGCTGACAAAATTGCTGAAAAGAAAGACGAATCATACTCGGACGCAATAACGTAAATACGCACGAGAATAAGTTTCGCTCTTCTGCGCAGCGCTATCATATGCCTCAGAGGGTGCCGTGGTTCCAAACGGCCGACCGACATTGATAGTTCTTGCAGTGCCATAGTGCGGGAAGGGAGACTAGATTCATTACAAACTAACTTATATAGAAATTCAATTCTCATGACCCAGCTCTAAAAGATTTATACTGCCTTGTCTTCTAATTATGGTACCTAATTATAATGTCTTCTAATTATAGTGTCTTGTAATTATAGAGCCTTGTCTTTTAATTCTCATAAAAAACTAAAATCCCTTCGCCAGTGAAAACAAATCATGGACCATTTTAACTATTGTCATTTTATGCTTGACTACAAGCCAATGAAGCCATTGTATGACTCGAAGTAAAACCTTGAATACAAAACATGAGCGAAGAATTTAACAAATTACGCCTCAAAAGGGCAAAAAATGCACTTTCTCACGCTAATGAAAAATTCGAATATGATTGATCTGTTGCGTGGAGACCATTTTTGGCACCTTGAAAGCCCTAAATCTGACCTATATCTTCAACCCGTCTCTCAGCAGAGTGAAAGGGTAACAAAGCGCTGTTCAAATGGAAGATTGTGGAGTGCTATATCTATACAGGATCAGGGAAAACATCAGTACGAATCACGAGTTTTTGGCCTTTCACATTTGCAGCATCAGCAAAAAGTAATAGAGATCGCATTTAAATTTGGATCCCCATGTTCTTGGCGCAGGGCTTTGAATCAACTTAATTACGAATGGCATTCCTAATAGACCAAAGGTTCATTTTAGATGAATTTGATTAGCTCATAAACCACAATTATCAGCTTTCAGGTATTTGACGCAATTATACTCCACGCGGAAGCCTGCACCACCTTAAAATTAAATTGCCCCGCTTATCGTTCGAAAGCAATTCATCCGATGTTAGTCGGTTTATGTTTTTGATAGCAATCATTGTGCTCTTTACTTTCCCTGTCATATGTAAAAATTTTTTAAATGAGTTCAAATTAACCACATAATTATATTTTTAATTGCTCTCAAACGAAGTTTGTTGAAATTATATTAGTCCTGTTGGTCATTTTTGATGCAATTTTTCGCTTGACCGATTTTTCGTCCGACCCATTTGACTTTTCTTCCTCAAAAACGGGATAAACAGGTAGCGCGCAGCGGTAAGTAGCTCACTAGTCTCCAAGTATGCGATTCACAGTAATGGTTTTGGAGGCTTATATTGTGTGAAGGGCGGTTCCTAGAGCTTGACCCCCAACCCTACCCCTGCACATCGTTCAAGCCATAAGGGCCCCTTGCAGCCAAAGACCCCCCTCCCACCGTTGCCCCCCCCCCCCAACACACACTCCATCAGATCCTCCCCCCCCCCCCGCTGCGCTCACGCCCCTTAAATTAATCTAAAGCTAGCATCTCTAAGCCGTGGCTAGCTACTGACGAAGTCAACCACTCGCCTGTCGTTTGAGAGCAGTTCGCCCGACGCTAGTCGGTTATGTTTGATTTTTCATTACGCTAAACTTGGACATATTAAATGCAAACAATTATGTATATTGTGAGAATTCCAATGGGTAGACGCCCTTCATTTCCCATTTTTTCCAACTTTTCTCTTCAAAACTTCTTCGCACAGTGTTAGCTATGACATTGTAATTATTTCTAATAATGAATACCAATTCATTTTAGATGTACCAATTTGATCACGGACGACAGCTCAGTTGTTCAGCCAGTGCATCTGTTGTTTCCAAAATGTTGTACTCGAGGCGCTTCTTTCCTCTTTATGTGTACAACATAGTGGTGGGGTGCGAGAAAGACCAACAGACAGGGAAATACAAGGGGATGGTGTATGGCTACGATCCAGTAGGATGTTATGATCTGGAACCCTATGGAGCTCTAGGATCAGCTGGTGCGCTGCTTCAGCCTCTGCTAGATAACCAGGTATTTTTAAAATGGAGTCAAGTGCTAATAATTTTTAATTTTCTGGATCTATTCTGTTTTGCCCCCCCCCCCCCCCCACCCAGCTTAGTAAGCATAAATTTTTTATGATCCCCAGGCGCACGTGCTATTTTCTTACATGGTAACGCGCTATATAACATAATATAATTTGTAACTGGGGGTCATAAAAACACTGGGGGGACAGAACAGATCCAATTTTTTTTGACAAAATTTAAAGTTACAAAATTATGACTCTACGGGCCTTTGTCGTGTATATCACGATCTTGGTCGTGGATCTATATCCTTTGTCATGTATTGTCGTGAGCTAATTGAGATCGAATTTTGAACTGGATTTTGGAATTTTATCAGGAAAAGTAGTATGATTGAGGGCAGGTAAAAGAAGCCCTCTTCCTCGCTTCTTAAATTTCTTCCCATTTTCATCTCTTTTCAAGCACGGATGACCATTTATTCGGTCGAGCTTTAGAACGGCATAGGATTTCAAATGGCACATATAATGGTCGCCGTTTGTTGCCCGCAGTTTTCATACTTCGATTAAGCCAAATCGATCAGCGTTTGTTTGCAATTGTTGTTTGGTTTCTGCCTACTTCTATTTTGCGCTTCTGGGAAAATTTTAATAGTCAATTGCTCATTTGGAATATAGGCATTGTTACTAATAGAATGCTTGGTGGTCATATTTATACGGAAACAAATGATATTTTTTATATTAATTTCTGTTGCCGCTGTGGTGTTTGATGTCTAGTGCAGTCTAATGCAGTCTCTCTTGTGGTTTGTCATGTGGTTTGAACAAAAATGGTCCAAAGGTTATCGAACAATTGGTTACACGTCAAAATTCGTAGATTTGCGTAAGGATTTTGTAAAAGAGTTTGGGCTTTCCCCTTCCTCCCTTTTTCTTAGTTTTTTTTTCTTAAATATCCTTCTGATATTTTTAATATTGTTAGTCGGAAGTTCATTTTTTTTAAATGAGAGGTTTTAGAGATTGTCTTTAGAAGACTTATCCGCTTTTGCTTTTTTGTCGTTTTCTTGCCTTCATTGTTTCGAATTGAATAATATCATGAGGTAAACAATTGATTTAAGTAGCAGGTTGACTGCGGCTTGAGTCTGGTTTTGCCTCGAGTTGATTATGGATTTTCCAGCTGTGTTTTCAAATTCATGTCGCCCTCGATTTTTGTTACGACCACCAAAAAGCAACTTTTTGGGTGACGTTACCGCTAAGTAGCTGAAGTCCAAAACCAATCTGATCATGCATTTTGGCTGAGATTTTCTGTTGTGGCATAGCTTAGTATGTAAATTTTTAACTTTTTGCTATTATTTGTGAATTTCATTGTTTTTTATTGAATTTTGATCTCATATTTGTTTTCGAAATTGAAAAATGGTAATAGTTCCTTCCACTCGATGAAAAACTCTAATTGAAGAAAAAATGAAAGCAAAACAGGCTACTGATTGAAACTATAGAGGTTACTATATTTTTCGGAAAAATTGTTTGAATGCCTTTTTTAAATGCACTTTACTCCAGAGATCTGTTAAGGAAAAAAACTTAATCTGCTGTGTTTTCATTACTGTGTGAATTTATTCGTTTGAAGAATGCTTGCCTCCTCTGTTAAGTAGGAGAACTACTGATTGCAGAGCTAATTATAAAAATTACATTAAACTTTTAAATTCTGGCTTTTCAGAAGAAACGTGTTTTGGTACTACTGATAGCGTAGCGACAATCACAACGTTTGCTTTATCTTGTTTCTTTTGAAAGAAAATCTCTCCCTTAAATTTTTAATTTAAAGCCATGCAATTTTCAATAAAATGATGGCATTTTCGTTCGGTGGTACCTTTGGGCTGCATCAAGGTTTATTGTAGAGGTTACATGACTCTGCTTGAAGGCATTGAAAACATTGGCGCTTATCGAGAACCGCCTTGTGGCTCGAGATGTTCAGCGAGAATTTCGAAGTGACTTCTGAACAGTCATGTAAGCTTGCTTAAAACACGCAACCTGCGAATTTAAAAATGCCTTAAGTCTTGGACCCCAACTTCTGGCTATGTATAATGGAAATACTGGTGCAGACGTTCTTATTTTTTCTAACTTGCACATGCCCGTTTTGATCAGTTTCAATTTTCAGTTAATTCTTGTATTAATTTTTTTAATCATTAGCTGCAAAGCGATAGCTCAGGCTATTATTGGCATCCTATTTGTTTTTTATTTATTGCGTCAAGATTTTTGTTACGACTATATGACTTCACCATTTCTTCAAATCTGCTTGCTCATTCGATCGAGCAATTTCAACTGAAGTTCGTGCGTGACGTCATTTTTCACTCTTATTGGAGCTAGTTTTTTTGTTCATTCGCGAGATTAAGTTTTTTGTCACACGTGACCTATCTCACTGAAATATGGCTTCCCCACTCTCAAATTGACTTTTCTTTACTTCAACTCAGAGAAGTATTTTCAAGTGAGTGTGTGCCTCTCCAGTTGAGGTTATTTGAGAGCAGCTTATAGAAGTATCAATATGTTAAACAGATTCTTATTCAAAATATAACATCTCAGCATTTAGTAAAAAGAAGTTTCTTTTTTGATCTGTTCTACTACCTTTTTAAGACTGCAGATCTACAAAGCTATTGCGGTCTTTTTCTGGCGATCTGCCAGATATGTTTTATAAGTAGAGTTTTGCCTGTCAAGACATGCAGCGCGTAGTTTCTTGGCAATTTTATCCTTAAACTTAACCATGAACCTAAGGTAACGGTATCTGTTTGGCAGCTGGGTCAAAAGAATATGGAGAATTGTGAGTTTGTGCCCGTAACAAGAGAGCGTGCAATCAGTCTGATCAAAGATGTCTTCATATCAGCTGCCGAGCGAGACATTTACAGCGGAGACAACGCCCACATTGTTCTTGTGGACGAAAAAGGAATTCACGAGCAGTTCATGCCCCTCAGAAGAGACTAAATTGCCTGATTGACTATAAGTGTTTATTAATACGAGATCAAACTGTTGTTTTGATCTAATTTATGAGTATGTGAAGAATTGTGTAAAATATACAGCCCAAAATGCGTTGATTACTTTTGACCTTGTTCAATTTACATTCAATTATGGAGTATACCCTTTTGATAGCTGCTAAACAATCGGGTCTTCCAAATTATAGCCCCCATGAAAATATAGCCCCCCATTATGGTGTAATTACCATGATGGGGGTTATAGGTTATCTGACGACTAAGCTTTGGGAGGGGGGGGGGGGGGGGGGGGGGCTATAATGGGAAAGACCTAAACAATGTTAGCTTTTAATAAAGATGTAGAGACGGTGAACCGTCTAGTTGCTGTCAATCGACGTTTGAAGTAATTAATAATAGCCGCCCTCATCTTCTTAGCCAGCTATTATAGCGCTCCTATTTTTTTACTTCATCGAACTTTTTTTTCGCTTTACCCATTTTGCCGCTTTTTAATAGCCGCCCTCATCTTCTCAGCCGGTTATTATAGCGCTCCTATTTTTTTACAATTCAAAGAGTTTGAATTGTATTGGGGCGCTGTCTTTTTATTACGACTCGAAGAGGAGTATTGGAGAAGTCCTTTTTTAAGCAATTTTTGGAGTGAATTTTGAAGCGGGAAATGAAACGCGTGAAAACATTTCGAGTGATTTTGGTGCTGAACAAAAGTAAAGAGCGGAGCGAAAAGAGTGGTTTTTGTTCATACCACTGTTTTTGAGAAAGCGAGAAATTGATGTGTGAAAAAATTTTTTCTAAGCGAGCGATTTTTTTTTGTTCACGTGCGGCTTTTAAAAGCAGTTTTTTTTTGCAACTTTTGATGGTTATGAGGTTTGATTATGATATTGTATTAGTTTTAGGTTTGTTTTGATAGGAATTGAAGGTTTTAAGTAGTTAATTTGATTTTTAATGCTATTTTGGAGGTTTTTGTAGACGAAATTTAATGATTTTTTTACCTGTTTTTTTTTGTTTTACTGCTTTAAGTGGGATTTGAATAGAAGTTTGTTACTTAAGGAATTGTCCCATACCAATTGAATAAAATTTTGTTGGTATAAATCATTTTTTTCTAAGGAAAAATGACCAAAAAAATTGAGAAATTTTTAACCATTTTTCTCATTTTTTGCAGTTTTTCTTTTTTTTAACCTTACACAAGTGTCTTACCCACCCTATTATGAATTTGCGAGTTTTTCATTGCTCTAATTGCAAATGAACCTTATTCGGCTTAATGTTTCCTTGTACTATTAAAAAATCTCATTTAGTTTTTGTAGTTTTTTTGTTGTATTTGTTTTTGAATGCCGTTTCTTTTCCTTATTTTTTATGGCATTTGTGGAGGTTTAGGGTTCATAATACTTGTTCTAGTTGTTTAGTAAAGAATGGGCAATTTTGGATATGAATTTTTTTTTGAGAAATATGACAAAAAATGGCGAACAGCGCTTAATTTTTTTTGCAGTTTTTCGGGTTTTTTTTCTGTTTTTTGAGACAAGTTTCATAGACTATATTGACTTGTCTATTGTTTTGCGAGCATCTGGATGCCCTATTGGCTGAAAAGAATTTTTCTTTGGGTTTATATGCTTTTGTAATATTAAAAAATTTATTAACTTTTTCCAGCTTTTGAGTGCAAGTTTTTTTTAAGAGCTTTTTTTCATAATTTGACCTCAAGTATTTTTAAAACATTCACTTAAGTGATTTAAGTAAACACTAGTTGTTTTGATGAAGTAATTTTGGCAGAGATAGTTATTTCGGGATCTCAAGTTATGACAAAATTTGATCAGATTTTTTATCATATTTTAACAGATTTGATTTTTTTGTTTTTACTTTTTTGTTTTATTGTTTGGTTTCGAGAGAATCAGACTAGTGGAGGCAAATTTTTTCTGATGAGTAGTTGGATGGCGGGCGGTTAAACAGATTTTCAGTTCGAGTCGTTTCCGGAACTCTTCCGGCTATGTTTTTTTTTAAGATTTGTTCACAAATTTTCATGATTTTTGAAGTCGAAATTGGAGTAGTGATTTTGGTCACGCCGGAACAGGAAATGGAGCGAAAAAGCGAGTGGTTTTGCGGCGTGAATTTTTTTCGCTCTTACTTTAAAGTAGAGTGAGAAAACGGTGTTTGAACAAAAATTCGGTTTCTCGGTAGTGGTTTTTTTGTTCACATGCGGCAATTTCACTCTGATTTTTACTGTTTTTTCGATTTTTTGGATCGGTTTTTTTTTCTAAATGGTTTTCCCAATCCATTCACAGCTCATTCTAGGCCTAGTTTTTTTGTTTGAATAGAATTTTTATTTCTCGCTAGTGGTTTCTTTGTTCACATGCGGAATTTTTACATTGATTTTCTGTTTTTATCTTATTTTTTGTCTGATTTTTTTAAAATGGTTTTCTCAATTCACTCATAGTCCATTCTAGGTCTAGTTTTTCTATTTAGTCAATGAAAATTCTTTGAATTGTACGTCAGGACTTGTCCTGCTACGTTTTTTTACTTCGTCAAATAAAAAAATTTTCGCTTTACCTCATTTTGCCGCTTTTTCAACATTTTGCGTGAAATCTTTTTGAATTCTCTAGGCTAGTTTCTCTCTTCTCTCATTCTGCTAAAAGTGATTTTGAACATCAGTTGCTCAGCAAAGCAATTCAAAATGAACAGAGTCAGTATAAAAAATTGAAGTCAGAAGTAGAAATGGGATAAACCCATAAAGCCCAATTTTAGATGCCCGCTATTTGAACGTCGTTCCTATAAGTCTTAGTTACCATCTCTAATGCTTATTGGTATTGATAGTAGCCCCTGTGGCCTCTCTCTAAGAAACAGAAGTACGTTATGTTCAACTACGAAATGCCATCGAAATAAATCGGACTTAAAAAATGTTTTTGCACAAAAATCTTTTTTTTCAATATCTTCTATTCTTTCAATCCCAATCATGTGTATTGGAATCAACGGCGGCTATTTTCCGGCAATCTGCCGGGTATGTTTCGACATTTTGCGTGAAATCTTTCTGACTTCTCTAGGCTAGTTTCACTCTTCTGTAATTCTGCTCAAAGTCCTTTTTAACAACAGCTGCTCGGCAAAGCAATGCAAAATGAAGAGAGCCAGTATAAAAAAATCAAAGTCAGAAATAGAAACGGGATAAAGACCAGTTTTAGATGCCCGGTACTTGAACTTTGTTCTCATTTGTTGTAGGTACTATCTATAATGCTTATTGGTATTGATACTAGACCCTGTAGCGTCTCACTGAGAGACATGAGTATGTTGATTTACAAAATGACATCAATCGAACTTAAAAATGTTTTTATACAAAAATCAGTTTTTGTTGATATTTTCTTTTCTTTCAATCCCAATAGAGTTATGGGAATCAACGGCGGCTATTTTCCGACAATCTGACCGGTATGTTTGTAGTCTAGTGTCATTTTGAATGCAAAACTTTTCCGTGACCGCTTTTAACTTTTCGAGTGATTTTTTCGCCCATTTATTTTGTGGTTTATTTGTTTTTTATAGCCCCCGTCAGACTGGCAACTGCTATTATTTAGGCGCTCTTCTTTTTTACAATTCAAAGGATTTGAATTGTATTGGGGCGCTGTCTTTTTTTTAAAGATCTGTTCACACATTTTCATAATTTTTGAAGTCAAATTGGAAATAAGATTTTGGTCACGGCGAAACAGGAAGTGGAGCAAAAAAGCGAGTGGTTTTGCGGCGTGAAATTTGTTTGCTCTAATTTCAAAGTAAGATGAGAAAACGGTGTTTGAACAAAAATTTGCTTTCTCCCTTGTGGTGTTTTGTTCACATGGGACAATTTCACTATCGTTTTTTATTGTTTTTTTTTTCAATTTTCGGATCGGATTCATTTGCTAAATGGATTTACCAATCCATTCATAGTTCGTTCTAGACCTAGTTCTTTGAACCAAATTTTTTGTTCTCGTTGGTTGTTTTTGTTCACATGCGGCATTTTGACCCAGATTATCAGTTTTTAAAAAAATTTTCGATCTGGTTTTTTTTGCAAATGGTTTTCCCAATTCACTCATAGTCCGTTCTAGTTCTAGTTTTTTGTTTAGCCAATGGAAGTTCTTTTAATTGTACGTCAGGACTTGTCCTGCTATGTTTTTTTTAATTCGCTTTACCTTATGATCACGTTTTTCGGTTTCATGAGTCACTGTTTCAACTGAATAGATTTTTAATTCTTTCATTCATTCAATTACGCAATCAAGTGAATGCTGTCAAAGTCAAAAGAACAAAATCAAAAGAGACGGGTTAAACCGATTAGGACCAGTCATTAAGTCATTAAGAATTAGGTTATCAAAGTTCATTAGTGTGTTTGCTAGTTGAAATTGGTATTTCTCTTTCTGTTTGAAAGCTGAATTTTGTATAGTAGTAGAATCTAACTGAAACTTCACGCCTTATTAGACAATTTTTTGACACTGAAAAAAAATCGCAGTCAATTTTCTCTTCTTTTTTTCCTGTTTCAATCCAGATGAGAATCAAGCGCGTCAACTCGGCGGCTGTTTTCCGTCAAACTACCGGCTATGTTTCATTCACATTTCTCAAAAGTTTTATAAATTTTGTGGGCATCTCATTTAGCCTAATCAAATTTTGGACTTTTTCGTTTATGACCAAATTTGTTGCCTGAAATTTTGAATAAGATTTTCAGCTACTATTTTCAATACCGTTTTATTGCATCATTTTGAAATGCGAAAAAATAGATTTGTTTAGTCAGCGATGCGTATTGTTAATTTTTTATGGTTGATTTTGTTAATTGCTCTCGAACGAAGTTTGAAGCAATTGAACATCTTTTTCTACAAATTTTTTGCTTGACCATTTCCTAGATTGTTCTTTCGATTTAACTTTATGCTGTGGGCTAGGATTCGAATGTCCCTGGTTGGGTTTTTTTAGTACCCATAAGGACAATTTTTCTGTGCTATAGCCTCATCTGAATTAAATTGCCCCACCTGTCGTTCGAGAGTAATTTTTTCGACGTTGGTCGCTTTATGTTGATACCAGGTGGGTGGTGTTTAGTGCAAAGAGTTCTTCATCTAAATTATTGCATCACTTTGATTTAGGAATGGGGAGTTTATGGTTTATTTTAACTTTTTGCACGAAGGCCAGATTTAAAAGATTTGACCATTAGCAATTTCAGAATATTTTTTGCACGAAGGACAGATTTAAAATTTTTGACCATTTACTATATCGGAAAATTTCAATGTTTTTTTTCCATTATTTCTTACATCGAAATTTGTTTGCCTTAGTCTGTCTTTCGCTTATTGTGGACGGTAGAAAGAGGAAGTTGAAGATGAATTTTTTATGGTGTTGTATCTGAATGACTACAATAAAGTTCTTCAAAAACCTCTAGAATTTGGATGGGAATTATTGAATGACTTTATTGGATCCTTGCAAGTTTGTTGATGATTTTGACCATTAACTATATCGGAATATTTCAATGTTTTTTTTTCATTATTTCTGACATTAAAATTTTTTTGCCTTAGTCTGTCTTTCGCTTATTGTGGACGGTAGAAAGAGGAAGTTGAAGATGAATTTTTTATGGTGTTGTATTTGGATGACCACAATAACGTTCTTCAAAAACCTATAGAATTTGGATGGAAAATATCGAATGATTTTATTGGATCCTTGCAAGTTTGTTGATGACTTGAACGCTAACTTCTTTTTCTTTGAACTTTGATTGAGTTGGGTTTTCGAGCATTCGGTTTTTACATTTGAGAGTATTTAGCTTGTTTCTATGTACAGTGGTTAGGTAACTCTGGCAATATACAATATGAAAGGTCTTTTTTGCATCTAGAAAAATTTTTTTTGCCTCTTTAGCAGCCCTTACAGCCTCTTAAACTCAACTGCCGACCCCAGGCCACTTACCTGTCCTCCCCTACTTATCGACCTCTCCTATACCCCAGCCTTCTTTGCTTGACAAATTTTTGTTCGAGAGTTTTCTTGTGCTTGCTTGAGTGATGTGACTTTTCATCAAAAGAAACGGGCTCTGAACTGGTAAATTTTTTCCGGCTAATGGTTTTTTAAATGTTGAACTCTGCGTAAAATCATTTACTGCGAAAAAATTAGAACACAGCTGATCAGTGTTATTAAAATCAGTTCAGTTTGAATCATCAAATGAACCCCACTTGCTACCATTTAGGTTGTACTATGAGATGTTTCTCCTGTATTCGCTCCAAAAAATTTCATGCCACTGATTTACGATCCAAACGATGAGAAATAAAATTTTGAACTCTCCTCTCATTTGGTGAGATGTCGAAAAACTCATCAGAATTTGTCGTCCGCTCTGATTTGGTGACACAATATTTGACAAAGACTCCGCATCAAACGGGCGAGACAATGAATCAAAGAATAGCACGTTTCAAATGTGTCTATAATCTCGCGTTTCTTGCAATCATGATAGTAGTAGAGCCACTGGTTGCTGTAACAGATACTGATTGCGATAACCTACTAAAAGCTACAAACAACCCCGCATGCTGCAAACTTCTGTTAGCAGCCATAGTAGCGTTAGGTTTGAGGGTCTTAAGAAATGTTTCCAAAACTCACCCAGACAACCCGATGGCCAAAGGATTAAATTCAATTCCAACTTCGCCAATTTTCTGGGCTTTCTGTTCGTACTTTTTGTCCTCTGCAGATGACAGTGCAAAACAACTATTTTCCGCCGCATTTGCGATAAGACTGAGTTGCAAAGGAGAAGTTACGGTCAACAATAGGGTCGAAATCCAATGCTGCTTGCGGGCCCGCATTCCATGCAGGTAAGAATATGTTCTCTCTGGAGTTGTCGGTAATAAACATGTCTGCACACAGATGGGAAACAGATGGTCTGCAAAGCAATGCTCATATAATTCTGTCTCGTATACGATCAAGGCGAGCGATCACATCACTTCGACCATGGGATGACATGGCATGATCTCCCATTACGTCTAGGATCCCAGATTTACAGAAAAGACATCTTCGATCGTTTTTGTGCAGCTTAACACCCAGACGAAATTTAAGAGCAACGTGGAATTCGTTTGGAGAGAAAACTAGTCCCACAGCTGGAATGCTGAGAACCAGTCAGCTGGTTGTGTTAGAGAGAGAGCATTTTTCAGATTTTTCATGAGAGGGATGCGTGGGCAAATTATCACCGAATGCTGAATTGTCATAACGAATGAGATGTCTTCGATTGGACTTTAGCCTGTTAGTTTTTCTTAAGAGGACAGAGGATTGTAAAGCAGAGCCCACATATGTAGCCTGAACTTGATCAGTCGATCTTCTTATTCCAACACCGGCTTGGTTAATCGGAGGTAGTGCTTCATCCCATAAATTATCTGAAAATAAAACTCCCAAAATCTCTTAAAGTTGCACGCTGAATGTAATCGGAGGTTAGCGGATTTTTTTTCTTCTGAGGGAGAATTGCATCGCAAAAGAGTAGCTCATTTTGGGGGCACCAAGGTCATAGCGAAGGATACCAAGAGAACATTGTGAATCGTTCATATATGGTAATTCCTCTATTTTTAAAGTGTTTTAGTAGGTAAGAGGAAACAAAGCATCAGCGCCCATATCAGCTTATGAAACTTCAATTTCCATCTAAGCTATTCATACTGATCAAACTATCAATTTTGTTCATGCTTTCGACTGAACACCACTCGAAATTCTCCTTTCTGAGTTCCAAACCGCATTCTGCTCCTGTTACTGTTAGGATTGCCAACGCTTGAAACAGATCGTCCTCAGCTCCTGCAAAATATCCGTCATCAACATACCAGCATTGTTGCATGAGGTTTGATTATTCCTTTTCCATTTCAATAACAAGGGGGTGGATTGCCAAAAAACAAAAGTGGCCCCAGTGATTCTCCCTGTTGCACACCCAACTGACTCTCAGCCGTTGAGGTGTTGAAGAACAAGTCACTGCAGCAAAAGCATCGGTAGCAGCAAGCAGCAAAAGGAGGCAAATAAAACTATGCAACATTTTTGATGAGCTGACGATATTTATATGCTTCATTAAACTAAATGAGTTTTGAAATAACTTTGGAGTATGCCCCCTACTGTTTGCTTCTTTGATTTTTCCGAAAGATATTTTTGTGGCATATACTATGCTCTTGGCTCCTCCCCTGACAGCAACTCCTAGCAGCTTGGCTCTAACAAGTCTCTGGCCTCGGAAGCTGCTTCTTTTGTGATGCAATTGGCAATGAGACTGCAATTGGCAGTGAGACGCCTGAGTAACTTCGCCAACAGCAATTGGTCTTACCCTAGATTTCTTCTTGAATGCTGTTAGTGATGCTCTGGCTACATTATGGACGGCCCGGTAGCTGCAAAATTGTAAAAAGACTGGAGTTGTAAAATCATTTTTGCTTCATCAAATTGAAAAGGTTCGGAGCTACAGCTTCCTAAAAGGTCATTAATTCGTTTGCCATTGCATGCAGTTTTTCATGTTCAATGGGAGTTTTTCTGTTTTCTGTTGCTAATCTCTCCGTCGACAAAATTTTTGCCGTACGTCCGAATTTTCCTTGACGACAAAATATTTTAGCACAGGAAGCACTGACTTGATTGTGTTGTTGCTTTTGCTTTTCGCCTGCTTCATCGAAGCCGCTTCGAACCAAAGCGCAGCATAAGCCCGCTCTCCTTCAATCAAATCTATTCATCATTGATTTTTCCTGTTGCTGCTTATGTATTTTGCCGCCTCTGTTGTTGGCACGAAAAAGACATTTGCTTTTTGGCAAAAAACGTCTTCCAGTTATCAACACAAGCAGAACTCTATCGTTAACGAAATAATTTTGATCATCGCAAACAATATTACGGTGAAATGCCTCAGGCTTGGATTATTTTTGCTGCAAATCGTTTGTATATCTAGTAAATCTGGATTGCTCCTGCCGTCTGGTGAATCAATTACCAGTTTTGAAGATTGTACCAGCTCATCTATGAGGGTATGTATATCTTTTTTTATCTTTTTCACTGTAGACAGAAGTTGAGTGAATTGTTAGTATTCAAAGCTGACTGAGAGCACACCCCATTCATCGTAGTTTGGACCTTATTGTAGGTATCTCACTTCAGATTTGTCTAACTCGTGCTTCGAGATTGAGACCTTATAAAGATTACTCTTTTATAGGGATAAAAAGACAAGGTAACAACTGGGATCAGGAAAAGAGATAAGACATCTTAACCGTCAGTTCACTCATCTGGTGTTCTAACCCAAATGAGGAATCGGATAAATTTACAAAGGTTTAAAGAGCTTGGTTTACCAACAACTACTGTCTTCTTGTAAAAAGGCTTTTTATGAGCTGAAGGTAACATAAGGTTTTAACTGATTTGAATTTTAGTTTGACATCAAGAATCATTAATGTTGTCGGCTTCCTTTCCTGGTATAAACAGTTTCGTTGGTTTTTTCAGTTCTGCTTCGACTGCAGGTGTCTGCAGTTCTTTTACGGTTAGAAACGCAGCAACTTTTTGGAAACAGTGTTCATCGTTTACCCGCATTATTTTTGTACGTTGTTATCTTTTTGTTGCAAGAAAAATAAATTTGCGATTTAATTTTTTTCCGAGAATCGAAGATCATTTTTAAATACAAGTTCATCAATACCGAACATTATACGGAATTTTTTGCAATTGAGGTGCTATAGTTTCGGATTAAAGATTTTTTGAAGTTTTGTGGTTTCGTTTTCCTGAGTGAATAAGTAGACACAACATTTTTGATGGTAATTTTTGGAATTAACATGTGTTTTTGCCGATGACGCGGTATCTACGACCTAGATATTTTCTTCAGTGCCCCGTCCAAAAACCGGATATTCTGAACTGGAGAATCGGCGCTGCCTGATCAGCACCCCGCCCACGAGGGAAAGTCGTATTCGAGACTTTTTGTTGGACTAAAGAAGGATCGTTGTGAACAAAGCTAAGTTTTTTTCTCCGGAATATTTTTTATCTTGTAGCGCTAAGTTTTGTCTCTCTGACAAAACTAAGTTTTGTTCTCCTTGACAAAGCTAAGTTTTGTTCTCCACAAAAGAGATTTATAGTACTCAGCACCAGGAAGAGAGCAATTACTGTTTTGATTTTTGACAAAAAATTGTAGGAGAATAAGCTTCTGCAAAGTATCTTGGCGTATATATTGATACGAAACTAAGGTTCAACGAAGAAGTGAAAACTCAATTCATAGATTGGCTCGTGCAATAAAAGTTTTGATTACACTAAGTAATAGCTAGCCGGAGAAAATACAATTTATAATAATGCAATTGTTTTAAATCACGCTCCTTAATCAGCTTACTTTTTGTCGGGTTGCAAAGATCATTAGTCTCAACTTTGAAAGAACAGTTCAATTGTGAAACGGAGATAAAATTAAGAGAAGGTATAGTGAAGACAGATCTTTAGAACCGTAACAAAATATGACCCGTATCTTTTGGCAAAAAGTACCGTTGTACAAATTATTTGTTCGCTTGCTCAGCAACGTGCCTCCTGCATGTAAAATAGAATTTTTCTTTAAGAAAAAAGAATTGAAAGATCATTTTTGAAATTTTTGAGGGACGCAAAAGTGATGGATACGCAAGATCTCATGTTTATCTCATTGTATATCTTCACGCTTTGCACAAATCGTTCAAACAGTTTTTTGCTCGCTTTTACTATAGTAATCTCCAGTTCATTAATTAACTAATTTAATTCTTTTTTTAATTTACGTAATGATATTCTTAACTATACCTTGCCTCTTTACCACTTTGCATTTTATTCTTATGTGTATAAGAAGAAGTTAACATTATTTTTGTGTTGTTGAGAGGAAAGTTGTTCTGTTTCTATGAAACAGTAGTTTTTATACTGATAAAATTAGGAGATTTATAAAATGAGAAAGTGTTTATTTGAAAAGAAAATTAAAATAATTAATGTGCCTCTAGTGCCCGAACAAGTAAGTCTGGCTGGCATCTCAGTGCCTCTGATATCCCCTTTGCGCAACCAAATAATCTGATCAGAGGTAGTTTTGTTCGATCACCTGAACGTGTGTTTGCTTATCAATAGGCTTCGAAGTATGTTGCGGATGCAACTAAAAGATGTCTAAATACGGAAGTTAAGATGATTTGCCGCAAAAAACTTGACTTTATGTCCCACATTGCTAACTGTCAGTTACCAAAAAACATGGAAACAAAACATCAGAATTTGACTTTTTCAATGCTAGAAAAATGTTTTTCACTACATATTAATGGTAACTAACCGACATTCAACCTTCTGATGTTACAATTACAGACGCTAACGATAACTTGGTTGTGACAAGAGCAGACAACGATCTCCTGCATGGATTTTTTACTGGAATCAGATGTCACCAAGAACAATTTTTTTTGGAAGTTGGGTTTCAGACGTCACCCCTACAAGAGTTTCTAGTTTTTTTTACTGGTTTCAGACGTCACTAGCAGAAGTCCGCCCGAGGTCTCAGACGCCACCTCTGATGTCGTGTTCCCCGGTTAGATCGAGCCAAAAATCTCTAATTTTTTCGACAAAAAGCCACCAAAAAATTGAAATTTGTCCCCCAAAAACCTGTTTTCTGCTACTATAACACCTCGATTGATAAACTTTGACTAGTTTTAATTTTCTAATAGCAAGTAAAAGCAATTTAACTACTTTGAAAGAAAAATTTGGTGAGAAAGGCCAAAAGTCAGAAAAACGGTCGCAAAATCAGAAAAATCAAAAAATCCATTTTGATTTTCTGATTGCATATTCTAATGAAATACCAAAAAAGCCTTCGAACTATTTTTTTGAGCTAGTTTTCAAATAGCGAGAAGGCCATTCTAGTCGATATGTCATACTGGAGTCTTAGAAACGAGAATTGTCAGAAATTTTTTTCTGAAATCAGAAAAATCAAAAGAACCCATTTTGATTTTCTTGCCCCATATCTTATTGATTCACAAAATAAACTCTTGAACTATCTTTGTGAGTTAGTTTTGCAGTAGCCAGAAAGCTATTTTGGTCGATATAGTATACTGAGTCCTCAAAAACGAGAATTGTCAGAAAATTTTTTCTGAAATCAGCAAAATCAAAAACCCATTTTGATTTTCTGACCCCATATCTTATTGATTCACAAAATAAACCTTAAAACTATCTCTGTGAGTTAGTTTTGCAGTAGCCAGAAAGCTATTTTGGTCGATATAGTATACTGAGTCATCAAAAACGAGAATTGTCAGAAAATTTTTTCTGAAATCAGAAAAATCAAAAAACCCAATTTGATTTTCTGACCCCATATCTTATTGATTCACAAAATAAACCTTAAAACTATCTCTGTGAGTTAGTTTTGCAGTAGCCAGAAAGCTATTTTGGTCGATATAGTATACTGAGTCATCAAAAACGAGAATTGTCAGAAAATTTTTTCTGAAACCAGAAAAATCAAAAACCCATTTTGATTTTCTGACCCCATATCTTTTTGATTCACAAAATAAACCTTTAAACTGTCTTTGTGAGTTAGTTTTGCAGTAGCCAGAAAGCTATTTTTGTCGCTATAGTATACTGACTCATCAAAAACGAGAATTGTCAGAAAATTTTTTCTGAAATCAGAAAAATCAAAAACCCATTTTGATTTTCTGACCCCATATCTTATTGATTCACAAAATAAACCTTAAAACTATCTTTGTGAGTTAGTTTTGCAGTAGCCAGAAAGCTATTTTGGTCGATTTAATATACTGAGTCATCAAACACGAATAATGTCAGAAAATTTTTTCTAAAATCAAAAAAAAATCAAAAAAACCCATTTCAATTTTCTGACCCCCATACCCTATTAATTCACAAAATACGCTCTTAAACTATCTTTTTGAGTTAGTTTTCCAGTAGCCAGAAAGTTGTTTTAGTCGATATAGTACACTGGGATCTCAAAAACAAGAAAGATCAGGAATTTTTTAAAATTTTTTCTGAAGCCAGAAAAAAAAAAACTCCTTTTGATTTCCTGACCTTATATCCTTTCTATTTGCAGTTTGAACTCTTATGCTAGCCCTGTGAGTTAATTTTACACTGGAGGGAAAGCTATTTATGTCAATACATCGAATTGTGATCTCAATAACGCGAATTGCCAAGAAAACTTTTTGAAATCAGAAAAAAAATTCAGAAAAATAGTTTATTTCTCTGACTTCACATCGCCTTGAAAGCAAACCAAGTTGTCAAGCTAGCCCTTTGACTTGCCGTGCAATTGCCAAAAGTTGATATTTGGTAGATATATGAGTCAGCCTCAGAAAAAAAAGAGAAGTTAAAAAGGCTTTTCGAAAAAAGAAAAGATAAACGGTTTCGATTTTCGGACTGCACAAAAAAAACCTAAGTTGTAAATCAAATAGTCTAACTCATTTTTTGAGTAAGATTTTGAAATTGTCTCAAAATTTTTCTTTTCGAATATATTATATTCGGAGTCTGGAATCAATAAGAGTTACAGAAAAAAGTTCGAAACAGGTTTCTTTAAAAATAGAAAACTCTTATTACAAAATCCCAAGAACACCTCCGATAAAGAAAGCAAAACACATAAAACAACTTCCCAGCTAGAACAAAGTTCTGATTTTTCGAAAGATTTGCAAAACGATATATATAAAATATAGCCTTCAGCAAAAAAAAACGCAAAAAGCTTTCCCCTGTTAACTTTAAGAACCGTTTAATTTTTTCCTTGTCCGCGGTTACAAACGTCACCGAGAAGAAGTCCCTATTCCCCTGCTTGTCTCAGTAGTCACCAATCAGAAGAACAAATTTTGCACGGTTCCAGTAGCTACCGAGAAGAAATCGATAATTTTTACTGGTTTCAGAAGTCACCATTGTAAAATGAGAAGCCTTTTCTTTTTGGTATCAGTAGTCACCCCATTTAGAAGATTTCAATTACTTCAAGAAGAGGAAAACATCTCTCAAAAACCTCAAGCAGTCCTACACAGTAAAGTCCTTAGTGGGTTTTCCTAAATCAACACAGAGACAACTCAACAACCAACGTATTTTCTTGTAACACTCGTTGCTTAGTCGCTCCGCAAAAAAAAAAATTATATATATTTTTTTCAGCAACCTCCTTTTTGGGCTTCTCGTAAAAGTAAAACAGTAGAACTAATTGTTTTTTTCTTACATTCAGGGAGAAAGCGCAAACTAAAGTTTACTGTCATTGTCCGAAGAAAAAAGTACTATTTGAAAACAAAAAAGAAAATCTATTCGTAGCAGTTATTTGGTCCTGTAAAAAAAAAGACGATAAACGTTCGAACGAGTTTTTTTTCTTTTTTTAGCAAATAAAATCTACTATAATAAGCACCACCACAACCTTAGGATTCTTGTTTTTGAAAAAATTTGCGTCGCTTAACTTTTATAGGAAATTTTTGGCTGATTAGCCAAATTAGAATTTGAACTCAAAAGTTCGTCGCTCCGGTTTTTCGCCGTTTTCATTTTAACCTGAAAGACAACCATAACAACAACAACAACAACAGAGATCAAAGATGTCGCAAAGGAACAACGAGTGTCAGTTTGCAATAAACATGTTTAAATCAACGGAAAGTTCTTTGAAAAGCCAGCTTGATTTGTTACAGAAGGCAATAGACGATAGAAAGAGCTTCCGATCATTAAATCTACTGATAAGCAGAGCCAAAACGCTGCAAACAGAATTGGACAAGAAGACAGAAGCAGTGTTGAGGGCGAAGCCTCACCAGAGTACAGCAACTTCGATTATCGACAGACAGAAAGCCTTAACATCCAGACTGCAGCAATACGAACTGGAAGTTGACACATTGGACGATGATGGTCTATTAAGCCAGTCCTCAACAAGACTTCGCGATGACGTCACAATTCCCTCTCGCCCAAGCAGCCGACGACTGGATTCAGAACGATCAACACCAACACGCAATGTTATCACTGAAGAAACAATTGTCGAGCAAGCAGCCAGTTCACAACCGAACGATACAACAGCCTTCATTAATCCATCGCCCATTTCTCCAAGACCAGTCAAGCCATCACTATTCCTGAACAACCAGCAAATCCAGGATCCTCTTATTAGCCATTTGATAAATCAACAACAAAATCTCCATCAACAGAACAGAAACCAGTTTGTTGACTCCAACTCAACACATCATGCTAGTCATTATCATCCAACGGCATCAAACACCCTAGAACAACCCAATGCTAATCATCAGCAAGAAACCTTAATTTTGCCGCCTCTCAACATGTCAAACTTGGATCATCAGTTGAACCAAGAACCCAATTTCCTAACGGCAAAGGATTTAGAATTCAGCGGTTCTCACTCCAAACAAAAGCAGTTTGTTAACCGTTTCAGTTATCTTTGACCCCTGAAAGTCAGAGAGGCTTCCGAAACGTCAACGTACCTTGTCCAAACCTTCAAGATGAAGGTGGAAACCCATTCCTTGGCAAAGCAATTATTGACAAGCCTCTTAATCATGGATCTGAATACGTGACAATAGATCAAAACCCTCACTCATCTAAACAAAACTACGTTCAGCCTATTTATTATTGTTTCACAAACAATTTACAACCAACAACAGCTGCAAACGTAGTTTTGGATGTCCAGAGCTATTGTTTTTCAAAAGAACAAGATGTTCAGCTCAAACCTCAAAAGCCTGAAAACAGTTTTGTGCAACGTGTCAGTTCTTTCAACATCGGTCCCAATGATCCTGTAAAAAACACAACCATGACAAACAGCTTCCCAATTAAGGGTTTAGCAGTTCAAAGGCCTATTGTTTACCCATCCACTACCCCAGCGCAAGCAAACATCCAGTCAGTGCAGAGCGATCTACAACTTCTTACAATGCATTCCACAACCTCTCAAGAAGCGAACAAACCAGTCCATAGCTTCAATCCGGCTACTCAAACCAGTATGGTGGATATTGGTCAGAACAACACAAACGCTTATTTATCATATCCTTTACCCATCAAGAACATGGCAGCTGAATCAAAGTCATTCAAACGACGAAATTTCGCACTTGCGACCTCCCCCTCTACCTAATCTTTATCCAACTAACATCTTGCCAACTTCAAGCGTAAGGCAGCATCAGGCTCCAGTGTTTAATACAATTGGACATTTTGTCCCCCCAATGACCAATAGTGAACTTCAGCCAACATCCGTCGACCTAAAATGCGCGATCAAATTGCCGCCATTAAAATTGCAAAATTTTAATGGTAACCCCATGCACTATCACGAGTGGATAAAAAATTTTTTCTCAATGGTTCACAATAACATTTCAATTACTGAAATACACAGAATAACCTATCTACAGAATTCAGTGTCGGGTAAGGCAGAGGATCTGATACATGCCTACTCTTGTGATCCATCCTATTATAATACAGCCCTCAACGAGATAATGAGCCGCTTTGGCGCCCTTCAGTTGTTGTCAACGCTTTTATCAACCAATTAGAGAGCTGGAAATGTAATAGTTCTTACAATAAGCAATCCTTCATACCATTCTCTTCATTTCTAAAGAGACTTGTCCAGGCTTTTCAGAACTTAGGTTTTCAAGCCGACCTTCAATTGTCTACTTTACTGAGGAAAGCGAAGGAAAAAATTCCCCACAACTTGCTTCTTAAATGGACTGAATACACCCTGACAGAGAATGTTAAAACAACTACCCTTGTTGAGTTTCAAAAATGGCTCGATGTTCAAGCAAGGGTTTATGACAAAGTAAACCAGGAAAATAGAACCAGTACCTTCACTCACAACAAAAACGGTAATTATCCTGCTGTGACAGCACAACAATCGGTTCAAGAAAAGTTTAAGCAAACAACTGCAAGACAGTTTCAAAGGAACAATTTAGATCAACGAAATGTTAATCACAACGGCTCGAAAAATGAGCAACAATTTGCAAACAAGCACACAAATTGTGTTCAATGTCACAAACCGCATTTTGTTGCAACTTGTTCAGACTACCATAAATTGTCCCCTGAAGGTCGAATTCAAACTATCCAGAAAAATAGCTTGTGTACAAACTGTTTAAGTAATCAACATCGCAGAGACACTTGTCCCTCCTCGAAGCGTGGTCAAGTGTGTAATGGTTTTCACCATACAACAATACATAATCCAGCTAAACAATTCAGCAGAACACATGCCGCTTTTACTACCAGCAACGTCCAACAGCAAACTAAAACCTCAAGTCAACAAAATTGGTCATCGAAAGACGACAACAACTCACAAACGCGAAAAAGTATTGAAGCAACTCAGAATAGAATAACACAATTCAAACCCAAAAGCAATCTCAGGTACGGAAAAAATTTTGGAAATAATAATAATCAACAGTCATTGAAACGTGCGAATTTGAATGGACCTTCTACCAGCCAAAATTTCAATGTCAACCAAATATCTAGTACATCGAAATATTGGTTTGAGCAGTTACAGCTGCTGCCAGTATCCTTTATCAAAGAAGATAAAGTATTCGACCCGTATGCTCTCATTGACCCAGGCAGTCAGTTTACGTTTTTATTAGATGCTGTTTCTGACTACCTGGAACTCCCACGCGAATATCAATCTTCAACTACTGTTCAATATCTAAGCGTTGATTACGAAATGCCCCTATCAAAAATAAAGCAACCAATAACAGTTTGCCCTTTCAATCAGTTTGATGAAAAGTTCCAAAAATCCAGAGCCTACAGCACCCCTACATTAAACGTTAATGCAGCCAATGTCACTGAGCTAAACTATGTTTGCGATGCATTCAATGAACTTCGACACATATATTTCCCAGACATTGCCGAAGGTAAGATTGGAGCACTCCTTGGTGTCAATGCTTTTGCCTTTATGCATCCTACTGAAGTAATTCAAGGCACCGAAATCCGCCCCTTCGGAGTAAAGACAAAGCTTGGATGGACACTTGCAGGAGAGTACCTGAACACACTAGGAAACCGCTCTTCAAAATCTTCTAATAAATCAAAAGTTTTTGTATACCATGTCTGTCGGAAAAGTCCAGAACAACCCTTGGACAATTTGATACAAGAATTTTGGTCAATGGAGAACGATGGTACCAGAAAAGAAGATAATACTATCACTGAAGATGAAAAGTCTGCCATTCGAATACTTGAGAGTACTATCAACCACACAGGGGAAAGGTACGAAATAGGTCTTCCATGGAAACTACCTGCCAATCTTCAAAATAACTATTTTTCTGCCCTCAATCAGCTAAACAGTTTGAACAAACAACTTAATAATGATCCAAAACTAAGTGATATGTACCAACAGACTCTTGTCATAGATCTCGAGAAAAATTACGTCAAGCCAGTGGAAATGGCAGACCCACCCCCTGAGAAAATATGGTACTTGCCATATCACCCTGTTCAAAGCGCAAACAAACCAAACAAAGTGCGTCGTGTCGCCAATGCAGCGTCAAAATTCAAAGGCGAGTCACTAAATTCCAATCTTCTAACTGGACCAGACCTCTTAAAAAGTCTAATAGGAATTTTGGTCAGATTTCGTGAAAAACCTATTGCTATTTTGGCAGACATTGAAGGAATGTTCATGCAAATCGGCATCCGAAATGAAGATCAATCTGCACTACGTTTCCTATGGTCTATTGACAATGATGTGCGACAGCTTCAATTCACCAGATTTATTTTCGGTGCAACTTGCTCACCATCTTGTGCAATTTTTGTCTTAAACAGATGCGCAGAGGACAACGTCGAGACATATCCAAAAGCACAGAGCGCTATAAAGTCTTATTTTTATATGGATGACTACATCCAGTCCTTCGAATCTCCTGAAAATGCCAACGCGACTGCATTTGACGTAAAGAACTGCCTGAGAGCCGGTGGTTTCGGCCTCACAAAATTCCTGTCAAACCATCAACAGGCTCTTCAGTGTATTACTCCAGAAGACCTCGAGGAGCCCAAGAGTGAAACAAGAGTCCTCGGACAAAAATGGAACCTTGAAAAAGATACATTTTTCATGAAATCCCTAGGAGAATTCCCTAAAGAAGCTGAACAATACACTCAACGGAAACTTTTCAGTCTGGTGTCATCGATTTTTGACCCAATTGGGTTTCTTGGACCAATGACAATAAGGTTCAAAATTCTTCTTCAGCAACTTTGGAAATTAGGTAGAAAATGGGACGAGCCACTCCCAATTGAACTTCTACATCCCTTACAAAAGCTCCTTAGCAGTTATCACTCTATGCATCAACTTGAAATTCCACGACAGATGACAACACATAATCTACTGGAGACAGAGAACCAGTTGCATGTTTTTTTTTGATGCATCGATTGTTGCAACGTGTGCTGTTGTCTACCTCAGGAGCTTGAATAAGACCAGCAACGAAGTACAAACTGTATTCGTGATCGGGAAATGCAAAGTAGCGCCCGTAAAACAGTTGAGCGTTCCAAAGTTGGAACTGGAGGCATCTGTCACAGGTGTTCGACTCCTGAATTTTGTTAGTTATGAACTCTCTCTTGAAATCAGCAATGTTTTTATTGGACGGATAGTCAAGTTGTCCTTGACTGGATTGGTTCTTCCAAGAAGCAACCAGTTTTTGTTGCTAATCGCATTGCAGAAATAAAAGTAAAAAGCAAACCTGACAATTGGAATCATATTGCGACAAACTTAAACCCAGCTGATCATGCAACTCGTGGTTTAGAACCCAAGGAAATTGAAGCAAATTGGTTTAAGCCACCAGATTTTCTCTCCACAAGTGATGTCTTTTGTAGACCTACAAAGCAAATGCCGATTTGTGCTGCAACAACACGATCTGCCTTAAGAACCAAGAAACCAGTACTCGACCCTAAACAGTTTTCAACATGGACAAAGATTTTGCTTACGATAGCTACTGTTTTCAATCTGATCTACAGAGCGAAAAAACAGCGTGACAATCACCATCAACACACTGTTGAAGACATTGAATTATCAAAATCTTACTTGATACAAATGTCGCAAGTCAACAGCTTCCCAACCGTCATCGAGTTGCTAAAAAGTAACCATGAACTGGACCCGAAATTCAAACACAGGTCGTTAAACCCAATGCTTGATAAGAACGGTATATTACGCGTCTGTGGAAGGCTAATTTTTGCTCCCAGTGAACTCGAGTTGGCCAAGCGGCCAATAGTACTTCATGCAAAAGATCATATTTGTCGTTTATACCTCGAACATGCCCATCGCATCTGTGTGCATCAGGGAACAGAAGCCACTAAGGCTTTTGTACAGCAAAGGTACTACGTAATTGGTCTCCGAAGAACACTGCAGAGCATTAGATACAAATGCTTCCTTTGTCGTCGTTTCGAACCGCAAAACATTGAGACTTTTATGGCACCGCTACCTGATTGCCGCTTCCCGACTGAAAACAAACAATTTACATTTGCCAACTGCGGATTAGACTTTTTCGGCCCATTTTACATTGAGGAAGAAAAAGATAAGTTTCAGAAACACTACGGCCTCATCTTTACTTGTCTGGTAACGCGAGCTGTTCATTTGGAAACCTGTCCAGATTTGAATACAAACACTTTTCTGAACGCCTACCGCCGCTTCACTTCGCGAAAATGTCAGCCCGCTGATTTGTACAGTGACAACGGTAAGACTTTTGTTGGTGCCAAAGAAGAACTCAAAAGCTGTCTGAATGATCTCGACAAGGATAAAATTCACAAAGCACTTGCAGCACAGAACACCAAGTGGCACTTCAACCCACCTTATGGCCCTCATTTTGGCGGCGCTTGGGAGCGGCTGATCCAGAGTGTCAAGCGGACGCTCCTGATCATTCTAGGGTCAAGAAAGTTTACTTTTGACGTTTTCCACACAATCATGGTTGAAGCAGAAGCTATGATGAACTCCAGACCACTTACAAACGTGTCGGACGCCATGGAAAACGAAGAAACATTGACGCCAAACCATTTTCTACTTCAGCGTCCTTACAACTCTCTTCCCCCTTGTATCTTCCCGTCAACCAAGCCAGCTAACATGAAGTCTTGGAAGAATGTTCAACAATTCCTCAACCACATCTGGAGGAGACTGGCCCGGGAATACCTACCGACCTTGATAAAGCAACCAAAATGGACCGAAAACGCCGGGAATTCACTCAAAGTCAACGATGTGGTGTGGATCCTGAAAGACTCCACCCCACGTGGTATTTGGCCTCTGGGAAGAGTAGAAGAAGTGTTCCCTGGACGAGATGGTAACAACAGAGTAGTTAAAGTGAAAACGGCTCACGGCACCTTCGTCCGCCCCGTGTCCGGTCTCGCCCGTGTTTTCGCTGATTAGCTTTTTTTTTGATATTTTTTGCGCTCCGGTTTTAGGCAAAGGGGTTGCATATAGTTTTTCAATTTAATTTGGGTTTATGGATTCTAACTGGAATTGGAAACATATTTATTTGGTGGATTTATTCGTGTTTTACCCTCTTTTTCCTGTTGCCCCCGTGGAGCATGTTGCGGATGCAACTTCAAGATGTCTAAATACGGAAGTTAAGATGATTTGCCGCAAAAAACTTGACTTTATGTCCCACATTGCTAACTGTCAGTTACCAAAAAACATGGAAACAAAACATCTGAATTTGACTTTTTCAATGCTAGAAATATGTTTTTCACTACAAAGTAAATTTGCGTTTCGAAGAAACAGAACTTCACGTTATTCGGCTGTTTTTTGTAGCTTCTGAGCAAAGACAGGCGTAAACTTTAGGATGTCAGACTAGATGTCAATTTATTTTAGAGGAGCCGAAATGAGATAAAAATTGCATACCAACAAACTTTTAGCGCAGAACTAGATCTAAATTTCGGATGACTACAAAACGTCGTACACTCGAAAAGTGAATGACAAAATATGAAGGTATACTATTAAATCTTAATATATAGACAACGCGTGGCTTAATCACTAATAAACTTAAGCTAACACTGCAAAAATTAACATTTAAGTTTTTCTAGCGTTGAAAATTCACTATCAGTATTAAGATCAATAGTTTGAGTTAAAATGATTGTTTTAAGAAAAGTCAGAATTAGAAAATTATTTGCATTTTCGTTTTTCTCGTTGAGTGTGATTCTGTTGTTGCTTGAGTTAAACCAATTACCACAAAATAACGAAAATCGGGAACAAGCAAAACAGAAATTTAGTAATCCAAAAATTGTGGAAGGGAATCGATTTGGATCGAAATCAGATCAAGGAGGAGATGGAATTCCAGGAAAAGAATTCAGTTCCAAACACAGCGTCAAATTGAGCAACTCACGAGAATTATTCTCAAATTATCAAGATTTTCTTAGTAAAAATCCAGAATTAGCAGGCGTTAATTTTACTCGGCCGCCAAAATGTGAGAAACCAACTATGAAGTTCATGTTCACAAAGGCGTACAAAGTTGCTTCGAGGTATTTCACGTTGTTTACAACCTTTTTACCCCTTGTTTGATATTCATTATTAAGTTTTAGTAACCATGCAAGACGGGTCGTGGAAACGGGTTGGATCATGGTGTCACTGAGAAATAATGATTTGCAGTGACAATAGACAATAAACATTTTCACCGTAAACAGGGTTTTTGTTTGAGCGGCATAGGCGGTGAATTTGATAGAAGATACTTCACATCTGAGCAGTGCAAAATAATTTCACCGCATATCAGTGTTATTCGGTGAAATTTTACCGGTTTCATTGTTGTCATCATTTTTTATCATATTTCACTACGGAGGCATACAACACCAGACATATTTTTTTTGTTCCGAACCCCACTTGGGGGGAGGAACTATATACTCAAATGCGTTTTTTGTTGAGTCAATTTTGGCCGATCGATACATTCATCGTGGAAAAGTGTGAGTGGTATTATTAGAAAGCTCGTCCTGCGTAGCGTTGGGAATTAAAAAAGCTTTTCTTTTAATTTCGTTTTTTTGAGTTATCGAGTTTTAAAGTTTTATGTGAGTACGTGATGATTAACATGATTTTTGTTCACCTTTAGCTTTTTTTTGTTCAAATTAAGATTTTTTCTTAAAAAATTATTAATTCAAAATTGCATTTTATGTAACAAATGAAACAATTTTGTATTTCTAACAGACGAAAGGCCATAAAACGGCTAGCTTTCGTCTCATAGGGAAATTTACTATAGAAAAATTCGATTTCTATATGAGAGCTATTATTTAAGAAACGATTTCATATTTTTTCTTGTTTTTTTCAAGTCACTTAGTGACTAGTCACTTTGCAAATCAAGATTCTATTAATGACAAACCTTTTTAACAGTCAAATGATTCGCACTGATCAAATAATTCTATTCCAAGGAATCGCTCATGTTTTTTATGGCTCTGACTAGGAGTTTTCTTAATTTTTATTAAAATTTTGATTTTCACTTTGGGATTTCAGTAAAATTTTGTAGTCTTATGGCATAGGCTCGTTGACTTAAAATGCAATAGGTCTCATAAAGAGCAGTAAGTGAACTTATGTAGGAATTTGTGTGGACAGCTATTCGCTGTTAAGACTTTGTTTTTTTTAACATTAACCGTTCTTAAACTTGCTTCTGTGAACTGTAAGTCCGTGAACTACTGACAGGACCGCCTTCCTTTCTAATTCAATCAAAATTAAGCTGGTTACTGGTTTTATTTTCTAACAATTGTCTTTATGACTTCGATGTCACTACTTTCATTATTTTTTTAATCTTTAGTTATTTTTTCATAATCCTCCTTTTTCTTAACTTTCCTTTCGAAATTTCACCACATTATCCTATATTGAGAGATTCCATTGGATCAGAGAACACGTTCAATTGACCATACATAAACTTGTCACAGAAATACGTTTGTTTTTGATGCCTACGACACTGTCTTCTTGCACTTTTCTAATATATTTTTCATTTTTGCCTGTCTTTGTTGTCTTTTTCATAGTCATACGACTCATTGAGATAAATATGGGTTGAATGAATGAGGTTGCTCAATGCAGTAAGTTCATAGCAATCAGCCTTAAAGTTTATGATTATATTTCTTTTTAAACCTATTTTAAAATTTTTAGGTTTTGTTTTTATATTTGTCAACCTGAATCTAATTATCATGATCGAAAATATTGAGGTTTTCAGTATAGTTTTATCAGTATAGTTTCATATTTCACAACGGAGCCATACAGCACCAGAAACATAATTTTTTTGTTCCGAACCCCACTTGGGGGGAGGAACTATGTACTCAAATGGGTTTTTGTTCAGTCAATTTTGGCCGATCGATATATTCATCGTAGAAAAGTGTGAGTGGTATTATTAGAAAGCTCGTCCTACGTAGCGTTCGGAATTAAAAAAGGTTTTCTTTAAATTTAGTTTTTTTGGGTTATCGAGTTTTAAAGTTTTTTGTGAGTACGTGATGATTAACGTGATTTGTTAACCTTTAGCTTTTTTTTGTTCAAATTAAGATTTCTCTTAAAAAATTATTAATTCAAAATTGCTTTTTATGTATCAAATGAAACAATTTTTGGGGTTTCTAGCTAACAATAAGTCATAAAACGGCTAGCTTTCGTCTCATAGGGAAATTTACTATAGAAAAATTCGATTTCTATATGAGAGCTATTATTTAAGAAACGATTTCAAATTTTTTTTCTTGATTTTTTTCAAGTCACTTAGTGACTAGTCACTTTGCAAATCAAGGTTCTGTTAATGAAAAACATCATTAACAGTCAAATGATTCGCACTGATCAAATAATTCTATTCCAAGGAATCGCTCATGTTTTTTATGGCTCTGACTAGGAGTTTTCTTAGTTTTTATTAAAATTTTGATTTTCACTTTGGGATTTCAGTAAAATTTTGTAGTCTTATGGCATAGGGTCGTTGACTTAAAATGCAATAGGTCTCATAAAGAGCAATAAATGAACTTATGCAGTATTTTGAGTGGACAGCTATTGGCTGTTAAGACTTTGTTTTTTTTACCATTAACCGTTCTTTAATTTGTTTCTGTTAACTGTAAGTCCGAGAAATACTGACAGGAACGCCTTCCTTTCTAGTTCAATCAAAATTAAGTTGGTTACTGGTTTTACATTCTCACAATTGTCTTTATGACTTCGATGTCACTACTTTCATTATTTTTTTTAACTTTTAGTTATTTTTTCATAATCCTTCTTTTTCTTAACTTTCCTTTCGAAATTTTACCACATTATCCTGTATTGAGAGATTACATTGGATCAGAGAAGACGTTCAATTGACCATACAAAAACTTGTCACAGAAATACGTTTGTTTTTAATGCCTACGATACTGTCTTCTCGCACTTTTCTAATAAATTTTTCATTTTTGCCTGTCTTTGTTGTCTTTTTCATAGTCATACGACTCATTGAGATAAATATGGGTTGAATGAATGAGGTTGCTCAATGCAGTAAGTTCATAGCAATCAGCCTTAAAGTTTATGATTACATTTCTTTTTAAACCTATTTTAAAATTTTTAGGTCTTGTTGTTATAATTGTCAACCTGAATCAATTATCATCATCGAACATATTGAAATTTTCAGTATAGTTTTAACTGATCTAGTTTAAATAACATTTAATATAAAAATCATAATAGATAACAACGAAAGATATTAATGGCTCCATTAGTTTGTGGTTTAGCAAATTGTTTGTAACTTTTCTTCATCTTTAGTCCCTTTCTGTGGCTAAGTCTAACCAAAAACAGGTCCTATTGGCATCACAACGACTTTTTATTAAATTTATTGGGACTTTTTCCGTTAAAAAGCGAACGTTTTTTAAAACGTTTGAAAATATTTGCTTTGAAAAATGTTGGTTGATTTTTGAACTTCGCCTCCTTGTTTCTTCTTTTTGTCGACTTGTTAACCAGTCTCATTCATACAAAGTCCCATCTGCATTGTGGTAACAAAAAAGTAAATTTGTGTAGTTAAGGTTTTATCTGAATGTTTTTTAACATTGTTACTAGTTGCTTTAAAGATTAGGTGTTGAATTTGTGCCGTAAAAATGTTTCTGTTTCTGCTTATTTTGTTGTTCGTTTTACTTTTCCCATTGTTTTTTAATGTCCAATCTCGTGAGCGTTGTTTTGAGGAATGGCATTATGTTATTCATTAAGTAGTTTATGTAACGATTTTTTAAATTCAAAGATCTATTTTTGATTATCTCTTCATTTGGTTGACAGTTAATTCAAAGATGTAGATCAGCTCGGGTCAGAACATCGTGTGAAATTGCATATTAACGAGCCTCCTTGTCGTAACTACAGAACCATAGTTGTTATGGTTTTTCTTCAGTTTTTATCGTTCATATTCTGATGAGATTCTTACCAAAATTTATATCGAACAAGATCTTATCAGGCTGACACGATAGTAAATCTACCATACGTGAACTTTTTTGTCGTGCATAGTCTGACTCATATTTCAGCTCGCATAATACGAATAACCTTTATTCAGTTTTTTCAAAACAAAAATTTCTCCTAAAGGACACTTAACAAGACTATCTCCATTTTATGAAAAATATTCCTTTACAATAATATTGCTATCTTGTAGATTTCAACAAAACAAGTTTAAATGTACATTGTTCTGAACGGTCAAAAACTGAAAAAGGACCTTAAGATAAAACTTGGTTAATCCAGATGCTTGTTCTCGGTTATTTGTTTCAGAGAAGTAATGATCCTGTTTGATAGGAAGGCTGACCCTTAGTTAGCCGTTGCGACCCAAAATTTCTTTACTTTGAGCGACGTGAATGACCTATGTGACATGACGTTTTTTATTCTGTGTAACTATAACCAGGTGGACGTTTTCGAAAAACGCACAATAGTTGGAAATTTATAATATTTTAAAAATCAAGCTTCAATTTTCTTTGAAAAATAAAAACTTCGAGAAAGTCTTTCAAAGATCAACTCAGTTTTTCTAAAATTCGAGGCCGGAACAAAATATAGTTTTTGTGTTATCAAAGCGAAATTAAATTCTAAACATATTGATCTGAAACATATACGAAAACGACACTCGTATATTATGAAACTTAAAATGTAAAATTGGAATAAAATGAAGCAGATGGTTTGAATAAGCAAAAAATTGTTTGAAAAAAACTTGAGCTTCTCTTTTCCCTCAAGAAATGAAAAAATTTAAACTGTCTCATCAACAATCAATTCATTCGGTCGATCAAATTCTTTTTTAAAACGACACATTTCTATCTCTGCAAAAGATATCCAGAGGCTAGTTGGGCTGAACAAAAAAGTAGTGATGGTAAATGTTCCGAAACACAATTATGTTCTGAATATTGAACAAAAACAGTAATGGTATGCCCTTATCTTAGTTTTTGGCCATAAAAAAAACTTCGACTTTTATTTTTTCGCCAAAAATAGCAGTGTCAGTATTGTTAAGTCTTTGCATAACAGTGTATCGGAAAACTTCTGTAAAGTTATATCGACGATATCCAAATTAATGCTTCTGATCGATCGGTCCGTATGTTACATGACCTTTTGGCCGATTAAATTAGTATCTTAGAAAATATAATTTTTGACGATTTTGCCTTTTAATTCCTTTTTGCGTAGTGAAGTAAATGAGGGTTCACCAAATGATAGCTTGTGTATAATACTACTTCAGTCAATGAACTACTTAAGTTTTCACTACTTATTATTTAGTTCAGTTTTTGTTTTCACTTGTCAGACCTTAGGGAACAAAATTTTTTCTGCTAAGTATTTTTGTCTTGTAAAATCTTAAGAGGTATTTTTTAATCTTGTAATATAGACTCAAAGTTTTTTCGTAAAAACTGATAAGATTTCTTGATTACTTATTTTATAATTAATGAGTTCAAAAAGCTGAGAGATTTTGAGTTATCGATAACTTCCACCTAGTTTTATGTTGACTGACGGGAATAGATGAAGGTACGTCTTATGGAGTAATCTCTTAAAAGCTCTCTTAAAATTCCTAGAACAATATTTGAGTTTCAATTTTTATCCTTCTTTTCTTATTTCACGTCTTGACAATGACAGCTGTTTGTCCATTTCCTGCAGTATAGAAACATGTAAAATTGCTGCCTCATATTTATTTTTTGTTCGGTTTTTAGAAAAACTGTTATTCTGTCTTCTCTATTTCACTAGCAGAAAAGGTTATCTGCTCATTTTAAATTTTCCTAGAAAATGAAAATAAGAAAAAAAGCAAAAAAAGAAAAACTTTGTGCTGTTTTTATTGGATTCGTTTTCGATTGCAGTGAGTTCTTTTATCATATCAACTGTCTGACTTTTTAATGAGTTATTTGTTGATCTAAACTTTTTCTAGTCTAAGAAAGTGACTCCCCCACCCCCCCCCCCCCCCCCCCACGGACTTTGCTTTTTTCTTGCTTTTCTATTCCATCTTCAGGGATATTTGAAGGCACATAATTTCACAGGTTCACGTGTAATATTTTGTAGTAACGAATTAACGCTAATACTAAAGTATTCGTGGTTAATACTTGACTTGAGACTTGCAAATCTCTTCTTGCAGAATGAGGTCCCATGTGGTCACTTCTGATCAGGTTGTCTTAGATTGCACACCTTTTCATAATGCGCTCGAAATACAGTGTGGGAAAACCTAGACTATGATCTGAAACTTTTATGATTAGGTGCCATTTTGGTCTGGTACGGTCTGATATTAGATTGTTGGGGCCAGGAATGGCTTAGTGAAGGATGAAAGTTTTTTGAACTCGCTGATCAGGGACAAATTCAAGCGAACGAATGTCTGATCTGAGGAAAATTTGAACGCATAAAAGTTTTCAGATGACCCTAATGATCAAAGAATTCAAAATCTTGCAAGAATCTTGCAAGAAATCTTGCAAGAAATCTTGCAAGATAATGCATAGTTCTTCCAATTATATTGCAAGATTCTTGCAAGAATTGAATTCTTCTTGCAAGATCCCAGAGGTTGGGGTGTTTTGTGTGATTTGACAACAAAATAACTGGAACAAGAATTATTAAAAGCACCACAAAACCGCAACGCCATCCTTTTGGACAGTTTTTTTCTTGCTATGTGCTGACTTAAGGATTGGTTAAATGAACTAATGTATCATTTTGTACAATTAGTTTGTTGTGTTACATTGCGAAATATCAGTAATTAAAAACTCCGGCTGTTTTGTTCTCTTTAACCTTATTAAGAAACATTACTTAGCATAAGATCAAAAACGGAGTATATGTTTGAATTACCAGCAAGTTGAGGTTGATTTTCTCAGATAAAATCTAAACTATAAATCGGATGAAAGAAGAACAAAAAATGAAACTTCAAAACACAGCGAATAATTTTCGAATGAAAAAACTTTAAGGACATTAACACCAATAGCTATCAACTGAAGGCATCATATAGGTTCACTTGAATCTGAATAGGAAGATAATTAGACCTAACATTAATCGAATTTTTTACGACAACAGAAAACATGCTAAATTACCGGCAGGATCAGTAACAAAAAATACCAACTTTTTGTGTCTCTAAAAATTAGTCGTTTTAATTGAAAATGAGAAAAAGATTGAAAATGTTTTTGTCTTTGATTAGGTAAATTGAACTTTGAAAAGACGGATTTGGTTGCCTCGAGTAGCCTCTAGTTAATTGTCGGAAAGTTGTCCTTGAATTCAAAATCTTGCAAGAATCTTGCAAGATTCTTGCAAGATTTCACATTCAAAAGGCGTTTACAAAAAAGTCATATAGGTTCAGTTTTGCTGATCAAGAATACTGATATCATTCATTTCATTTGGTTTTAGTTTCAGCTACCAAATGTACACAAATAAATTTTCCAGAATTCAAAAACTTGCAAGATTCTTGCAAGATTTTGAATCCAGGCTAGTATTTTTTTCATTGAATTAGGTTTTGTAATTGGTTTAATAAACAATAAACTGCTTCAATGATGTTCCCTAAAACATTCGTACTCAGATTTTTTTTGCCTTGATTGATATCTTGTAAGAGTCAAAACGGAGATTTCTTTCATTTATGGAAAACACTGGATTGATATTTAAATAAAATTTCAAAAAAGGCATAAAGGAGCTATCGGTCTCAATGATGATAATTGCTCCAACAATTGAGTGATATCCCCGCATTTGAGATTCTGGTTGTCTGAAAAAACGCTTATTTTTTTCTTAACAATTTCAATTCCAAAGTTTTCTACATTTAAGGATTCTGTATATCAAAGATCTGTTTTTCAAGGGTGTAAGATTTCGAAAAAAATTCAATAAAGATTTCTCTCTTTTTCTCACAAAAAAGTAATTTCCATAGCTTTTTAATTCTTCAGCGCAACAAAATTTGTTCAACGTTTGCGATTTACATTAGAAGATATCATATCATAGCTGCTCCATATTTTTTCCAAAAACTATTACTCTTTTCGGAAAAAATGAAAGACTAAGAGAAGATCTTATGGTATAGTAGATTATCTGACCGGAGACAACTGACTTGTCTGCTTAACATTATCTAAAATTGAGAGCAGAAAATGAGCATTGAAACTATTTGAGCATTTTGTACGAATGATTTTTTATACATCTCAGTGAAGTTTTAGAAATGTTTTATGTAACTGGGAAGTATTTCCTATAGAAAAGTTGATGTTTCCTGGGCCATTTTCAGCTGTAAAAAATAAAAACAATGGCTATTTTTTCGATAGCGATGGAAATAGTAGAACAAGCTCAGTTCTTTAATAAGTCATCAGTTCTTGCAATCTATTTCAATCTTTTTCTGTATCATTCTCCCAAATTTTTGATAATTACACAGTTTTCGCAAATGAAACTATTGTAGTTATTAGTGAAAACTAACTTGTTTAGTTGTCAATCAACAGACGCGTGGTTTCTAAGCAAATAGTTTTTTTTTGAAATTAAGCATTATTGGTCCGACAAAACGTAAAACTTGAGTTATAGCTACCCCATTCTTTTAACTCATCACTCGCGCGCAAACACCCTTGTTTTAGGATCAAATTTTTTTTACTTAGCAGCGCAACAGTAATTTGAAAAAAAATATTGACTTTTTTTCACATAAGGCAATAATCTGTCAAATTTGGTCACAAACAATGATCATTTTCACTATATCGCGTTTTTACTTCAGATTCAGCTGTTTCTTTAATTTCGACCTCTCAAAAATCTTTTTTAACCGGTTTTTGAGAAAAATTTTTGAAAAAAATTATATCAATTTTTAGCGACAATTTTTTATCGTTTTCGGGAGTAATTCAAGTTTGAAATATTTTAATTTAAAGCAGCAATTAATGAACACAAAAACAAAATACTGACAGAAGACTTTAGAAATATTTTTTTCTGGCTAGGGTACGTGCGGGACTCTTATTAAGCCATCTAAGCTGTACGAGATGCAGTTTAAAATTTAGAAATCAATTTTGCCGAGTTGTGATACATTGCTTGAAACACACATTTTGTAAGTTTTAGAGTTTGGCACTGTTTATAAGAAAATCATGCACTGCATAGAGCTTGTAATTGGTTGTTTTTATTCTATTGTTTTGATTGTAATGTCAGTTGATTCGGTGTAAACGCTGACCGAGAGTACCAGTGTTGGGGAACTGCGAAACGAGACAAAAATGCGATCTAACATAGTTTTATATATATGACCGAGAGTACCAGTGTTGGGGAACACGAACTAATGCATAAAAAATTGAAGAGGTTATGGGTATTTTTCCTGCGCTACATATATGATGCCCTACATATATGAGGCCCTACATACCTTATTAAAACATAATTTATATGCTCTCAAAGGCCGATTCTCCCGTTTTCTTGCAAATGATACAACGCTGCAACGTCATTGCGACAAAAATGACGTTTTCGAGCTCGCTTTCGAAATCGAATACAACATTTAGAGTTTTCTGATTTATTTTGATAACTTCATTCATTTTTTGAAATGTTAGATCGCATTTTTGTCTCGTTTCGTAGTTTTATATGTCTCAAACATATGAAAATTTTTTTGCTGCTAAGTCATGCTCTGTTCTCTAAAAAACTTTGAAAATTAGGGGCAACTATAAATTCTTTAAGATTCTAAAACAAATAAATGCTGCTTTTGTTCTCTTTTTGTTTCCCTATCAGAGCAAAAAACGTGAGATTCTTTGGTTATTTTGTGTATTGCTGAAACAATTTTACGAGGTTCATAAACTTCTAATCAGTCTGTTGATAACCATCTTGGTTATTTAATGTTGTTATGGTTACTTAATGTTTTAATGCCTGTTGGGAAACTTTAATCAGGCGACAATTGGTTTATCCAATTTCTTATCAATTTTTTTAGGAACCATTTTATCGATGAATGCTAATTTATCTTCTCAGTCCTCTGAAATTAAGAAGTTTTTTACAATTCAAAGAATTTGAATTGTATTGGTGCGCTGTATTTTTTTCAAGATCTGTTTACGTTTTTTTTCGGCTTTTTCACGTCAGTGAGAAATCAAATTAGAGTGGTGATTTTTGTCACACTGAAATAGTAAAAAATTTAGTCCTTTTAAAAAAAAAATTATCTGTTGTTTTATCACTTAGAGTCATCAGTGACAGGTTTGATTGGTTGCTTATGAGACACAAATGAAACTAATTATTGGGTCAAGATAATAGCTAGTGCTTTTCATGACTTTGACACTACTTCTTCACAAAAATTTTTGAGTGAATTTTGGTGTTCTGCAATTATTTATTTTTTTTATGTATTATCATTTAATCTCATTGGGGCCGTCTTAACTGGTCTCATTATCGACAGGTCTCATTGGTTGCTAAAAATGCTTCAATTAAAGCAAGTCATATCAGTTCATAGCTATTGATTTTTGTGACTTATACACTTCTTCGTTTTTTTTAAAAAAAAATCTTACTGATTTTTTAAATTTTATAATTGTGTTTGTTGTACTTATTGCTGTCTTATCACAATCTCATTGATGACAGGTCTAGCTGTGGTCATTGAGGAATCAAATATTGGATGTACAGGTATCCGTCAGTAGTGGTTGCGTGGTGTGACTTTTATACTAAATGTTTTCGAAAAGTTTCAGCTAGTTTTATTGTATTGGAACATAGTTGGCACTTTGGGTACATAGCAGTTGTTTTTTGATGTTGATCCTGTCTTTTCAAAAAACAAAAGTTGATTTTTTAGTCTTGCTTGTTTTTGATGTTCTGGTTTTGTTTTAAGGTTAGTTTCATTACTAACAGCTGTCATTTGCCTTTAACGGCTGTCGTGAAAAACGGTGACGCATATGTTTACTCGAACAAAACGTACGCTTTGAAGCGTAATGAAGATGACTAAAAATATAGCCGACGTTACAAGAAGTGCAGAGTTTAATTGCAGTAATTGCTTAATTTAGTAAGCAAGTTAAAGTTACATGTAATATAAAACTAAAAATTTTCAATCAATTATGAACAAGCTATTGCAAAATGAAATTTCATTACTTAATAACAAAAATACAAAGCTATGATATAAATAATTATTTTCTAACTTTCTCGCGCCATGTTTATACCTCAGGGACTCATAAGACTTCATATAAAACTATCACAACGAAAAATGAGATTAATTTACTCACGTAAATACTAATTTTTGCGACCCACTTTAGGGGGGAGGAACTATATACTCAAATGCGTTTTTTTTGTCCATTCAGTTTTGGCCCATCGATATATTCATCGACGAGAGCTGAGACCGGTATCGTTAGAAAGCTCGTTCAGCGTGAAATTCGGAATTAAAAAGATTTTTTGATTTTTGTTTTTTTTTGCAGGGAGTTAATGAGGTTGAAAGTTTTGTGATTAATAGACTGATTTCCGTTGTTTTTATTCACATTTTCCGGAATTTTTACTCATATTTGAGTCAGTTTTTTTTGCTTAAGTATGTTATAAAGTTTTCTTAAAAAGTTTTGTTAGTCTGTTTTAAAAAACAGAAGATTTTTGATTAAATATTTAATCTAATAATTAGGAGCAAAATATCGCTACATATTTCAATAAATCAGCCATTTTTTCTCAAAAATCGCAAGAAATAAGCTTCGTTAGTCAACATTGGTTTTAACACCTGAAAGTTGCAGACAAATTTTGCTTCAACATAAGAGATGGCTAGTTTGCTTCTTTGTACTCTTTGAAAACTTCTGGGTTTAAAACTTTGCCGGTTTTTAATTTACATAAATCGATAATTATGCAAACAGCGTCTTTCTTTCCTCGATATGTGGACTATTTTGTCATATTACACTAGAATTGCAACTTGGCACCATTGCATGTTCCCAATGAACGAACAGTATTAGCAAGGCTAGTTTTGGTCTGATCGTGGAAATCTACAATCTAAAAACAATTCGGATTGTAATCAGTGGCTTTTTTTTCCGAATAAACAATCTGCTTTTGAATGCTCGTCGCAAAACAGAAGATTTCTCATCGACGCTAACTGTTAACAGGTCCAGTTGGCTCAATAAACAATTGTCAGTTAATGTATTTGTAGTTTCAGTGAAAAATTTATTGTTGTTCTGACTTTTAAAACCAGTCGTTTTCAAAATAGATAATGGATTATAGAGATTTGCATCAGTTTTTTCCATATTTTGTTCATTTGTAGCTTAGTTTCAGCAAAGACAGAGTACATATTCTACTTCATTAAGTTGATAATAATTAAATCTCTCTTGGTTCTTTACGCTATAAGTAAATGTTTTCTGGCTTTGATGCTACTAGTTTCACAGCAATTTTTTGTTTTTTGTCATTTGCTCCTTTTTCATAATGTTTTGTTTGTTTTGGTCACATTAACAGTTTTTTGATGGTCACATATTAATTTATTGGTGTACAAAATTTAGGAAAATCAGTTTTTAAGGAGTAGGTTATTGTTTTGACGGCATCAACACAGTTTTCTAGAAGAAGTTAATGAAAGTTTTATCCAAATTTGTCTTTAATTGCCTTCCTTCTTGTAGTCATTTCTGAAACTTTTGAACAATAGGAAGTCTTAAAAGTCAATTATGGAGGAACACAGAAGCTTATGAACTGATTTTAGTTGTTAGCTGATGGTTTTCATGACTTTAAATATAATTTGTTCAATAATTGTAAAAAGAATTTTTTTATTTTTTCATCTTCTGTTCTTTTTGCTTTATTTGTCATCTAGTCTCATTAATCACAGGTCATATATCAGGTTTCTGGCATTAAAAAAGGCGAAATTGAACATATTGAATGGTTTAAGTTAATTTTTTATGTCGTTAACGGCTTCGACGCTACTTTTTGAACTTTTTTCTTTTTTCAAAATTTTTGTCTGTATTTAACTTTTTTTGTGAACAACAGACACATACTGATCAAAAAATCCTCATTGGCCCTTGTAGAGGAATAAGCAAACCTTATTTTTTGGCAATTTTTATCTATTGGTTTTCAAAACCTTTTAATCATCTCTTTTTGAAAAAAAATTAAACCTTGCTTCCTTTAACTTTCTCTTCTCTTCCTGTTACCTAGTTTACTTAAAGAGTGGTCACATATCACTTATGGGCGTTTTGGCGTTCAAAAAAAGTTGCAACTATACACCTCTTATCCTTAGGGAAAAATTCATGTTTATAACCGCCTTGACACCGTTTTTGAGTTCTTAATTTTTTCCTTTTTCTGTTGTGTTTCTTGTAATTTCTGTTATTTGAAAAAAAACTTAATAATGACAAGACCTATTGTTTTATCTTATGGACTTCTAAATGATTGTATTAAACCGTTTTTTTTTTGGTTTCTGTTCGGATCTAATGGGTTTAATTACTTCGAGACCAATTGTTTTAAAAAAAAACATGAGCGTAGTTATTAAATTAACTAGCTTTGTTGGTTTTGTTATACTTGTTACCCAATCTCATCAAAGACTAGTCCAATTTTTTTCTAGTGATGAACAATTAGCTAGTTATTTTGTGTAGTTTAGGTTTTATCTGACGCTATTTGGACTTTTAGACTTTGTTATAAAATTTTTCTACAAACAGACATCGAGTTTTGGATGTTATTAATGTTTGTTGTCGTTGTTTCTTTCTTTTTGTTTGTCTTGTCCAGTATTTTCACTAATTGAAAATATCTTCGGCCCTCTAAAGCAGCATTTCTTCAAGCCCACTGAATTTTTTGAGTTGGACGCAAGTTTTTATTCCTACACCAGTTTTTTTCGAAAAGTAATTGAATTTTTGAAAAATATCTATCCCTTCCTCATTTGGTAGACAATTAAACTGAAACGTAGGATGAGCGGGGTCGGAAAATTATGATTGAACACACAATCATTGGTTCGAGTCTCCTTGTTTAGTGTTAACTGAAAATTTGGGGTCAATAAAAGCAGTTTTCTGTTTTCGGCTCTTTTCGGATCAGCTCAGGTTCCGGCGTCTTTTAGTGTCGTTTTCTTTTTCACTAAACCGTAATGAAACAAACTTTTTGTTTTTGTGCCAAATCTTTTTGCAGTAGGAAGAAAATAATTGAAAAGACTAGTCCGTAACTATCGTGGCAATGAATTAGAATGAAATATTGAATCAAATTGTTTGAGGAAAAGTATAATGTTGTAAACAAGGGTTCAAACTTTCAAAGTACGCTTGCTTCAATTTTCACTCAAATTGCTACCCATTATCATACATACGAGATCGCGAGGCCCTATGACGTGGGCAGAAAAACGAGAGCTACTCGAAGTAATCACGGATACTTTATGGAACATTTGGAAATTGACAACTCGAGCAAGACCGAAGCACTTTTCCCAACGGACGAGTTTTTCTGGGTCACGTCGGTCCGAGAACCCGTTTCGTATTTGTACTCGTATATTAAATTCAACGGATGGCAAAGATATTTTGCTCATGAAAATTTCAGCAAGACTTTGGTTGATTACAACGAGGGTAAATTACCACGAATGAAGGGTGCGTTTGTAAGTTCATTGTGTGATGCTATCTTCAGGCCAGCCTGTCGAGATAAAGACGACAATAACATCAGGGAGTGTAATCAGGGAAGTAGAAAATAACTTACATTACTGTCCGTTGCTATTTAGTTATAATAAATTTACTTTAATTTATGACCGAATTCTATTTTAAAAACCCAATACATGGGCGAGAGCGTAAAAAACGGATTTCGCTCACGCTTTTTGCCGCCTTTGAGTATTTATTACCATTTAAGGGAAATGAGAATTTTTCTCGTATGTGATGAGTAAGGACGGTCCGAGCGATACATGAATTACGGCAAAACATTTCAAAGCAATATTTTTTAAGTTTTTTATTAAAATTTGGCTGACTGGTGTAGGATTGTAAAATTGCAATCGTTATTTTTTCATTATTTCAGTTTTTCTTTTGATTTTTAAGTTATAAATGATTTTTTTTCATCGGATATTAAAGGTTTAACAATAACAGCCAGAGAAGGGCTAAGAACAAGCGAGGTGTAAGAGGAAACGTTTCCGGATAAAAACAACTCAGTTTGGTTTTTGAAAATAGACAAAAATTTTAAGGTGGGCTCCTGGAGCTCTTGCAATCATTTTCGCTAATGCCCCTCAAATATTAAAAAAGACATTATCAAATTTTAACTCAGTAACTCAGATTGTAATTTGGTTTCATATTTTTCAAAAGCGTTCCCATTCTTAGAACTTCCTCATTTTACTCAAATTAAAATGATAAAATTAAATAAATTTATATAAAATCAAATAAATTAAAATTCTAAAATTAAATAAAACTGAATAAAAAAAATAAAATTATTCAAATTGCTTTAGTGATGCGGCTAAGAAATGCTTCAATGATCACGCCATTATTTGCTCCAAAAAAAGCAAACCAAAAAAATTCTGCAATAATCAGTACATAATAAGCATAATTGATCAAGTCGAAGAACTGTCACAATGATCAGGCTATAAATTATTTAAACGATCAACCGCAAATGACCAATCATCAAATGAAAATTTTCTGCCCACTTTGTTGCAAAAATAGCATCAAGTGAGGATTCCTCGATTTAGATTAAACTATTGACTAATCTGTTATAAGATAAATTTAGCAAAAATTTCCTGCAAGAATTATCAATACATACATTACCGAGCAATCACACATTACCGAGACTCTCTGTTTATTCAGTTTTTTGATATTCTTGGATCTTTTAATAAATTGTGTTTGGAATTTTTCGAATTAATTGTAATCCATTTAGTGTCAAAGACCGTTGCCACTGTATTAGGTCTTGGTTCATGGAATCTGTCATAGATACTTAATTAACCGTGATCCTATTGCCGCTTTAACATATGATCTGAAACTTAGTGTACGTCCCTCTTCTTCTTTGCGTGCCATATCATTTGACATCGGCGACCAATTCTCTCTCTCTCTCTCAGCCTCTTGAAAACTTCAGTGGTTTTGGCACAATTTGTCGCGGTTTTCATCTGATCCATGAACATCAATCTTTGTTGAGGCTTCTTGCCTATAATCTTACCAGTCATCGCTTGATATTCAATCTTTTGTTTTCTCATCACGTGTCAAAAAAAAAATGAATTGCTAAAAATCGCTTGACAATAATTTTCAATAGGCATCGCTGCCCTCCTGCTCAAAGAGTAGGTCATACTCTTCTTTTAATACAAAGTGATAGTCTTGTTTGTTACTTATTCAATCGAGAACAGAAGAAAACAAAGTTATAAAAAATTTATTCAGAGACAAAGTTATTTAAAAAAGTATTCAGACAGAAAATCAAAACAATGTTCAACCAAGCAATTCGTAGTCATAAAAAAGTTATTCAGAAACAGAAAACAAAACAAAAAAGTAACACTGAATTCCGATCTATTTCAAGGAGTATACAGCCCTATGTTAGTCCGGCAGTGTAAATATTTTCAAATTACGCGTAACAGTAACATAATTACTTATTACTTTATTAATTATTTAATCGAGAACAGAAAATTTGACTTCAAAAATCTGGAAATTGTGTGAACATATCTTTAAAAAAAGACAGTGCCCCAATACAATTCAAATTTTTTGAATCGCAAAAATTCTTTGAATTGTCAAAAACAAAACAATGTTCAGAACAAGGTCCTGTTTCACTATATTCAGAAACAAAACTTTTAAAAGTTGTTCAGAAAAAAAACAGAAATAATGTCAAAAACAACGTCAAAGACAATCATAAAATATCTGTAACGATCATGGACACTTGTTTTGATAATTACGTTTCACTTATCAGTTTAATTTTGCAATTAATCCTCTAAATATAACGTCCTGTTTCACACTTCCTCTAGCGGTGGATAAAATATAAAAAAAAATCTACTACCCTTTATGATTCAGATGGTCTTGAATAAATACAAGCTTGTTATTCCGGTTGATCGTTTCGACGAAGCAATGGTTGTCTTGCATAAACTCACATGTCTACCTTTATCCGATTTCGCATATATCAAACAAAAAGTAAACGAACATCCCTTTGAACTGACACCCGAAGATTTGAATAGTCTTTTGCAGCGACAAGATTGCAATAAATGGCTTTATGAAACAGCGTCGCAGACTTTCGACAACCAGTTCCGAGAAATCGGTCAAAAATATTGCACAACTGAAAATTGCACGGACGAGATAGCTCAACTGCGCGAGGAGAACAAAAAATTAGCCCAAAATTGCGGCGTGATTGATGTCAAAACAAGTGGCAAAATGAACACATTTTTATTCAACGCCACCAAATTGAGACAAGACTACAATCTAGCGTTGAGATGTATATCATTCTCGTTTGATGTTCCAGGCTCAGTTTTCGATGAATACAACCGGATTTTGCGTTCGGCCCAAAACCTAAATTTTTCCAAAAATTATGTCGCACGATTGTTGGCTGAATCATGGATGAACAGAGCTTATAGAGTTTTGGTTAATTAACGATTGCACCTCAGAAATTACCTGTTGCTTAAACAATTTTAAACTATATTTCACTTTATGAGAATTAATTTGTCGACCGAACTCACAGTTATTTTTGGATACTTATTGTTGTTTTTGTACAAATTTTTTCTGACCTGGTGATTGATAAACTTAAAATCTTGCAAAATCTTGCTAGAAACCCTACAAAGAAATGTATTATTCTTCTATTTTGCTTGCAATTTAATCCATCTTGAAAGATTCTTGCAAGATTTTGAATTAATCTTGCAAGATTCTGAATCCACATTTTTTTTCATTGCCTGGCTCCAGGAGGCGACTGGTCGAGCTGAAATATCAAGGATGAAATCATAATACTAATACTAACCCCTTTTCCTGAAACCTGGTTTTAGTATTTCTGGACAACGAAAATCTCCTGATGAAATCAGGCAGGTAGTCAGCCAAAGCAATTGGAGTCCATTGTCTACTATAGAAATAATAATGGTGCAAGTATAATACAAAGTGACCTACAAAGAGGAAGACAAAGACTCTAATTAAACAATTTTTGAGTTTTTCATGATTTAAAGAGTGACTGAGAAATGAGTCATAAAGATAATTAAAAAGTTTTCGCTGATGGAGTGGGTGTGATTGACTTAGTATTTTAGGAAGGAAACGAAGAGAAGTATTTTAGGAAGGAAACGAAGGAAACGAAGAGAACTTGAACTTTTTCATCTGGATTGCCAAGAGTTAACAATTTTGGTCTTCAGCATTTTCAGGCACTGTTGGTAACGCTTTTCCAAATTCTCTGCTATGAACAAAAACATTTCTTCGGGCCAGACATTTCATGACTGTTTGTGGCCCCTCTTGATGCGGGAAAACGTAACAATTTTCCAAACTTTTATTGAACACACCACCTTCTTCTCAAAGTTCAAATCTATTAACAACATCAATCAACATAATTAGCTAAAATTTAGCACACTAGAGCCTAACTTGAACATTTTGTTCAGTAATTTCCGAAGATTTCAATTTTTCCATGGATTTGAATTCTTCTTGGAAATCTATTCGCTTGTTTTCGAAGATTATTTTTTGATGAGTGGATTAAATTTTCTAGCACAATTGATCTGAACACACTCAACCGTTGAGATCCAAAAAAAGTTCAGATTCCCTTCATTATTGTCCAAACCGGTTCAAGAACTTTTGATATTGACCTACTTGCCTCCAATTAATTTTTTGAGCTACCCGAGAGAGATTTCAGAAAAATGGTCAAAGACGAATCAGATATTTGCATCAAACTTTTGTGTGAAAATTTGTTGAATGAAGCTACGAATCGAAAAGTGTCTTTTTGACCGTTTTTTTTAAAGTAAACAAGTCTCAAGGGAAATGGAAAAGCTTTGTCCAAAACATTGGAGCTCATTAGAGCATTAGAATTTTGGTGATTTATTCACGTGAGGCCCATATGATGAATGCAGAGGACTTTGTTCAGACAATCCAAGAGATTGTTCATTCCAAAGACCCAAATAGGGACAAAAGTTTTGATAATTGTTTGTATCAGCAAAAACAACTCTGCTATAGCTCTTAAAGGGGTTTGATCTAGATATTGATGAGAACAAAAGAAGAAACAGTAGCGCGACGCAACAAGTGAGCCAGGCAAAATAAAAGCGGATTTGATTGCTGGCGATGAAAATAAAATAGAGCTTGCGCTGACCAATGAAAGTATTCAGCAACTGATTTAGTAATGTTGGATTTGATTAAAAAAAGATGAAAACAAGAGCTGCAATTATCTGAATTCAAGAGCTGCCTCAGATTTCCGCGGCTCAAAGTAATAAAAAAATTAGTTAATAATTAACTGTTTAATTTGTAAATAATAACATGAATGATCATCATTTTACAGAAATTATTAATAAATATTTGTTTATGAGTCCATCCAAACAGACTGTAGTCATTTCGGAGTTCAGAAAATTGCCAGTAGCTTGTTCTTTGTCTTTTTCTTCGCTGACTTTGTAGAAGACCAGAGATGCAACAATTTGAAGATTGGTCTTAGTGATTTGGACAAGAGATATTTCGACACACGGCCAAATGCCAAAAGATGATGTTTTACATCACGGATTTATCCTGAAATATCATCACTAGACACTGCATGTCTGGACCGGGTTCCATTTAGGTCATTAACTAATTTTTTTATTACTTTGAGCCGTGGAAATCTGAGGCAGCGTGAGCATTTTGTGGTAAGTGATAGTTTTGTTTCCAGATACATTTTCAATTTTTTCTCTCATCACAAGGCGATTGTAAGATTATAGGCGAAACTAACCGCATAGAGACACATTTTGTTGTCTTTGCAGAGTCTAGGTATTTTTGTCTAAGTATCGTTATCTATAGCTGCAATTGTTCTTTTGGAGGCCGCTCGTTGCTCATTATACATGACAATCTTGACCACAACCTTTTCGTTTATTTTCTCGTTGCTACTCGCCTAAAGTCCACCTGGAAATGAAAAAAGAAACATATTTTGAATGCAGAGGCAGAGGGAGTTGGGGACTATGAGATGCCGGTGCGCATAGACAGAATCCCGCATATTTGAGGTGCCAACCACGTTCGAGTAAATTTTAATGGGTTAGTCACGTTTTCTCCTTGTTAGGCGAAACTAACCGCATAGAGACACATTTTGTTGTCTTTGCAGAGTCTAGGTATTTTTGTCTAAGTATCGTTATCTATAGCTGCAATTGTTCTTTTGGAGGCCGCTCGTTGCTCATTATACATGACAATCTTTTCGTTTATTTTCTCGTTGCTACTCGCCTAAAGTCCACCTGGAAATGAAAAAAGAAACATATTTTGAATGCAGAGGCAGAGGGAGTTGGGGACTATGAGATGCCGGTGCGCATAGACAGAATCCCGCATATTTGAGGTGCCAACCACGTTCGAGTAAATTTTAATGGGTTAGTCACGTTTTCTCTTTGTGACATTGAAAAAATACTGCAATTGCTCATCAAACGAATCAATGTTAAAAAAGAATTGTATAACTGTTTATGAATTTTCTTTTTTTTGCAAAATTGAGGGCACCCGTTTGATGATGTACGCCTCCAAGAAGTTAAAACACTCACGTGCACATTTTAAAATGCCGAAAGTCTGCAGTGCCAGAAGCTAAAAGTCCAGAAGTTGCTACTTAGCCAGAAATTGACTTCCGTTGATTTTCGTCATTTTAAAACGTACGCGTTTCGTGTTTTAAGCATGGTTACGTGACTCTGCAGAAGTCACTTCGAAAGTCTGACTTAATATCTCGAACTGTTTCGCGGTTCTCGATAAACGTCAGAAGTTCTCAGTGACTTCAAGCAGAGTCACTTAACAATTACTTAAAAAACATTCGGGATCTATTCTGTTTTGCCCTCCCCCCTCCAGTGTTATTATGACCCCCAGTTACAATTTATATGTTGTTATATAGCACGTTACTATGTAAGAAAATAGCACGTGCGCCTGGGGATCATAGAAGATTTATGCTCACTAAGCTTGGGGGGAGGGGAACAGAATACATCCCAACATTCACGATGCATCTTTTCTATGAAGGCAACAAAACCAGTCGCTACGGACTTATCCTCATACGCGAATTGTTTGTCAAATACTTCAAAATCGGATCTTTTCCGTTTCTGCCCCCCCCCCCCCCAGCTTAGTGGGCGCATATTATTTGCACCCCCCCCCCCCCCAAGACGCACGTGCCATATTTTTACACAATGATTTACTATGTAATGGTTCTACTTCACTTCACCCCCATTCATTTAACCCCCTATCATTTAACCCCGATTTATTCACCCCTGTATCATTTAACCCCTCTATCATTTCACCCCTCTATCATTTCATCCCGCCATTTAGCAGTCGACATTAAAGGCATGTTTTGTCATAAATTAAGTGGATAAATTAATCCCACGTTCGGTTGTGATAGTTTCATATCAAGTCCCACGGGCCGCTGAGGCATGGCCATGGCCCGCGAGGCATGGGCAAATGATTATATTGCTAACTTAATAATCCTTATTTTATAGAAAGATTAAAATCAGGGTGAAATGATAGTGGGGTTAAAAGATAGAGGGGTTAAATGATACAGGGGTGAATAAATCGGGGTTAAATGATGGGGTTAAATGAATAGGGGTGAAAAAACGGGACACCATGTAATGGCACGTGCTCTCTAACTGGGGGCGCATAACGTACTGGGGGGCGCATAACGTATCCTCAAAATCATATAGCAACGAGCAGAGCCATCTATATGCCATTTTTCAACAGTTCTGTAATCTCAGCCCAAAGCTCTACTCAGTTTTCGCCACTCTTAAACATATCAATATAAAGCTTGTTGACGAGTAATTGTCCTAATATTGAATTTTTAAAGTTAGATGGCAGGTAGAAAACTCAAGAAATTGAAACCACAGTGGTCATGAGTTAAACCAACGTTAATATTCATGACCCTGGTTATTTTCGTAGGGGCCACCGCAATTAGAGAATCAAATATTGATTCAGGTGATAGTGGAAATGACATAAAAGAAGAGGGCCGAGAGTATCCTGTTTATTTTTTTTATGAAGCGATAGAATTAGTCTTTTATTTATCGTAACAAAATGCTAATTTTAATTAAAATTGAGTCTATTGTACCTATTTAAATACGCCAAAACAGGGTTATACATCAACAAATAAGAATAATAGTTACACATCTACAATCTATAAAAAAGTATTTAACAGCAGTTTTGCCATTTTATATAAAAGTAACGCAATATTGTTAATTTTTAGTCATTTTTTTTTATTTATTTCAGATTCTGTTGTTAATTTTTGGATCAAGTACGTATTTATGATAGCTCGGAAGCGATAGTGAGGGCATTATTTATCTCATTTTGGCATTCTACAATCCAGGATTAAACTAGGTTCGCCATTTTTCTTGCTTTGTTCACATTTCTGCAATTTCTTGATTTTATTGAGTCATTACAATTCGGTAGGGATTTCCATCACGCCGAAACATTAAATGACAATGGTAGTTCTGAAACGCAATTTTTCTAACGCTTTTTGAAATGAAACAGTATTATTATGTTTGGACAAAAAAACATAGCCAAAATGCCTCAGATTTCCACGGCTCAAAGTAATAAAAAAATTAGTTAATGACCTAAATGGAACCCGGTCCAGACATGCAGTGTCTAGTGATGATATTTCAGGATAAATCCGTGATGTAAAACATCATCTTTTGGCATTTGGCCGTGTGTCGAAATATAGTGGAAATGACATAAAAGAAGAGGGCCGAGAGTATCCTGTTTATTTTTTTATGAAGCGATAGAATTAGTCTTTTATTTATCGTAACAGAATGCTAATTTTAATTAAAATTGAGTCTATTGTACCTATTTAAATACGCCAAAACAGGGTTATACATCAACAAATAAGAATAATAGTTACACATCTACAATCTATAAAAAAGTATTTAACAGCAGTTCTTGCCATTTTATATAAAAGTAACGCAATATTGTTAATTTTTAGTCATTTTTTTTTTATTTATTTCAGATTCTGTTGTTAATTTTTGGATCAAGTACGTATTTATGATAGCTCGGAAGCGATAGTGAGGGCATTATTTATCTCATTTTGGCATTCTACAATCCAGGATTAAACTAGGTTCGCCATTTTTCTTGCTTTGTTCACATTTCTGCAATTTCTTGATTTTATTGAGTCATTACAATTCGGTAGGGATTTCCATCACGCCGAAACATTAAATGACAATGGTAGTTCTGAAACGCAATTTTTCTAACGCCTTTTGAAA